>NC_133328.1:505105508-505448603 GCF_042186555.1 Aquarana catesbeiana
GATTTTCATTTGCTCTGACATGCACTGTGAGCCGTAAGGTCCTTTATAGACAGGTGTGTGGCTTTCCTAATCAAGTCCAATCAGTATAATCAAACACAGCTGGACTCAAATGAAGATGTAGAACCATCTCAAGGATGATCAGAAGAAATGGACAGCACCTGAGTTAAATATAAGAGTGTCACAGCAAAGTGTCTGAATACTTAGGACCATGTGATATTTCAGTTTTTCTTTTTTAATAAATCTGTAAAAATGTCAACAATTCTGTGTTTTTCTGTCAATATGGGGTGCTGTGTGTACATTAATGAGGAAAAAAATGAACTTATATAATTTTAGCAAATGGCTGCAATATAACAGAGTGAAAAATTTAAGTGGGTCTGAATACTTTCCGTCCCCACTATATATATTTATATATATATATATATATATATATCTATAGATAGATAGATAGATAGATAGATAGATAGATATATTAATATTATATAAAATAGTTAGCTAGTAGAATTGAAAAGCTTAGCAGTGCTTTTCAATTTTTAGAAGAACATTTTCATCAGGTACAGAAAATACCCGCTAATATTGCCAGAAATGCAATGTCCTTGTAACTTGTGAATTTAACTGAAATCACAAACAACGTTTTTTTCCCTTCCAAGTGTAACCTGGATTGTAACTGATAACTGCTCTGGCACTTGTTTTATTGTTGCTTATGTATTTCCTTTTGCAGTGTAGACAAGGTTAAACTTAATATTCATTAATGCAGAAGTGTAGCAGATATCTTTAAGGAAAATACTTTGCAATGCTCATCCAAGGAGAGTGTAAGCATGAAATGCTGGTCAGCGAGATAGCTGCTGCTCCAGCTAAGAGAGAAACAGCCTGTTTCCCACACTTTCTACTGAGCTCTTTCTATACAATATATTGTGAGGAGAGTGGTTCATAGCCTAACTCCCAAGCAGTCAGTACCCCAGCACCCGGGACTGAACCCACGTGGTGGAGACCATAAGGACCTAGCCATTTGCTACAAAAGAGAAAAGAGTTAATTATTCACATGCATAGGGTCTGCGCTGGTGCCCGGTGGGACTCCATTCTATTACTGCATCCTGAGCATGTGTATGTATTGTTGGACTGGGAGACACCCTTTATGACAGTGTCAGATTAAGATACAGAGACACAAGGTTGTATAGCTCGCTTCTAAGTCGGGGTACTGCCATAATGTTGATGCCACATAAAGAAGGCCCCGCCTTGCCCTGCCTTCTCCCGGAGTTTGGAGGAAGGAGAAGAATGAGAGAAAGCAAAATACCTCATGTGCACTAGGCAAGTTGACAGCGCCCAGAAGTGTCCCCAGTGCAGGGGGTTGATGCTACAGAGTAAGGGGATGGTGAACTAGGCTGCTGAAAATGGAGCTGAGTTGTACCAGCAGCCTGGAAAATGCAGCAAGGAAGACACTGTGGGGACCATGTGCTGCTGCTGGATGAATGGATCCCTGCCATAGTTGACCACTATTGGGTGAGAACTCAGAGAAGCAAAGAGACTGGGGACCTTCTCCTTAGGAGGGTGTGATTTGGATGTCTGGTAAGATCAGACTGTACTAGAGAGCACTCCCACCACTTGTAAGAAAGTAAAAGAGGAATTGTTTCAGCAGTAGGGATGGGCCGAATGAACCCCTGTTCGGTTTGCAACAGAGCTTTCGAACACACGCAAAAGTTCGGACCCGAATAACAAACCCTATTAAAGTCAATGGGAACCAAACGTCAAAAATCAAAAGTGCCCATTTTGAAGGCTTATATGCAAGTAATTGGGCATACAATGGTTATAGGGGTCTGGGTCGTGCCCTGGGGGACATGTATCAATAAAAAAAAGTTTGTGAAAAACTGAATTTTTAAATGAGCAGTGAAGTGAAAGCCTAAAAATGAAAAATTCCTTCCAAAATAGTGCCTGAGGGGTCCTCTTAGTCTAACTGTAAAGTGGCAGATCGGTACCATGTCTAGAATCTGCTGCAGCAATAATTGCATTTATAAAGCCAAAAAAAATGACATTTTCCCTGCATGCTGCCTTTATTTTGTTCAGTAACAGCTGGGAGCTAGTGTGTATGATGAGGCCACAATGTAGTGCACTGGGAACAAGATTAGAGATTTTTTGGATACATTCTGGTGTCACTTTGACTTTGTATAGAAGTAATGGGTGTGTGAAAATTGGTCTTTTGGTGTCTGTGGCACCTTCCCACCGTAACCCTATAGAGGTACCCTTGATGAAAGCAAGAATTGGCCTTGCTGTAAAAAATCGTAGTGAATTGCACCTGTCAAACAGGTGCAGAAAAATTACTCTTTGGGTGTCGGGGGCGCCTTCCCACCGTAACCCTATAGAGGTGCTTTTGATGAAGGCAAAAAAAATTGCAATGATATGCATATGGTTGGTGTTTTTGCCACATTTGATGTTCCTGAGACAAAGTTTGCAGATAGCAACAGTGCGATCTGCTGCAGATGTGCTGAAAAAGGCCTAGACAGCTGAGTTTTGGGGAGTGGGCCCGGAGATAACAGCTGCAGAATGTGATGGAATAGGGTGGCTGCTCTCTACTCTTTCTTGATGTCAGCCTCCTTGGGGTTCAGCCACCTCACCTTTAGTTTCCTCCTCTGCTCTATCTGGCACCCAAGTCACATCATCATCCATCATCCACCATCTACATCATCCATCATCCACCATCCACATCATCCATCATCCACCATCCACATCATCATCATCACTGGAGACAACTTGGCTGTGGCTTGGCGAACATGAATGCCAATTTGTCTACCAGTGTTCCTCCCTCTCTCTAGGCTCATGTTCCTGTCACCCTCAACCTCAGAACCAACATCGAAATCAAGTAATGGCTGGGCATCATCAAGGAGCAAGTAGCTGATGTTGTGGTCAAATAACTTAGCTGACTCCTCAATGGCTAATGTTGGGGCTATGGCAGGAATAGATGTGGACAAGAAGTCAGGTTTATCCACTCTGGCAACTGCAGGGGACTGCACACTTGTCTCTGCTTGCGTGACAGAGGATGAGGAGGATGAGGAAGGTTTATAAAGCCAGTACACCACCTCCTCTGCGTGTTGTGGCTGGATAGCACGGGCAAACTCACTAAACAGAGAAAATAATGCCCTGCCTGAGGACTGCCTCCCACGTCCACCTTTGCCTGTGGATAAATTTGTTACTGGCCCCCTTACAGTGCCAAGGGAAAGTCTGCCTCTCCTTGTTGTCCTCCCAGACATTATTGGGAGGGAGGGGGCGGTGCTTATAAGCAAATGTAAAGAAGAAGTTGAAATCTGTACGTAGATGCACTTTAACCACTTCAATACCAGGCACTTAGACACCTTCCCGCCCAGGCCAATTTTCAGCTTTTAGTGCTATCGCAATTTGAATGACAATTGCGCGGTCGTGCAACACTGTACCCAAACAAATTTTTTATCATTTTGTTCCCACAAATAGAGCTTTCTTTTGGTGGTATTTGATCACCTCCACGGTTTTTATTTTTTGCGCAACAAATAAAAAAAGACCGAAAATTTTGAAAAAAAACAAGTTTTTTTTGTTTCTGTTAAAAATTTTTGTAAATCAGTACGTTTTCTTCTTCAATGACGGGCACTGATATGGCTGCACTGACGGGCACTGATACGGCCGCACTGATAGGCACCGATGAGGTGGCACTGATGAGGTGGCACTGATGGGCACTGATGATGGGCACTGATAGGCGGCACTGATGGGCACTGATAGGTGGCATTGATGGGCACTGACAGGTGGCACTGGTATGTGGCATTGATGGGCACTCATAGGCGGCACTGATGGGCAGTCGTAGGTGGCATTGATGGGCACTCGTATGTGGCATTGATGGGTACTTATGGGTGGCACTGATAGTTGGCACAGATGGGTAGGGATGGGCATTGATAGGTGGGCACTGATGGGCATGGATGGGCACTGACAGGTGGCACCGATGGACACTGATGGGTGGCACTGATGATACTGATTGTTTGCACTGATGCCCCTAAGGGTGGCATTGCTGGGCATCACTGCAACATAATGGCGCCAATCAGTGCCCATTTGTGGGCACTGATTGGCACATATTGGGCACTGACTGGGCACACTGGGCACATGTGGATGGCCATGGGGTACATACCTGGCCATCCACATGTTGCCCCTTCCCTGGTGGTCCTAGTGGCGATCCCTGGTGGTCCAGTGTGGTGATCTGAGGGGGAGCTGCACTGATAACCAATCAGCGCAGACCCTCCTGCCAGGAGAGCCGCCGATTGGCTCTCCTCTACTCGTGTCTGTCAGACGCGAGTGAGGAAGAGCCGATCAACGGCTCTTCCTATTGACAGCGTGATCAGCCGTGATTGGACACGGCTGATCACCTGGTAAAGAGCCTCCGCCAGAGGCTCTTTACCAAGATTGGTGTAGCTGTGTGTCAGACTGACACACCGATCACCGCGATGCGCGCCCCCGCGGGCGCGTGGCAGCATGTTATCCTGCTGGATGTCATATGATGTCCAGTCAGGATAACTGAACCACCGCCCGGCCGTTATCTGCTATGGGCCGGGCGGGAAGTGGTTGATCAATTTAAAGAGGTGTTTGGCGCACTTTAATTTGAGTACTCACACTACACAGACACACTCCACTATAATATACTGCAATATAATGCGCCAAACTTACAGTGATGCACACAGAACTATATGGCGTGAAACTGGCAGTAATGCACGCAAAAGTAAATGGCATTAAATTGGCAGTAACGCATAAAACTATATGACGTTAAACTGGAAGTAACGCACACAGAACTATATGGCGTTAAACTGGCAGTAACGCACACAGAACTATATGGCGTTAAACCGGCAGTAGTACACACAGAACTATATGGCGTTAAACTGGCAGTAACGCACACAAAACTATATGGCATTAAACTGGCAGTAACACACACAGAAGTAAATGGTGTTAAACTGGCAATAATGCAATCAAATAGACGGTGTTCAACCTTCACTACCAGTGGCGGCTGAAGTTTTAGGATGGGGCGCCAGACCCCGCCCTTCCTTTTTGACCCCTCCCACTTGGTGAAAACGGGTGTGGTTTCAGTGGGTGTGGCTCTAAGGTGGCGTGGTTAGCGTCTGAGATGAACGATGGATAGAGGGAGAGGGAGAGAGAGATGGAGGGACAGCAGGCCCAGATCCTACACAACACTAAAAATATGTGTATTCTAGAAAGTTTAACAATCAGCAGATAAAGATACTCCAAACACCTGGTGTTAGCACTTCAATCATCCCGGCACCATGGATGTTATGGTGTCAGGATGATTGAAGCGCATTATTTCTATCATTACATTGTAATATAAAATGAAATCATTCAACTCACCATAATGCCATCAGGTGTCCCCAGCGGAGTCCGTCCATACATCAGGTGCCCCAGCGGAGTTCCTCCTTACATGCAGCCTATGTCCCATCAAATGCAGCCTGTGTCCCATCAAATGCAGCCTGTGTCCCATCAAATGCAGCCTGTGTCCCATCAAATGCAGCCTGCGTCCCATCAAATGCAGCCTGCGTCCCATCAAATGCAGCTTGCGTCCCATCAAATGCAGCTTGCGTCCCATTAAATGCATCCTGTGTGACATTAAATGCAGTGGTGTGTCCCATTAAATGCAGCGGTGTGTCCCATTAAATGCAGCCTGCATCCCATTAAATGCAGCCTGCGTCCCATTAAATGCAGCCTGTGTCCCATTAAATGCAGCCTGTATCCCATCAAACCCCCCTCCCCACCCCCTTCAGCGGTACTTACCTTGCTGTGTTGTCCTCTCCTGCAGTGTCTCCTTCCACTGGCAGTGGTGAAGGAGGAGTCCGCTCCTCATACTTCCAGTTTTCTCTCTCTCGGGCGCAATGTGAGAGAGAAAACAGGAAGTGACATCTAACTCAGATGTCAATCAAACCGCCCGGCTGTAGTAATAGATACTACGTGCACCGGGCGGAAACTACTCATCGCTTTGGAAAGCGCTGCAAGGTGGGACAAAAGCCTGCAAATGAAACGTCGCATCTGCAATCTCGTGATTGCATAGACATGGCGCTTCCCATAGTGCACTGTGTCCAGCGTCCGAACACAGTGCACTTAAGGACCTTTTTTTTGTATTATTTTTTTAAAGGGCCAGTTTTAAATTTTTTATTTTTTTTTTTAGTTTGTTTTTTTTCTGCCTGGAGGGGGAGCGGCGCCCGTGCGCCCCCTATGGATGGGCCACCACTGGTCACTACACTGACACTATCTGAACTGTCCCTACTCTAGCTATACACTAATGTAAAGATTACTGACACGGTCTCACTACACTACACTGAAACTATATGAGCTGTCCCTACTCCACACTATGTAGGTATGAATGACACGGTCTCACTACACTACAGTGAAACTTTTATGAGCTGTCCCTACTCTAGCTGCACACTATGCAAAGCTGAAGGGTGGTCCTCCTTACTACACTCACACTATCCCTAGTCTGACACTAAACTAATTTTCTACACTGACAATTGAAGCAAAATAGCACAGTATAGCACACTAACTAACTAATAGCACTGAACAGAGCCCTGTTCTATCTCTCTACATGCCGAAATCATGCTGAAAATGGTTGCCATTGAAAGAATACTTTTATACTGTGGGGCAGGAATGCACTGTTCACCTGGGGCTAGTAAGATACTAATATCACAAAAGTAAATCTGTTGTCTGCTTGGCACTATTGTGCTTTCTTTAAGGGCCCAAACTTTGCCGGACTATGTTTTTTTTCCCCATCAATCAGTGACCATTGGAAACTGGGACTATTATAGCAAGTCTTTATATACTGTTGCTAGTTAAATGCAGTTCAGATCTGTTAATTACGGTAATGCCGCGTACACACGAGTGGAATTTCCGACAGAAAGAGTCCGATGGGAGCTTTTCATCTTATATTCCAACCGCGTGTATGCCCCATCAGACTTTTTCAGTGGAAAATTGAGACGGACTTAGATAGAGAACATGTTCTATATTTTTCCGACGGAACAAATTACTATCGGAAAAACCGCCCGTCTGTATGCTGTTCTGACGCACCAAAAACGTTGCATGCTCTGAAGCAAGTACGAGAC
Source organism: Aquarana catesbeiana (assembly GCF_042186555.1). NCBI lineage: Eukaryota > Metazoa > Chordata > Amphibia > Anura > Ranidae > Aquarana > Aquarana catesbeiana. The sequence goes on from NC_133328.1 coordinate 505,112,609, forward strand.
GGAAGCTATTGGCTACTGGCTATTGAACTTTCATTTTCTAGCCACGTCGTATGTGTTGTACATCACTGCGTTCTGGACGGTCGGAATTTGGTGTGACCGTGTGTATGCAAGACAGCTTGAGAGGAATTCTGTCCGAACTCCGTCGGAAAAACCTTCAGAGTTTATTCCGAGGCCATTAGAAATACTGCAGGTGTTTAACCACTTGCCTACCAGGCACTTACACCCCCTTCCTGCCCAAGCCATTTTTCAGCTTTCAGCGCTGTCGCACTTTGAATGATAATTGCGTGGTCATTCTACACTGTACCCAAACACATTTTTTATCATTTTCTTGACATAAATAGAGCTTCCTTTTGGTGATATTTAATCACTGCTGGGTTTTTTATTTTTTACAAAAAAAGACCAAAAATTTTGAAAAAAAAAAGTTTTTTACTTTTTTCTGTCAGTAAATTTTTGTAACTAAGTAATTTTTCACCTTCACTGATGTTCGCTGATAAGGCGGCACTGATGGGCACTGATAGGCTGAACTGGTGGGCATTGATGAGGTGGCACTTATGGTCACTGATGAGGCGGCACTTATGGGCACTGATTAGGTGGCACTGATGAGGAGGCACTAATATGCCGCACTTATGGGCACTGATAGGTGGCACTGATATGTGGCACTGATGAGCACTGATAGGCGGCACTGTTAGGCGGTACTGGTGGTCACTAATAGGTGGCACTGGTGGGCACTGATAGGTGGAACAATTAGGCGGTACTGATGAGCACTGATGGGCATTACTGATGGGCATTGATTGACAGCAGTGATGGACATTGATGGGCAGCGCTGATAGGTGGCACTGATTGCCAGCACTGACTGGCATCGCTAATGGGTACTGATTGGTGGCACTTGTGGGCAGTGGTGGGCACTGATTGCAGCCACTGGTGGGCACTGATACCTTGCATTGGTGGGCAATAGTGGGCACTGAGTGGTGACACTGTATTGCACTATTGTAATCAGGGCACTGACCATATCTCTAACATTGACATTATTGTCTTATTGTTTGTATAAATTTACTTGCTAAACCTTTCTAATAACAAATACACTTGCTAAACAAATAGCCCTTCCACAATGGCAGATCAGCCATTGTGGTGAGGCTTTTGCTCAGTAATTATATACAGAGGCTCTATATGGTTATCTCCTATCCAGACACATGGATAAGTATGCCCATAGACCTTCTGTGTCCATCCTCTTTACATGGGGAATCCCTTTAGTGTGTATATTTTCTATTCATGTTCAGCTACTGGGAGTGCTACCTATAGACATTTTGTGACATCTGTTCTCCATCTTATAGTGTTTACTGTTATTGGGTCATATACATGAGTGTATACCTCTGACAAGCTATATGTTAATAGAAAGCACAACCCAGATCAGGATGGCTCCTGTGTTGTGCCTTTTGCTACTGGGATAACTTTTGACATACTGGTGTGTTGACATGTATATGTCCCTTTAGACATTGTATCAAATGCCATATCCTCTTGAACCTAGGACACGTGGATCCTGATGAAGCACTGTATCCATGCGAAACACATTGATCCACCAGACTCTTTATGTGCATTAATTTGATTGTATGTTCAGTATATGGATTGCTTTTCATTATGTTATGTCCTTTAATGTCTTAATAAAGAAGTATTTTTAATATATTTTTTTTTGTGGCACCTATTAAATCTCCATGCTCCAGCCTCCTCTGTTGAAAAATTGGAGGCTCTTTTTATGTGATTTTCTTAAGAGAGATTTTCTCTCACCTACTGATATGAAACATGAAATGAGCCCCAGAAGAAAAAGCTTTTCATTATTCAGCAGTATGGTCACACGGCCACACTGACCAGTGGCAGTCCCCTTGCAAAGTCCCACCTATAATATATATGCCTGCTAGTGAAGTCCACCTAATACATCTTCCTGTGATGGTGTGGTAACAATGCTGTATTGCTCCTGCATTCTGAGCAGAGTCGCCACTCTCATGTAAGTTGTGCCTGCTTGCATTTCACTGGGATGAAAAAATGTTGCAGGGGTATCAGCATTTTCACATTAACCAAAAATAAAAGCTGCTGATAGGTATAAATTGCATGCACCTAGAGATAGCTGCACATATGTGTAGCAGCTTTATGTTCCCCAAGTCTATCCAAATGCTGAGCCCTTCTGACCACACTGAACTCCCTGGCGTCATGGATCTGCAGTAATGTTTGTTTGTCAGCTTACCTCTCCATGTGTTCAGCTTAAGAGGCCAGCCACCCTCACCTGGCAGCTTAAGTAATCTCTTCTCAAAGCATGGCTCCACCCCAGCCCCTATCAGGGAACTCTATAATAACCTATGCACTGCAAGTCAGCCCTGCTGATCAATATTGTGTGTTTGGTTTCCATGTGCTACTTGCTGTGTGTTCTACGTCTGATTCCAGTTAACGATCTTGGCTTGTTCTTGACTATCCTTACCTGCTTGTTGCCCCGACCATTGGCTATGTCCTGACTATCCTATGTCTGCTGACACCTCTCTACCTCCCAGTAGTTTACCGTGAGCATGAACTGGGAAGCCCTAGGGGTCGCGACCTGGAGCCAGACTACAGCTAAATCCATCCCCGCCACTAGGGGCCTATGGTGAACACCCGCTGCCTCTTAGATTCTGCTCCCTGGGAAATCTCATGCTCTAGCTCCCAGTGCCATCTGTGTCGGTACTACAGAGTACCTAATAGGTTATATAAATAAATACAAACTTGTTCTAAAACATCTAGATACAGTGACAATGTATAATGTGATAATACACATATGGACCATATATATAATAATCCTAAATCATGTAGTGTATACTTCAAAAGTGTCCTTATATAAACGTGTGAAAGAAAGTGTACACCTTCCGTGAGGCAAAAACAAAGCTATGAAATCGAAATGAATATTTAGAAAGTCAAAGATAAAAATGAAATTAATAGAGAATAATAAATAATATATAATGAAAATTGCACAAGTGTTAATAAATATCCAAGACCTCTTTAAGTGAATGAATACGTGGATATGATTCTGTTGCTATCAGGATTGATAGAGAAAGTTGTCCATAAGTAATCCTGCTGTGGCTTCTTAAATGTTAAAGTCTCCCAAAACTCTCACCTTAATGCTATGGATAACAAGCAATCACCATCTGAGATCTCCACTGGCCTCCCTGGGTAGGCAGATGTAACAGTGCTCCTCCTATGGGTGCAACGATTCGCTCCAAGATCGCAGTGGTATGAGGGGGTACCTCAGTATGAGATAGGGGACAAAAAGGAGAAACCTCCAATAGTGCAATATGTCGGGCTAAAAACGTCTTTATTAAAACAGAGTAAAGTGGACTCTTATGCCCCATACACACGATCGGACATTGATCGGACATTCCGACAACAAAATCCATGGATTTTTTTCCGACAGATGTTGGCTCAAACTTGATTTGTGTACACACGGTCGCACAAAGTTGTTGGAATTTCCGATCGCCAAGAACGCGGTGACGTACGACAAGACTAGAAAAGGCCAGTTCAGAACCAAGCACGGCACCCTTTGGGCTCCTTTTGCTAATCTCGTGTTAGTAAAAGTTTGGTGAGAGACGATTCGCGCTTTTTCAGACTCGTGGTTTTCAGATCGTTTTCTGCTGTTCAGTTTGTGCTTGTGGGTTTGTATCTGCTCTTCAGTGCGTGCAGTCAGTTCGTATTGTACTATTCAGTGCGATCATGTCCGCTCGTTACTGTTTTTCAGGTCGCTCTTCACAGGCCTTGATGTTCTTCAGTGCGTTCTGTTACTTCGTTCTGAGCAGCCGACCGTTTTCTAGCCATGTTGCGTATACGTACTCCTCGTAGAGTTTGTGCTGTGTGGGGGCTAGGTGTTGGGGTCCTTACCTTGACACAAGTCCAGTCCATGAACAGGGTGGGGAGGAGTTAATGGACCAAGAATTGGTTGCTTCAGCGTGACCAGTTCTGTCATATGCCTTTGCTCCGTGAGATCCGTGAGAATAATCCTGATGATTTCAGGAACTTTCTCAGGATGATGGACCCCATATTTCACCATTTGTTGGCTTTGCTGACCCCTTATATTAGCAGGCAGGATACCTGCATGAGGTAAGCCATCACTCCGGAGCAGAGGCTAGTCGCCACCCTGCGGTGCTTGGTGACGGGGAGAAGCCTGCAGGACTTGAAGTTCTCGACAGGCATCTCCCCCCAGGCTCTGGGGATCATTGTCCCAGAGACCTGTTCTGCCATCATCCAGGTCCTGCAGAAGGAGTATATTAAGGTAAGATTTTTATCCTTTAATATCACATTTTATTGTATTTAATGTTTGATAATATATTGTATTTCTTTCTTCATTCCCTAATTACCATGATTGTAATATGCCTGTGAATGTCCCCTTTGTCCTCATGCATGCTGGATTTTTATGTCATTATTTTTGTTGTCCTTCATACATATTTGCCTTCACTTACCTCCCCAGCATGGTCTCCTGGCCCTATATTCACCTCATATAGTCACTTAACAATGTATTTTATCAGCTCCATAGTAGTGCTTTACCCCAAACACCCCCTAAAATGTTTTGAAATGTGATTTGTGCTTTAAATTCAGGCAGAGTGCCAGAGGCTTTTTTTGGGGGTCCCCAAATCATTTTTAACCCTCCCTCCCCCCAACTGCTAAGTCAGCTGATAACAATTCTCTATCTATCCTCAATCATCTATCTGCTGACTTTGCCAAACCCATACACACTATACCCACCTCTTTTGTGGTCAGATTTATGGATGAATTCCCCAAAGCATGTAGGGCAAGGGCCTGCCTGAATACTTTCAAATGGTACTGTTTCAAGTTCCTGTATATTATTATTATCTTGATAGGTAATAGCAGAATGTCCAAATGTGCTCAAATGTATACAGTGTGTATTTATATCTTTGTATTATGACACTTCTTACCTGTCCAGTGGGCTGCCAATAGTGTAACTAAGGAGGGGCTGTTCAAAGTAATACACATTATTTAGGCATTCATCTCTCAATGAAGTGGAGAGGGTTACCTGTCCAAGAGCCCCCCCCCCTATAATGTTAGAAATGGCCCATAAGAGGGGGGGAGGGGGAATCTGATAGGTGTACCTTATACTTTGGTCTTTAAAAACTCCCTCAAATAAATGTTATCTTGATGTTGGCCAAGAATGTTTGTGTCTAATCTGCTTTCCCTGTTTATGTGCAAAATGACTAAATTTTTTTTTGTTTGACTCCACAGTTTCCTTCCACGCCACAGGAATGGCAGGCTGTGGCCTCCCACTTTGCCCAGCGGTGGGACATTCCTAATTGCGGAGGGGCAATTGAGGGAAAACACGTCCACATCGTCCCACCACCCAACTTGGGGTTGAACTATTATAATTATAAGGGGTTCAATAGTATTGTGATGTTGGCGGTGGTGTCGGCTACTTATGAGTTCCTGTATGTGGACATGGGAAAGAATGGCCGGATGTCCGATGGTGGAGTCATCGCCCAGAGTTCTACAGGCGTCTCCAGAATGGCAGCTTGGACTTGCCACCTCCAGAAGACAATGTGGAAGGACTTCCATTCGTATTCGTTGCGGATGAAGCGTTTGCACTGGTGGACCAACTTATGCGGCCATTCCCGATGAGGACCCTCACCCCGGACCAGAGGGTGTTTAATTAACGGCTGGCCAGAGCCATTAGAGTGGTGGAGAACACGTTTGGAATCATGGCCAGCCGGTTCCGCCTATTTCTTAAACCCATACATATGGCGGAGTATAAACTGAATCATATAATCCTGGCGTGCTGTGTTCTACACAACTTTTTACGGCAACATTCTGCCAACTATGCTGGCTCAGTTGGGCCTGAGGCTGGAATTCAAAATGAAACAACCCTGACGGCACTTGAAAGTGGCCGTCCTGGCTTGCCCCCCCTGAGTGCCCGTGATGTCCGGCTAAGATACCTTGAATACTTTGCAGGTAGGGGGGCTATCAATATGCCAGACAATGTCTGAAACCTTTTTATATTAAAAAAAAAATAACTACTCAAATCTTTGGTGACATTTACTGCTTGTGTTTGTTTTAGCTGACCCTGACAGAAATGTGGTGAGTCCTGAAAATGGCATGATTGTGTAACCTTACAAAGCACTGTTGGGTGTTATTTACTAAAGGCAAAGACACTTTGCACTACAAGTGCACTTGAAACTGCACTTGTAGTGCAAAGTGGATTTGCCCTTAGGAAATAACACCCATTGTCACAGAAAACACCAATTAGAACACCACAAAAGTGTTGTAGCATTGAGACAATAATCCACACATTCTTGATTAACAATCTTTTTAATACCAGCACAATCACATGTGCATTTAGAAAAGGTTTTTAAAACAAACCAACATGTTTGTTGTATAACAATTTTTGGGGTCACATTAGAAAAAGTAGAAATGTCCATTTAAGATAAAACAGGCATGTTTAAAACCAACAAAGACACAAATCTTGAACTTACAAAGTTCACTTTTGGTAGAACTTGAAGGCAATATCAGACATGAGTATTTACAAACTGATATTGCATTCAGATGGGGTGAAGTCCCCCCAGGAAAAGCCAAATTTTGAAGATGCACACAAATTTACAAATGTCAACATGTGCTACCTGCCATCACGGGGGATCAAAGGACGTGTTTTGGGGGTACAACCTCTTCCTCACAGCTACTTTGGTATTGAGGAAGGGGTTGCACCCCCAAAACGCGTACATTGATCTCCCGTGATGGCATATAGCACATGTTGACACACTGTGTGCATTTTCAAAATTTGGCTTCTCTCAAATTTGTCAAAAAATGTCAAAAAGTTTTAGCACACAAAAAAACAAAGGGATTTGGAGGTGTTTTAAACTCTCCCTAAAACATCAATCATGTTTTTCAAAAAATGTTTTCCAAGTCCCTATTACACCCCATGATCTCTCCGATCAGGATCTGTGCACTTTCCGAGGTGAAAGAATCTGGATCCTTGACATCACGATCACCTAAAAAGCCAAAAAAACACCATGTATTATAAATATGCCGGCATCCATCTCTTACCTGAGCCTGTGGTCGCAGACACTCACCTGTTGTGGTGCCAATTTCCGCCACGTCTTCCTCCTCCTGCTCTGCTTGTCTTGGGTGGATTTCCCCTTCTTCCAGAGGTGGGGGGTCTCTGGTCTCCTCGGATGAGGGGTGTCCTCCGAGTTTTTTCTCCCCTATGTAAAACAAAATAGGTCTACTTAGCACACAGATATTTGATGGCAGAACTATAAATATGAAACATTGCTTGGAAGTGGGGTACAATTGTCTGTTTTGGCAGAGTTCCAAGATGTTGCATTTTTCTTGTCCTTTGTCAAGCTTCAATACTTACCTTTTTTGTACAAGCTTCACAGATGGAGACACCCCTATAGTATACACTGGAGCACCTATGTGGGCCCCCTAATAAAAGGTGTTCTTGTGTCCCACACTAGTGCTCCAGCGTCCAGATGTGTAAACAGCTGCTGAAAGTCCTCTCCTTACACAGAATCTAGTTTGAATTTCATTCAAGTAACAAACCCATCTACACAACCAAATTATTTTCAGACAAGTAGGCCCTAAAAAATGTGGGCAAATGCATATGGCCAAAACAATGGTGTTATCTAGGCCGAAAGAAAAATGTTTTATACGAACGAATAATGTGCCCATGAACATGAAAGTTGACATTTAAAACTGGATAACAGTTAAGAAAAGCACATGGAGCAGCACGAACATAATAAACATAAAAAAAAATAGTAACACAGCACAACTACTTACTTTTTTGCAGCACTCTCCAGATATTTCTGTACTGCTCGTGCTCCCTTAATTTAAGGTCCGACCGCCGTTTCCTGAGCTGATCATTCGATCGTCGTACCCCGAAATTCCGGTGCAGACTTTTGACCACTTTCGCCATGATCTTGGCCTTTCGGACATTGGGGTTGGGGTAAGGTCCATACTTCCCGTCATAGTCGACTTTCTTCAGGATGTCCACCATCTCCAACATCTCCCCATAGGACATATTCAATGCTTTAAATTGTCTCCTTCTGGATCGGGACGTTTCTGGCTTCGGGCTTTCCTCCTCCTCCTCCTCCTCCTCGTTGGTGTAATTATCTGACACCTGCTCTGTCTCCACCATGTGCTCTTCCCCACTGTGGCGAACGAGAAGGGGCGGGGAATAGACTAGAAAGAACGTCAGGGGTGGGCGGAGTTTCACGCATGCGCAGTGTCTATAAAGCATAACACGCGTGCGTAGTACGTACGATCTGTGAGCGGAGGAAGGAGTGACGGAGGCACCAATCGTGATTGCGAAGGTAAGATTTAACATTGGGCCTATACTGCTTCTAGATTGAGGCCTGTATTTGCACAAGTTTAGAAGACTTTAGGCTGACATTAGGGTTTGTCTTGTGTTGTGTCTTGCAGTGAAAATGGATATCTTGAAAGATAAGGACTTTATGTCAATCTTTATTGATATGTTCAGGGAGCTGCCCTGTCTATGGGAGATTAACCACCCTGAATATAAGAACCAAACAAAGAGGAAGGCAGCGCTGGATAATTTGTTGGAATTTGTGAAGACGGTGATCCCCACGGCAGACATCACCTATTTGAAGATCCTAATTGGTGGCCTGAGGAGTACATATCTAAGGGAGCACAAGAAGGTCCAGGATTCCCAGAGATCAGGAGCTGCAGATGACATTTATGTCCCCAGGCTGTGGTACTATGACAGACTGCATTTTCTGGCAGGTCAGACTGAACCCAGGCCAGCACTCTCCACTCTTCCTTCAACGCTTCCTTCCCCCCCAGCTGAGGCTTCTGACGCCCAACCTGGGCCTTCCAGGCAGCAACATGTGGAGGAGCCCATCTTGAGCCAGGTATAACATTCCTCTAAATCTTCATGGTTGTCCAATCAGTGATGTTAACTAGATGTTAGTTAGGAGTACTAATTTATGATTGTGATTAATGATGCAAAACTAAAATCATGTCCCTTTTTCATACACAGGGAAGTCTCAGCCAGGAGGTGGCCGGGCCAAGCAGGCTGCCTGATACCCAGGTCCCTCCCCTACACCTTCAAAGACAAAGTTGCAGGAAGAGGAGTAACCTGGAGGAGGCTGCCATAGGCCTCTTTTGGAAGGCTACTGAGGCCCTAAGAACACCCAGTGTGGAGGAGGACTTTGCTGGCATAACTGCCTGCAAAATGATGTAGATGGAGGAGGGCCAACGACTCCTGTGTGAGTCCTTAATTTTAGAAGCTCTCAATAAGGGGCTGAGGGGCCAAATAACATGTGCTACCCACATTTGTGACCTCACACATAGTCCTCCTCCTCCTCCTCCAGGTCCTACTCCTCCTCCTCCTCCTCCTCATCCTACTCCTCCTCCTGCCACATCTCCAACACCAGAGCCACAGCCGGGAAGGAAGCGTGGAAAGAAGACCAGAGAGTGATGGCCCTGGGCACAGTCTGGTCTGGCAAAAGATGCAGCCTCTTGTAGTACCACAGCCTGGGGACACAGATGTCATCTGCTGCTTTCCGAATCTCTGGGACTTCTGGACCAGACTGCGCTCCCTTAGATATGGACTCCTCAGGCCACCAATTTTGCAGTAAAATAATTGATGTCTGCCCTGGGGGTCCAAGGCTTCGCCAATTTCTGATGTTTCTCCAGCGTTGCCTCCCTCTTTGTTTGGTTATGAGCCCTTAATAAAGGAATTTTTGTTTCAATTATACTCGCCTATGTGTGTTTTCCTTCAAAAAGGACAGTTTGTTTGTGAGGATTCAGGTACATTTCAAAAATACAATGTGAAATTAACAAGGGACACCAACACCAAGCAATCTCCTTGAGATTAAATAATACAAGATATCAATGGTGTTGTGCTAACTTGACACACAAAACACACACAAAAATATTATGGAGTAAAACCCCCCCAAAAAAAAACACATCAGCCTTGAAAAAAATACAAAAAAAAAAAAAACAGCCTTGAGAAAAAAAAAAAAAAAAACACAAATAAAACAACAAAAAAAAAAATTTGGTCAGATGTGACAAATCAAAATATATTGAGCCAATCACGATAAATAATAAAGAAAGAAGTTTGTGAGAAGTCTGTGTGAATATGAGCAGCAAAACTACTTCTTTCTTCTCACATTATAAAGAAGAAGAGAGTGTGCTGTATTAAACCATTTTTTACATTGCAGCGTGACGAAAGTGCTGTATCCATTCCGAACGCTAATTTTACCAGACCGAGCTGTTCCGTCTCGGAATTTCTTCTGAGCATGTGTGGCACTTTGTGCGTTGGAATTGGCCACACACGGTCGGAATTGACGCGATCGGATTTTGTTGTCGGAAAATTTTATAGCCTGCTCTCAAACTTTGTGTGTCGGAAAATCCGATGGAAAATGTCCGAAGGAGCCCACACATGGTCGGAATTTCCGACAACACGCTCTGATCGCACATTTTCCGTCAGAAAATCCGACCGTGTGTACAGGGCATTACACTGTAACAATAAAAATAACACGGGGAACAAATTTGGCGTTGTTCCTCGCCTTCTCACGTTACTTCCGGTTGCGGCTATCCCGGCCAATCCCAATAAGGGATTGGCCGGGATAGCCTTCTTAAATAACATTTAAGAAGCCACAGCAGGATTACTGGACAACTTTCTCTATCAATCCTGATAGCAACAGAATCATATCCACTTATTCATTCACTTAAAGAGGTCTTGGATATTTATGAACACTTGTGCAATTTTCATTATATATTATTTATTATTCTCTAGTCATTTAATTTTTATCTTTGACTTTCTAAATATTCATTTCGATTTCATAGCTTTGTTTTTCCCTCACAGAAGGTGTTATACACTTTCTTTCACACGTTTATATAAGGACACTTTTGAAGTACACACTACATGATTTAGGATTATTAGATATATGGTCCATATGTGTATTATCACATATTATACATTGTCACTGTATTTAGATGTTTTAGAACATGTTTTTATTTATTTATATACCCTATTTGGTACAATATTATTTAGTGTATTTATTACTACAACCTGCGCTAAATCACTTTATTCACCTTTATTGTTTAGTGCTATGTGGTACACTTAGAGATTTTGCTGCACTTTGCTTGTACTCTTTATTAGTCTTGTTTACTGTCCTTGAGTAGCGCGAGAGATTTTTTGAACACTACTGAGTACCTGCTCTGCTGTATCACCTAGAGCTCCACCAGCAGCTGTGAGCCATAGGGTCCACTACCTTGCGGTGCACTCCAGACCCCAACGGGGTGCATCTGTCACCTGGACTCAGGTGACCTGACAGTTTGATCAGCTATGGACCCGGCTGACGTGCCACTACCTGCAGATGATCAATTGCAGGGCATAGACTGCAGACTTGGGACCCAGGAATCGAATCAGACAGGTGATGCGATTCCTCCAGGATCTGGCTTCCCACTTCGAGCTGCTTCAGGCCTCTTTAGGAACCCTGAGTCAGCAACCTCAAGTACAATCAGCGACTGCACCTATTCCAGTCGCAGCCACACATTCACTACAGCTGCCAGCTCCGTCCTGTTTCCTGGGGACTCCAAGGCCTGCAGGGGGTTCCTCAGCCAATGCACCATTCATTTTGAGCTCCTGCCTCAAAACTTCCTGTCTGATTGGGCAAAGGTAGCCTATATTATTTCCCTCCTCTGAAGCTTTAGCCTGGGTTGCCCCCCTGTGGGAGAAGAATGATCCTGTGGTTTCCAGCCTGTCCGACTTCTTGAAGCTCCTTCAAAACATCTTCGAGGAACCGGCTCAGGTTTCTTCAGTGGCCAGTTCCCTTTCTTTATCATACATCATGAGACACAGAGCCTTAAGTAATTGCTTAATGGGTTATAGGCCACCTTCAGGTGTTGACACTGGTAAACCCAATCAAAGGAAGTTTACTCCCTATATAACCCCTCCTCCTTCCAGGAGCACATCAGTTTTTTCACCAGTGTCTAAGGTGTTGGTCACGAGTGAAGAAATGCTCTGAGGAGCTCCAGGGGGGATCCATGCTGGATTTAAATACCTCCCTAAAAAGAAGTCAGATCCATCCAAAGTGCCACTGAGGCCTAAAAGGATGGTAGCTGGGGCCTCATATCCAAAGCATGAGGTTTTGCCTGTAACGCCTCTCTTTGTAGGGCTGGACCCCAGGAACCCAGGGCTTAGGTCTACCTAAACTTCCTGATGGGATGCTTGTACATGGCCCAAGGGAATTGGAACCCCATTTTAGGGACCCAGTCCTTGAAGGTTTGCTAAACGCAGCCAGCCGTGATGGGTGAAGGTTGGATTTACTGTGAATTCAGCAAAATCCTGCCATGAGGATAAGGTAAGGGAAGAAACTTCGGTATTAAAAACATCTTTGTATTTCTTCCATTAAAGGAGAAAATGTTGTCATGCCTTAAAATCTCCACTAGATGAAGTCTATGCACATACCTTACTCTGTTGTCTTCACTGATTAGCTCAGTCCATGCCTGGCTGCACAGCGTATAGAGGGAGATTTGCAAGGTGAAGAAATCTGCAAAAAATGTCTTTTTTCTCCTCTTGATGGGACCAGAGGGTTAGGGGGACAGCAGCGCTGCACCCCCCTTACATCACCCCCCCCCCCCCCCGCCGTGGGGGATGCAGAGGTCCCTCTATTTTACCACTAACAGTTTGTTACTGTGGCTGTATTTTTTCACATGTCTGTGCCTCACTGCGGGAGTCTCTGTCGCCCCTCCCCCCCCTCATGTTGGGTCTGGAACCCGAAAAAGCGACGCACTCAGGCGCAGGAAACATTTTAAATAAAAAAGGGGGCAGGATTTTTTTGGAGGTGGTGGGGCCTAAATGCAGGTGCCGTGAACATCCACGAGGAGGCACGGCAGGCTAAAAGCAGATAAATACTACAGCTGTGACAGTCTCTCCTCTGCTGATGAGGAGGAAACAAGCTGCCTGCACACAGGGACACATGAGCTGTGGGACACGTATGGGTTGCAAAACTGGCATTCCTGATTCAGGAAGGACACTTTTTCCAGCACTAGGCTGACTTTTACAGCGGCTTTAAAAGTCATGACTATTTTCAGCGATTTAGTGCAATTTGTATAGCGCCTCTGTTTTTGTACTTAGGACCATGCCTGCCAAAAAAGACACCACAAAAGCCAAAAAAGTAAAGGTTTCACCCCCAGGCATTGGGATCTCAAGCTGTATTTCCACGCTGTCATCCTCGCCTGAATTACCAGTTATGGCAACTCAGGGTGAGCCATTGGAACAAATTGATGGTGCAGCTGCCTCTCACATCTCAGAACCTGTATACGTGACTGAAGATGCCCTTTCCTCTTCCCTCCAGGGTCTGGAAGAAAGGTTAGAGGCTTTAATCACATCCTCCATTCAAATGGATAGGAAGCGAACTAGGTCACCTTCCCCCACTTCAGCTTTGCAAGGGGAAGAGTGGGCACAAGATGAGGTGTTACCCTCAATCGATAAGGAAGAAAAGCAAATCGATGATTCCTCTGCAGAGGAAACAACGGTGGATGAACCTTTTTCAGCTTCTCAATCTGAGAAATTGCCAATCTCTTACAGAAATGGTTCGTTCCACTTTCATGCTGCTTCTAACAGAGTCTCATGAAAACTCAGCCTCTTCCTTAGGTTCTTTAAAACCTTAACCCATCCTTTGCATGCGCTTCCAGCACATGCATTATTGAACAGCTTAATTTTGCTGAATGGGATCACCCGGATAAGCATTTTCTCCCTCCTAAAAGGTTTTCAATTCTCTATCCTCTGGAGGAGAAATTTTCCAAAAGATAGAAAGTACCAGCAATTGACACTGCGATTTCCAATGTGAATAATAACTTAATTTGTCCTGTAGACAATGCACAGATGCTTAAGGATCCAACAGATAAGAAGTTGGAATCCCTGCTAAAATCTGCCTTTTCCATAGCAGGTGCCATCACTCAGCCTGCAGTCGCTGCGATAGGTGTCTGCCAATCCCTAAAGGACCAATTTAAACAGGTCCTTAGAGAGCTTCCTACACAGCAAGCTCAGGATTTGGCTAAACTACCTAAGGTATTATGTTTTGCCATAGATTCCATTAACGATTTTATTCACCAGGCATCCCACCTTGTGCTTTTGCTTGTACATATGCGTAGAATCCTGTGGCTGAAAAATTGGTCAGCTGAAACACCATGTAAAAACCTCCTAACTGGGTTCCCCTTTCATGGGGAGTGACTATTTGCAGAAGACTTGGATAAATATATCAAGACAATTTCTAGTGGAAAAAGTACTTTTTTATCAGTCAAAAGAAAATATAAACGCCTTTCATTTAAACAGGCTCTTTCCCCTGCGCCAGGGGCTTCCGCTTCTAGGCAGTGGCGACGGTCTCTGCCATCAGACTCTAGAGAAAAACCTCAGGGTCAGACCCAGGCTGCCCTGGGGTAGGAAATCTGCAAAACAGAATCCTAAAGCCTCATCATGAAGAGGCAACCCCCCTCACCAAGGTGGGGGGAAGACTTCTGCAATTTTCAGAAGTCTGGAAAAAGGAAATTCAGGACAGATGGGCCATCTCCACGGTAACACTGGGGTACAAGCTGGAATTTTGGGACTTTCCACCATCTCGCTTCCTGAGGTCAAGCGTTCCCAAAGATCCAGAGAAGAAACAATCTCTGTTTCAGACATTTGACCGATTAATATCTCATGGGGTGATCATACAGATCTCCACAAAAGAGCAAGGTCTGGGGTTTTATTCAAATCTTTTCATGGTACCAAAACCAAATGGAGACGTCAGACCCATTCTAGATCTAAGAAAGCTAAAAAAATTCCTGAAGATCCGCTCCTTTTGCATGGAGACAATCAGGTCGGTAGTTTCTATCCTTCTAGGAAGACAACTTCTGCCATTAATCGACATCAGGGATGCATATCCCTATAATTCCTGCTCATCAAAAGTTTCTGCGGTTTGAGTAAGAACAGCAGCATTTCCACTTTGTAGCCCTGCCCTTCAGGCTAGCCACAGCATCTTGGGTGTTCACCAAGGTGCTGGCCCCACCTCTAGCCAGGTTAAGGGCACAGGTCATAACAGTCGTAACGTACCTAGACGATGTATTACTTATGGATCAATCGGTGACTCGTTTGGAGCAAAGCGTATGCACTACAACCAATTGAAAAGTTTGGGTTGGATTTTCAACCTAGAGAAATCTTCCTTAGTACCGCTAAAAAGGCTGGAGTACTTGGGTCTGATCATAGACACAGCTCAGGAAACGGTGTGCTTGCCTCAAGCAAAGATCAACTCCATAAGAGAGCTGGTGAGGAGGGTCAGGTCAAATGGCAGTCCCCCCATTCGCCTCTGCATGAGGTTGCTAGGAACCATAGTGGCTTCATTCGAAACAGTTCCCTATGCCCAGTTCCATTCAAGACTGTTGCAAAACAGTATCCTCTCAGCTTGGAACAAAACAATTCAAGCTTTAGACTTGCCAATGCAGCTGTCCCCAAGAGTGGCCCAAAGGCTCACTTGGAGGTTATTAACCCAGAATCTGTTGAAAGGAAAATCCTTTAGACCAGTCATCTGGAAAGTGGCAATGATGGATGCTAGCCTTTCAGGCTGGGGAGCAGTACTAGAAAAGACAACTGTCCGAGGGCAGTGATCAAGAACCGAAAGAATCTTGCCCATCAATATCCTAGAGATTCGGGCAGTACATCTGGCTCTAAAGGTCTGGACTTTCAGGTTACGGGATTGTCCTGTCAGGATTCAATCCGACAATGCCACAGCTGTGGCCTTTATCAATCACCAAGGGGGCACCAAAAGTCTCTCAGCACAGAGAGAGGTGAACCATATTCTAACTTGGGCAGAAAGGAATGTTCAATGCCTTATTGCAATCTTCATTCTGGGAGTAGAGAATTGTCAGGCAGACTACTTAAGTCACCAGCAGTTATTCCCAGGGGAATGGTCTCTTCACCCCAACATATTTTGGGCTGTTTGTCAAAGATGGGGGACTCCGGACATGGATCTTCTAGCATCCAGGTTCAACATGAAGTTGGTCAGCTTCGTGGCCAGAACAAGGGATCCATTCGCATGCAGGAACGGATGGTGACCCCATGGAATCAGTTTTCACTGATCTATGCATTCCCCCCTATTCAGTTGCTGCCTCGACTTCTTTGCAGGATCAAGCTGGAAAGGAAGCAGATAATTCTGGTGGCACCAGCATGGCCCAGAAGGTCATGGTATGCAGAAATCATAAAGATGGCAGTGGAGGGCACATGGTCCCTCCCACTACGGCCAGATCTGCTTTCTCAGGGACCGATATTCCATCCTTCCTTTCGGTCTCTAAATATAATGACTTGGCTATTGAAACCCACATTCTAAAGAAACGTGGGCTTTCCGGGTCAGTTACAGTGGGGACAGAAAGTATTCAGACCCCCTTAAATTTTTCACTCTTTGTTATATTGCAGCCATCTGCTAAAATCATTTAAGTTCATTTTTTTTCCTCATTAATGTACACACAGCACCCCATATTGACAGAAAAACAGAATTGTTGACATTTTTGCAGATTTATTAAAAAAGAAAAACTGAAATATCACATGGTCCTAAGTATTCAGACCCTTTGCTGTGACACTCATATATTTAACTCAGGTGCTGTCCATTTCTTCTGATCATCCTTGAGATGGTTCTACATCTTCATTTGAGTCCAGCTGTGTTTGATTATACTGATTGGACTTGATTAGGAAAGCCACACACCTGTCATATATATATATATATATATATATATATATATATATATATATATATATATATATATATATATGACCTTACAAGCTCACAGTGCATGTCAGAGCAAATGAGGTCATGAGGTCAAAGGAGCTGACTGAAGAGCTCAGAGACAGAATTGTGGCAAGGCACAGATCTGGCCCAAGGTTACGAAAAAATTTTCTGTTGCACTTAAGTTTCCTAAGAGCACAGTAGCCACCATAATCCTTAAATGGAAGACGTTTGGGACAAACAGACTCTTCCTAGAGCTGTCCGTCCGGCCAAACTGAGCTATTGGGGAAGAAGAGGCTTGGTGAGAGAGGTAAAGAAGAACCCAAAGATCACTGTGGCTGAGCTCCAGAGATACAGTCGAGAGATGAGAGAAAGTTGTAGAAAGTCAACCATTACTGCAGCTCTCCACCAGTCGGGGCTTTATGGCCCGACGGAAGCCTCTCCTAAGTGCAAGACACATGAAAGCCAGCATGGAGTTTGCTAAAAAAACACCTGAAGGACTCCAAGATGGTGAGAAATAAGATTCTCTGGTCTGATGAGACCAAGATAGAACTTTTTGGCCTTAATTCTAAGCGATATGTGTGGAGAAAACCAGGCACTGCTCATCACCTGTCCAATACAGTCCCAACAGTGAAGCGTGGTGGTGGCAGCATCATGCTGTGGGGGTGTTTTTCAGCTGCAGGGACAGGACGACTGGTTGCAATCGAGGGAAAGATGAATGCGCCCAAGTACAGGGATATCCTGGACAAAAACCTTCTCCAGAGTGCTCAGGACCTCAGACTGGGCCGAAGGTTTACCTTCCAACAAGACAATGACCCTAAGCACACAGCTAAAACAACGAAGGAGTGGCTTCACAACAACTCTGTGATTGTTCTTGAATGGCCAGCCAGAGCCCTGACTTAAACCCAGTTGAGCATCTCTGGAGAGACCTATAAATGGCTGTCCACCAACGTTTACCATCCAACCTGACAGAACTGGAGAGGATCTGCAAGGAGGAATGGCGGAGGTTCCCCAAATCCTGGTGTGAAAAACTTGTTGCATCTTTCCCAAAAAGACTCATGGTTGTATGAGATCAAAAGGGTGCTTCTACTAAATACTGAGCAAAGGGTCTGAATACTTAGGACCATGTAATATTTCAGTTTTTCTTTTTTAATAAATCTACAAAAATGTCAACAATTCTGTTTTTTTCTTTCAATATGGGGTGCTGTGTGTACATTGAGGAAAAAAATGAACTTAAATGTTTTTAGCAAATGGCTGCAATAGAACAAAGAGTGAAAAATTTAAGGGGGTCTGAATACTTTCCGTCCCCACTGTTTATCTACCCTGAATAATGCTAGGAAGCCAGCTTCCAAAACTATATATTATAGAGTCTGGAAGGCTTATGTTTCCTGGTGTGAATCCAAGGGTTGGCAACCTTGGAGATATATCATAGGCAGAATTCTTGCCTTTCTACAATTAGGAGTAGAAATTAAATTGGCCTTAAGTACTATTAAAGTCCAAGTCCCAGCTTTATCGGTCTTATTTCAAAGACCACCTGCTACTCATTCTTTAGTCAGGGGTTTATACAAGGGGTGACGCGGCTTAATCTGCCCGTCAAACCTCCCTTGAACCTTTGGTACTTAAACTTTGTCTTGTCTGTGTTACAAAAACAGCCATTTGAACCGATACAACATATTCCCCTAGTCCTTCTGACAAGGAAGTTGGTATTTTTGGTTGCTATATCCTCAGCAAGGTGGGTTTCAGAATTGGCTGCTCTTTCTTGTAAAAAGCCATATTTGATTTTTTATGAGGACAGAGTGGTGTTACGCCCTCATCCAGGCTTTTTGCCAAAAGTAATTTCAGGTTTTCACCTGAACCAAGATATTGTCCTACCATCTTTTTTTCCAAAACCATGTTCCAAGGAAGAAAGGTCACTACATTGTCTTGATGTGTTGAGAGCAGTGAAAATCTATTTAAAGATAACTGCTCAGATTCGTAAAACTGATGTGTTATTTATTCTGCCAGAGGGTCCTAAGAAATGACAGGCAGCATCGAAATTCGCTATCGCTAAGTGGATTTGGCAAGTGATAATTCAAACTTATGATTTAAGGGGTAAGATTCCCCCGTTTCAAGTTAAGGCGCATTCTACTAGGTCGGTTAGTGCTTCTTGGGCAGTGCGCCATTAGGCCTCCATGGCTCAGATCTGTAAGGCCGCAACTTGGTCTTCAGTGCATACTTTCACAAATTTTTATCAGGTGGATGTAAGGAGGTATGAGGATATTACCTTTGGGCGCAGTGTACTGCAAGCAGCAGTACAGACCCTCAAGTCTGGGTGTACCCTGCGGTTTGTTTCTCCCACCTCTCAAGTGGCATTGCTATGGAACATTCCATTAAATAATTACTTAAGGCCCTGTGTCCCATGATGTACGATAAAGAAAATAGGATTTTTATTACAGCTTACCTGTAAAATCGTTTTCTTGGAGTACATCATGGGACACAGAGGTCCCTCTCCTCTTTTTTTGGACTTAAGTATATTGCTTTGCTACAAAAACTGATTTGCTCCTGGAAGGAAGAGCGGTTATATAGGGAATAAACTTCCTTTGAGGTGTACCAGTGTCAACACCTGAAGGTGGCCTATAACCCATTAAGCAATTACTTAAGGCTCTGTGTCCAATGATGTACTCCAAGAAAAGGATTTTACAGGTAAGCTGTAATAATCCTATTTTTACATCTTCACCAAGAATCTTCGGGACAATATGCTCTTCAGTTTCATATCCTTTTTTTTTTTTTTTTTTTTTTTAATTTAAATCCTTTTTATTAATTTTCCAAAGTATACAGGTCTGTCTGTAGTGGGTCGTATAAACCTGATCAAGATGATTTGGATGCCACAGCTAATGTATATACTACACAACTCTCCAGTCTGGATAAGTAGAGATTGGTTTGCTAAAATAAATTCACTTTTTCGAGAGCTAATATGGAGAAAGGGTCAGGCTAGGATCAGCCTCCAGACATTACAACGTCCCACTGGGGAGGGAGATTGGCAGTTCCTCATCCATATAAGTACTTTCTGGCTGCACAGATGCAACATCTGGGAGGGTGTGAACTTAGGGGAGAGGTGAACACCAGTAGGGAAATTATGCTATCAGGAAAGCCACATAAATCTTTAGCAGGGGCACTGGAGGCCGGGTCCATTTGCTGTGCGCTACCAACTTATAAGTTGGTTGCAAAAATCTGGCGGGCAGTGAAGGCTGAGATGGGGTATAAGGGCTTCACGGAGTTCTCACCTATATGGAACAACGGGCAGTTGAAGGAGCTAAATTCTATAGGAAAAAATAGGTTATGGGAAGGGTGTGGCTTAGTTTGGCTGGCCCAATTGTTTAAGGATAATGTTCTTAAGTCTTTTATGGAAATGAGACGAGAATTTGGAATCCCAAAAGAAACATTTTATTATTACCTCCAGATTAGGCATGCTCTGGATAAACAATTTAGGACTAGGATATTGGAATGGTGTAAAGCTCCACTTCTCAATAGAGTAGTATTAACACCTAGCCTTAAGGGTCTGATTTCAGGGATCTATGGACAACTGATGGCCAGAATGACAAGTATACAATTGCTTGCGCGCGCGCCAGGGAGGGATGGGAGGCGGATGTGGGGGAGTTGATGGACGACCAGTGGAATAGGATATTGGCGCTGGGCCCACTGGTGTCGGTCTCTCCGTCGCAGCGGGCCTCCCACCTCCTGTTGGTGCATAGAGCCTATTATACCCCCAAGAAGTTATACAGGTTCGGTCGCAGATCAGATGATAAATGTCCCAGATGTCTAGAGACGGGTGATCTCATACACATGATGTGGTGATGCCCGAAACTAGCCAGATACTGGATCGAGATCCTGAAGGTTATTGAAAGTAGGTTTGGGATAAGACTGGACTCGGAGGCCAAGACCTGTGTGCTGGGATTAATTAGACAGGACACGGGGAATAGGCATAAAGTTACAGCAGTGGCAAGATGCCTTTACCAGGCTAGGAAACTAATAGCGCAGTCCTGGTTGTCAGCGGTCCCTCCTACCCCCGAGGACTGGGTTAGAACAATGAACGTACTGGTGAGAACAGAAAGGACAACTTATATTAGAAGAGGAAGCTACAGGAAGTTCAGGAATATGTGGGAACCTTGGTTCCAGGGGCCGAGCAATGATCTGGGGATTCTGTAATGTGCGCTGAAAGGAAAACTGGGGCTCGATACGCTTGAAAGGAAGAGAAAGGTAAATTGAAATTGATTAAATATCTTTCAACTTTATGCCAGATTACTATGGGCTGTTAATTTAGTTTAATTTGATAAAGCCAAAGGGTTGGGGGTGGGGAGGGGGGGTGGGAGGGTTAAGGGTTATGGGCTAGTTAACAAGGTATGATGGTAATAAAGTTTCATATCCTTACAGGTGAGTTGAGCTGGAACAATGAGGCCCTGGTTGCAACCTTTTTACATGGTCTCTCTGACGGAGTGAAAGATGAATTAACGGGAAGAGTCATCCCCGCCGGTCTGGACAATGTAATTTCCTTGTGTAACGAGATCGACATTCGTTTTCAGGAGAGGTCCCTAGAAAAAAAGACGCCAGCACTCCCTGGGTCCTAACCAGTCTGAGCTCCCCTCCCTTCGTTCCGTGGAGCATCTTCTGCCTGCTGAGGAACCTATGCAGCTAGGCCGGACCAGGCTAACCCCCAAAGAATGTGCTAGATGCAGAACTCTGGGCTTGTGTCTCTATTGTGGGGGCAAGGGTAATTTCCATGACTCCTGCTTGCTTCCTCCAGGAAACGCTTGGGTCTAATACACCTGGTAGGTGAAGTATTGGACCCAGAAACATCACCTTCTCCTCTTCTTCTTCTGGTGTTCCTTCATGTAGGCACTTCTCCTCAATCGATCTTTGCATATCTGGATTCTGGGGCTGCTGACAATTTTATGGACTGGAGAACTGCTTCTTCCATGAAGCTTATCCTTTCGACCTTCACTACGTCACTGGTAGTCTTGGCAATTGATGGCACTGTTCTCCCAGGGGGCCCTATTCGCTTCCAGACTCTACCTATTAAGATGTCTGTAGGGTTACTCCACCAGGTGTGGCTATCTTTCTCATTCTACCTAAGGCCTCTACCCCCATTGTATTAGGCCTTCCTTGGCTACAGCTCCACTCTCCACATGTGAACTGGGTCTCTGGGCATATCCTGGCTTGGGGTCCCTCATGTTTCTCGTCCTGCCTTTTTAAGGTTGCCCCCAAGGAGAGACTTCCGGTTGCTACCACATCTGTATCTTCTAACTCCTCACGGGTCTTTTGACTGTGCTATTGACTTTTTCCTGGAGCAAATCTGCCCAGGGGTCTACCTACCCTCTGTCCATCCCAGAGACCCAGGCCTAGTCAGAATATGTCGCTGAGAATCCAGAGAGAGGTTTTATATGGAAATCCTCATCGCCTGCAGGAGCAGGGTTCTTTTCTTTCAATTTACGTCTCGTTTTGGAGAGCCTTTTGCAATTCCCTCAATATTGTCTTGGATTTTTTCTCTTCTTACCACCCCCAATTCAATGGACAGACTGAGAGGGTTGATCAGGAGTTAGAGGTCTTTCTTCAAACCTTAGTCTCTGCTCATCATAACGATTGCTCGTCTCAACTCCCGTGGGCAGAATTCTCTCACAACAAACATGTAAATACCAGTTCTCAGAAGACACCCTTTTTTAGAGTTTATGGAAAACACCCTCAACTCCCTCTTCACATGATCTGTTCTCCAGATATTCCAGCTTTTGCTAGGGTTCCGGAGTCTTTCAATTCTATTTGGTGTGACGTTCATGATTTCCTCCGGGCAGCTGCTGACAAATTCAAAGGCTTTGCGACTGCCGCAGGAGTAAACTGCCTTCTCTACAGCCAGGGGACAAAGTCTGGCTCTTCACCAGGAACATCAAGCTCCGCGTTCCTTCTCTGAAGTTTGCCTCAAAATCTCTAACTCCTTCCATGTTGCTCTTCTGAAGCCTTTAGTCCTCAATAAGTTCTTCTGTCCTCTCCTTACCGCAGCTCAGTCTCTGAGGATAATCAGGAGTATGGGGTTAGTCAAATTCTGGATTCCCGGCTCTGTAGAGGCATTCTTCAGTACCTCCTGCATTTGAAAGGGTTTGCTCCTGAGGAGAGGTCTTGGATCACTGCATCTGAGGTCTTTGCACCTCATCTGTTGAGGAGGTTTCATCCAAAGTTTCCCTCTAAGCCTGGGCCCAGGTGGGGGAGGGGAGGCCTCGTAAGAGGGGGGGGTACTGTCATGGATCTGCAGTAATGTTTGTCTGTCAGCTTACCTCTCCATGTGTTCAGCTTAAGAGGCCAGCCACTCAGCTTAAGTAATCTCTCCTCAAATGCATGGCTCCACCCCAGCCCCTATCAGGGAACTCTTTATTAACCTGTGCACTGCAAGCCAGCCCTGCTGATCAATATTGTGTGTTTGGCTTCTGTGTGCTACTTGCTGTGTGTTCTATGTCTGATTCCAGTTACTGATCTTGGCTTGTTCTTGACTATCCTTACCTGCTTACCTGCTTATTGCCCCAACCTTTGGCTATCTCCTGACTGATGTGAGCATGAGCTGGGACGCTCTAGGGGTCTGGAGCCAGACTGCAGCTAAATCTATCCTCACCACTAGGGGCCTCTGGTGAACACCTACTGGCTCTTAGATTCTGCGCCCTGGGAAATCTCATGCTCTAGCTCCCAGTGTCACCCGTGTTGGTACTACAGAGTGTTGAGCAAGCTACGAGTAAGCACTTATAGTGTATAAGTGCGGAACGCGTCAGAATCTTTCCTTTATCACTCTGCTGTGGTTTCTACCTTGTACTTTGGTCCTGGTTCACAATAAAAGGCATAAAGAAACTTTTCTCGGAGTGCGGCTGTCCAGAGTTTTTCCACCCATTTCTATCTGCATATGCATCAGCCAGCACCTGGGGCTCTTTTTTCTCTGGAGGCGAAGGATTCACCTCAGTGGATCTACCTGGAGCGGTGGTGTCTTTCTCGTCTCATTTGGTACTACAGAGTAGCTTCTCTCCTGTATCACCTAGAGCTCCATCAGCAGCAGTCAGTCGTAGGGTCCACTACCTTGCAGTGCACTCCAGACCCCAGCCGGGTGCATCTGTCACATGGACTCAGGTGACCTGGCACCTGGCAGTGTTTAAGCTTTACCACTCACTCCTACCACCCATTCATTCTTATTGGCCTATTGGTATGGGCTGCCTTGCTTGGCCAAATAGAGATGTGTGAGAGGTTGGGCAAGATTCAACACTACCATAAAGTGTTAAAGATCTGGAAATTTGAACAGAATATAGGCACAGAAAGCTTCAACAGCTATGACATGCCAGCACTTTATACCCATCAGCAGTTTTTCCTTTGACCCTTAACACTAATTGAACCTCCTCTAATTTATACTTAATTGTCCTTTTGAAAACAGGTCTTACTGAGCCAGGTTTGGCATGAAAATTAAGTAGTCTCTGTGCCAAAACAAAGCAGTGGGCAGATAGTGTGCCATAGGTAAAAAAACTTTCCACTACCCATAGAAAATAATCAGCTTCTAGTTGTAATTTCTATAGTCTAGACTTGAAAAAGTAATAAAAGGAGATTCCGTTTGTCACAATTATTTTCCATACTATGTGTCATTGTATCTGTTTTGTTTTGGCACAGAGGTTTTCATACCTAGTCCGATATAGGAATTTGATCTAATATATTTTTCATACATCTGCCCTTAGTTTTTTTTCTTTACAGTTGTTGGTAAAAGGTTAAAGCTGACTAACCATCGTCTTTTTCAGCCTGGCTAACATGTGTATCCAGACTTTTCCTGGTCTCACTGCTGAATGTAATTCAAAGTCACATGACTTAACACCTATCATGAAATCACATGAATAACTCAATATGACAAACATATGAGCATGAAAGTTGTTTTGTTTTGTAGTGTTCTACCAAAACAATTACCATGGTGAAAAATGTTCTAGGACAACAATAGGAAAGAGATGAACATTCTTAAAAATTAATTAGATGTGACTCCCCTGCAACTGGTACACTGTTTATGGGGCCTTGGAGTATTCAGTGCATAAAACAAATGTGATTTGCATTCTAAGCACCCATATTCCCCTAGATATCATCATTCACAATATTTACTCTCACTCTGACACCTAACCTTTCCCTCCACATAACCCTGCAACTTAAAGCTGAATTGTGGGCACAAAAACGTAATGTAAATATATTCTTCATCAGCCGCAAAGGATATAAATCTGCATTTTGTGCAACAAATGCTCAGAACAGCAGTGAACAGTCTTTATTATAGGAAGCTCCTGCACAGAGGTAAAGCTTCACACTGGGCTACTGCACAGATCTGGAAGAAATACACATAGCATATCAAAATCCCAAGTAAGACCAAGTAAAAACACATATACCTCTTTTATGTAGACAAAATTTGCTTATCCCAGAGTTCAGCTTTAAATGAACCCCAATATCAAACCATGAAGTATAACTAAAGGCTAAACCTTTTTTTTGTCAGTTTTTATTGCTGTCTTTGTCCCTATTGGGGAGATTCACCCTCTCTATTTGTCATGTGTGCCATTATCATTGACAGTGAAAGTAAAAGAAAATCCCAAATTTTGGGTTGTCCCCAGAAAAGTATTAGATGGTAAATCTTCCAGTGGGGACACTAGTTCTGGTAACCTGGGGATCCCCAAGGAATTCCCTAATTTGCAGGGATTTCCTCCCACTTCCTGTTTGGCTATAAGACAGGGAGTGAAGGGAAATCTCCACAATGGGACATAGATGGCAGAAAAAAATGTAACACGGACTACAGTATAACCATCCCTCGCTCTATCCAAAAAAAAAAGTTTTGCCTATAGTCATAGTTGCCAACATTGAAAAAAAATTTTTATGGACACTTTTTTGGCTGTAGGCGGAGTCTTGTTTTAATTAGGGGGCGGGGCATGCATTTGTGGACGTGACAAAGGGGAAAAGCAAAAATGCGGCGCGCGAAGCGTGTCACAGCGGGAAAATGGGCGTGGTTTACGTGAAATAGTGGGCTTGTCTTAAATGGGCATGGCTCAAAGGGGGTGTGGTTAGAGTCTGAGATGAATGAGGGATGGAGAGGGAAAGGGGGGGAGAGGGATGGAGGGGCAGCAGCCCTAGATCCTACACAACAATGGAAATATGTGTATTCTAGAAAGTTTAACAATCAGCAGATAAAGATACTCCAAACACCTGGTGTTAGCACTTCAATCATCCCGGCACCATGGTTGTTATGGTGTCAGGATGATTGAAGTGCATTATTTCTATTATTACATTGTAATATAAAATTAAATCATTCAACTCACCATAAACTGAATCAGTGGGATCCCTGAGTATGTCACCTGCCACGTCGCCTGCCACCAGCCGTCTGTCCTTGCGTCAGATGTCCCAGCAGAGTCTGTCCTTGCATCAGGTGCCCCCAGCAGAGCCCCCCTTACATTAGATGTCCCCAGCGGAGCCCCCCCTTACACCAGGTGTCCCCAGCGGAGCCACCCCTCACACCAGGAGTCCCCAGCGGAGCCACCCTCACACCAGGAGTCCCCAGCGGAGCCCCCCCTCATACCAGGAGTCCCCAGCGGAGCCCCCCTCACACCAGGAGTCCCCAGCGGAGCCCCTCTTACATCAGGAGTCCCCAGCGGAGCCCCCTCACATCAGGAGTCCTCAGCGGAGCCCCCCTCAAATCAGGAGTTCCCAGCAGAGCCCCCTCACATCAGGAGTCCCCAGTGGAGCCCCCCTCACACCAGGAGTCCCCAGCGGAGCCCCCCTCACACCAGGAGTCCCCAGCGGAGCCCCCCTTACACCAGGAGTCCCCAGCGGAGCCCCCCTCACACCAGGAGTCCCCAGCGGAGCCCCCCTCACACCAGGAGTCCCCAGCGGAGCCCCCCTCACATCAGGTGTCCCCAGCGGAGCCCCCCTCATATTGGGTGTCCCCAGCGGAGCCCCCCTCACATCAGGTGTCCCCAGCGGAGCCCCCCTCACATCAGGTGTCCCCAGCAGTGCGCCCCCCCCACTCAGGTGTCCTAGTAGGCGGATATTGTCTCCCTCCGCTGGCCGTATGACTAGAACCCCCGCCCCTTTCCATAACAGACTGGCAGCGGGGCGGGGGGTAGGCGGGGCGAGGCTGAGCGGGGCGGAGGGTGGGCGGCGATGCAGGAGCTCCATCTAGCCCCCCCAGCCATCTTCCTGGTCTTCTTAAAAATATCGGCTGGCGGAGACAATGTCTCCGCCGGCCGTGGACCTCTAGCAGCGGCAGGCGGCGTCGAAAATCCGCGAAGAACCGGATTTCTCGGGACATTTACCGGGAAACAACAATATCGGGAATGAAGTCTAAATCCCGGGAATGTCCCGGGAAATCCGGGACAGTTGGTAACTATGCCTATAGTTCTACTTTAACAATGAACCTACCCTCTAAACTAAACTTTAACCTTAACCTCTAAGTTTTCAACATACTGTTAATATCTAATGTCTGGTCAGGGCATGTCATTACTGCTGTCTGTGCCCCCATGAGGGAGATTCACCCTCTCTATTTGTTCTGTTTACCATCATCACCAAAAGTGAAAGTGAAAGAAAATCCCAAATTTTGGGTTATCCCCAGAACAGTTATAGAGGGGAAATCTTCCAACCGGGACGCTAGTTCTGGTGACCCTGGTGACAACCAGGGACTTTTTTATTTTGGCTATAGGACAGGAAGTGAATGGAAATCTTCCTAATCAGACCCAGACAGGGGTTATAACACTACCTTACTCTATCAAATATGAAAAAAAAAAAAAGTTTTGACTATAGTTCCACTTTAATATGATCCCTACAAGTTGGGCTCCAAATCCATTTCTTTATTGTTTGAGAAGAAAATAGCGGGAATAAGCTTTTTTCTTGGCTAATATTTTTTTAGGCCTTTTATTTATTTATTTATAGGGGAGTGTATGCTCATATGTGCGTGTGATGTTGTTGTTGTTTATTTTTATATATGTGAGGAGTTTTTATAGAATTAAATTGTAATTTGCATTGCAATGACAATAAAGTATTTATCTGATCTGGTCTGATCTTATAATATTATGCCCATGCTGCCAATTTATGTCAGTTTTTGCTACATGGAAATTTTGGTGTCTAAAGCTGGCCATACACCAATAGAATTTTGTTCAAATTGTTTCATTTTAAGAATGTTAGTTCGATTTTCTAATTGGTAGTGGGTTCAAATTGGCATTTGTTTTCGCCTACAGTGACTAGAAAGGATGGAAAATTAAAAAAAAAAAAAAAAAAAGCCTATCCATTCCAAAATCCAATGTTAAAAGCAAAATACATTTTTAAGTACTTGCGAATGACATTCGTCAAGTCAGCAAATGCACTGAGAATTTTCGTACAAATGTTCATACAAACTAAAATTCACAATTTCACCTACTTAATTATTTTTTAACAAATAACTAAAACTGTGTATTTACTCAGCTACACATGTATAAAGTGAAGAGATTAATACCATGGGCTGACCATACCAACCAGTTAAAACTGAAATGAATGTGTTAATGTTCTGACTGGTAATTATAGAATAATGTGCACCACTGAGTTTTGTAGTTATTACAAAAAAAAGTATTTCTTTTTAGGTTTTTAGTCAAATCTGGTGTGTCTAAGTTGCTTGCATATATTGACAGAACAAATGTGTGCTAATTACACTTTTAAAAAAAGATCACAATAAAATTGTGTTTTGAGTGTTCAGAATTAAAGCAACCTGACTTTCTAAAATTAAAACATAAGATGAATATTGACGTCATTTGTTGTTTGCTGTATTAATAATTTGCAGGTTTCTTTCAGTCATATTTTTTCTGATCCACAAGGTGGCATCCTGTTAAAGCTGTAAATGATTAAGAAACCGCTTTTGGCAGATTAACTTTTTTGAGCTATAAAAGAAAAAAAAAAAATCTATTTGTATTTTTTAAATATATTAACATCACAAGGAGAATATAGTTAGTAAATATGTGGCATTATTAACATATGACACAAAAGGCCTATTAAATGCATATCTCTAGGCAAGGCAAATCAAATGACACAACACAGAAAGTACCAGGGCAAACACTACTGAAGAAGTCCCTCGATTATAGTAAAACCAAAAAGAGCTCATTTAAAGCTGAACTCTAGGTAGATACAAAGGAAGCAAGGTAATGCAGTCCTGTATTCATTATAATGTCATTAAATGTTTTTTTTCAATGCAAGCCCTATGAGTATCTGACTTTGACTTGGAACCAGCCTCCTTCAGTGTCTGTACATCAGAACTCACACTGGGAGAGAGAGAAGGATCTTGGGATAGCCAATTAGTTGTGCTGCAGTCCTAATGTGCTAACAAGGCACGTGCTGATAGGAAAAGAGTGTGTAGAATGACAGAGTTAAGCTCATCATCCTGCTGTTTTCTTTTCACTGTCCAGTGACAGGCTGGGGCAGGGCAAGTCCTGTAATTACAGACCTGTGCTACTTAACTTCAGCAGAAAAAAACAGGTCTCCTGCCTTGTGAGACAGGGCTATGCATTATGACAGAACTGTGTAGCCAGGTTCTGGACTACCGTAGTATATATATAGAGATATTCCTTATATTCTGTCCCACTTTTGTTTAGATACTGAAATTATGCTGCAGCATTCTTCTCCAGTCAGTAGGGGGAGAACTAAAGCCAAGCAAACCCTCAGCCTTCCATGCAGGACACTGGGAATCTTCGAAAAAGTAGTCCAAAGCAACAGCCATGTTAAGGAACAACTGCATTTCTGAACTACAGTTCCCAATATTCTTTGGGGTGCAGGAGGGGAGGAGGCTAGAATCACCTGGAAAGAGCTGCTCTCTTGGTGCCGTGGGAGTTCTGGCAGATATATTTAAGGGGCCTTGTCTATAGGGAGTCTGAGCCATTTAGACTTTTTGCGAGCAGAAGCACGTGACATCCAGCAGCTTCACCTGCAATGCAACTTCCAGACCACTGGACTCTTGCTACATCATAGTGGGATTGAGAGGGCCCCTTCCACCGTGAGAGCAGACTGCTGAGCCCAGGAGTCGGTAAGAGAGCTACAAGCTCATGTTTCTATCCATTGTTCCTGCTTTCTGAGCCACTGAAAGCATTAGCATTTAGACCTCAGAACCCTTCCAAAACTCAATTTAACTCAGCATTTCATTATCAATACCACACCATACCCCTACCAAAGTCTGAGCCAGATGAATATCAAACTATATTCATAACTGACTGCAGTCACCAAGAACTATATTGAAACAAGCCAGTACTTACTGATTAATTCACTGCCTGCAGGTTCTCCAAGGGGACTTTCGTCATTGTTCATAAAGAGCCCTTTACAATTAGTCTGTTTAAAGCATGATTTCACCTTTGGGAACATGTTACATGCTCCACCCGTCTCTGTGACCCACCGTCCCTAGTGACAAGGGAAGAAGAAGAAAGGAAATGGGACTTTGTATGAGGCAAGTCATTGGATGTTCAACTTATTTGAAAAAGAGCAGATTACATTATGGAAAGTGTCAATCTGTAATACAGGACACAATCCAGTGTAATACATTTGCATAAATATAAAACAATTATACAGAATAGGATACAAAATAATAAATAAACATATTAATTACAAAAAGACACTCATCCATTCATAAAAGTTCAATGAGCATGATCGATTTTTCATGGTAGGCCAAAATTGTGTAAGCATCAGTTTGATATAACTCGACGCACGTTTCATGGCTCTTGCCAATCATCAGGAGTAAGATGCTGTGAAAGTAAATCAGTAATATCTATAAGTAGGGATATCCTTTAAACGGAGAAACAGTCTCTCAAAATAAAGGTGTGTAACTTACAGTGCGGCCAAATGGTGGCACCAAACCTTGGATCCAAAGGAAGAAGAGGGACAAGGATGATCATCTCACCCGGGGCTGAGGTGAGGAATCCCATCCAAGCCAGAAACAGCAGCCAGGTGAAGACCAGGTGACCATGTCACAACCGTGTGGTTCTGGTGTGTGCTTGTCAGTCCATACTGCTCTGCAATGGTAAGAAAATGAAACCATGTGAAATGAATGTGTGTAAGCAATGAGTGGAGCCTATATCAGTAGATGAGTGAAGTGATGGATGGTGTTGTGATAAAGTGTATGCACTAAAAAACAAAGAAACAAACCCGCAAAAAATGAAATATGAAAGTAAGTAATTGTATCCAAATTAAAAGTGGATGATGGACTGTGTAATGTGAAAACTAACAATAAACCCAAAAGGATGTAGTGATGAGTATAAAACAAATAAAATTACCTTGTGTGTGGGTCTGTGACTGGAGACATGGCTGCTGTCCTGCTTGTGTGAATGGTTCATGTGAAATGGTCAGCTGGCCAGCCTGAGCAGCTTACATCAGGCATAGGGCGGGTCCCCACCAGCACCATGAGCCCCAATAGGATGGAGAGAGGGAGTATACTCAATGCTCAGGCAGGTAAATGCACCGAGCAGAGCATTCAGTCATGATGCCGATGCTTAGGAGGCAAGGCCCCAGCCCCCAACCTGTATAAGGAACAAGTGGGGGGGGAAAGACTGCCATGCATCACAACCCCGGGGTCAAGATGACAAGGTACCCCATCAACCCCACTCCCCCCACAAAGGGAGCCCATCCATGGAAGAAAAAGGAAGTACACTATATTGTATAATTTTATATTGTGGCTTTCCCTGCCAGCAATTTGACACTCTATGGGATACAATATAGTGTACTTCCTTGTTCGGCCATGGACGGGCCCCCTTTGTCGGGGTGAGTAGGGGTGATGGGGTACCTTGTCTGACCCCGGGTTGCGATGCATGGCAGTCTCCCCCCCCCCACTTGTTCCTTATACAGGTTGGGGGCTCGGGCCTTGCCTCCTAAGCATCGGCATCATGACTGAATGCTCTGCTCGGTGCATTTACCTACCTGAGCATTGAGTATACTCCCTCTCTCCATCCTATTGGGGCTCATGGTGCTGGTGGGGACCCGCCTTATGCCTGATATAAGCTGCTCAGGCTGGCCAGCTGACCATTTCACATTAACCATTCACACAAGCAGGACAGCAGCCATGTCTCCAGTCACAGACCCACACACAATGTAATTTTATTTGTTTTATACTCATTACTACATCCTTCTGGGTTTATACTTAGTTTTCACATTACACAGTCCATCATCCACTTTTAATTTGGATACAATTACTTACTTTCGTATTTCATTTTTTGCGGGTTTGTTTCTTTGTTTTTTAGTGCATACACTTTATCACAACACCATCCATCACTTCACTCATCTACTGATATAGGCTCCACTCATTACTTACACACATTCATTTCACGTGGTTTCATTTTCTTACCATTGCAGAGCAGTATGGACTGATAAGCACACACCAGAACCACACGGTTGTGACATGGTCACCTGGTCTTCACCTGGCTGCTGTTTCTGGCTTGGATGGGATTCCTCACCTCAGCCCCGGGTGAGATGATCATCCTTGTCCCTCTTCTTCCTGGATCCAAGATTGGGTGCCACCATTTGGCCGCACTGTAAGTTACACACCTTCATTTTGAGAGACTGTTTCTCCGTTTAAAGGATATCCCTACTTATAGATATTACTTATTTACTTTCAGAGCATCTTACTCCTGATGATTGGCAGGAGCCATGAAACGTGCGTCGAGTTATATCAAACTGATGCTTACACAATTTTGGCCTACCATGAAAAATCGATCTTGTTCATTGAACTTTTATGAATGGATGAGTGTCTTTTTGTAATTAATATGTTTATTTATTATTTTGTATCCTAGTCTGTATAATTGTTTTATATTTATGCAAATGTATTACACTGGATTGTGTCCTGTATTACAGATTGACACTTTCCATAATGTAATCTGCTATTTTTCAAATAAATTGAACATCCAATGACTTGCCTCATACAAAGTCCCATTTCCTTTCTTCTTCTTCTTTTTGTATACATATTAGGGATGGAGGCTTGTCATTGCTATAATTATGTTGTGTTAGGTCGCATCCACTATATTACCTAGTGACAGGGGATTTTTATCCCTGAATCGCTGTTACAATTTAAAAAAAAAAAACCCAGCCATGTGATTCATTCACATAGTTTTGTGAATGGGAGAACTACGAGTACAGCCTTTGCATCTGTCGGCTTGTAGTTCTCAGTTGACTACCAGGGCGTTGTTAAGAGCAAGTTTCTTCCTGTCATTGTGTAACTGCCTGCTCTTATAAGGTATGGGCAGACAGCTTCCACTGACAGTCTTCAAGAGTCCTGCATTCCACCCACAATCTGTTGATTGTGGGTGCAATGGTTTTCAGGCTCCTAATAAAAAAATAAATAAATGCACAATTTTTTACCTGCAAAAAGATGTGCATTTATTATTCTTTTACAAAGGTGAAATTATCTTTTAAGTATTCAGTTATTTCCATATGTGAAAAGAAACAAAGGAACCATGCTCTTATATCATAAATTACAAATCATAAATCACCATAGTGATGTTGTGGAAAAACCCACCATACACTTTTGTGCTAATAAGCGCCCATTTCGTCTAATAGTATAATCCATCTTACCTACGCTAATACGCGCCCTTTTAGTATAATGCATCTGGCATCTTAACCACTTGAGCCCCGGACCATTATGCTGCCTAAGGACCAGAGGTCTTTTTCCAATTTGGCACTGCGTCGCTTTAACTGCTAATTGCGCGGTTATGCAATGCTGTACCCAAACGAAATTTGCGTCCTTTTCTTCCCACAAATAGAGCTTTCTTTTGATGGTATTTGATCACTTCTGCAGTTTTTATTTTTTGCGCTATAAACGGAAAAAGACCGAAAATTTTGAAAAAAAATGATATTTTCTACTTTTTGTTATAAAAAAAATCCAATAAACTCAATTTTAGTCATACATTTAGGCCAAAATGTATTCGGCCACATGTCTTTGGTAAAAAAAATGTCAATAAGCGTATATTTATTGGTTTGCGCAAAAGTTATAGCGTCTACAAACTAGGGTACATTTTCTGGAATTTACACAGCTTTTAGTTTATGACTGCCTATGTCATTTCTTGAGGTGCTAAAATGGCAGGGCAGTACAAAACCCCCCCAAATGACCCCATTTTGGAAAGTAGACACCCCAAGGAAATTGCTGATAGGCATGTTGAACCCATTGAATATTTATTTTTTTTGTCCCAAGTGATTGAATAATGACAAAAAAAAAAAAAAAAAAAATATTTACAAAAAGTTGTCACTAAATGATATATTGCTCACACAGGCCATGGGCCTATGTGGAATTGCACCCCAAAATATATTCAGCTATTTCTCCTGAGTACGGGGATACCACATGTGTGGGACTTTTTGGGAGCCTAGCCGCGTATGGGACCCCGAAAACCAATCACCGCCTTCAGGATTTCTAAGGGTGTAACTTTTTGATTTCACTCTTCACTGCCTATCACAGTTTCGGAGGCCATGGAATGCCCAGGTGGCACAACCCCCCCCCAAATGACCCCATTTTGGAAAGTAGACACCCCAAGCTATTTGCTGAGAGGCATATTGAGTCCATGGAATATTTTATATTTTGACACAAGTTGCGGGAAAGTGACACTTTTTTTTTTTTTTTTTTTTTTTTTTTTGCACAAAGTTGTCACTAAATGATATATTGCTCACACAGGCCATGGGCCTATGTGGAATTGCACCCCAAAATACATTTAGCTGCTTCTCCTGAGTATGGGGATACCACATGTGTGGGACTTTTTGGGAGCCTAGCCGCGTACGGGGCCCCGAAAACCAATCACCGCCTTCAGCGTTTTTAAGGGCGTGAATTTTTGATTTTACTCTTCACTGCCTAACACCGTTTCGGAGGCCATGGAATGCCCAGGTGGCACAAACCCCCCCCAAATGACCCCATTTTGGAAAGTAGACACCCCAAGCTATTTGCTGAGAGGCATGGTGAGTATTTTGCAGCTCTCATTTGTTTTTGAAAATGAAGAAAGACAAGAAAAAACTTTTTTTTTTTTTCTTTTTTCAAATTTCAAAACTTTGTGACAAAAAGTGAGGTCTGCAAAATACTCACTATACCTCTCAGCAAATAGCTTGGGGTGTCTACTTTCCAAAATGGGGTCATTTGGGGGGGTTTTGTGCCACCTGGGCATTCCATGGCCTCCGAAACTGTGATAGGCAGTGAAGAGTGAAATCAAAAATTCACGCCCCTTAGAAAGCCTGAAGGCGGTGCTTGGTTTTCGGGGTCCCGTACACGGCTAGGCTCCCAAAAAGTCTCACACATGTGGTATCCCCGTACTCAGGAGAAGCAGCAGAATGTATTTTGGGGTGTAATTTCACATATTCCCATGGCATGTTTGAGCAATATATCATTTAGTGACAACTTTGTGCAAAAAAAAAAAAAAAAAAAAAAAAAATTTGTCTCTTTCCCGCAACTTGTGTCGCAATATAAAATATTCCATGGACTCGACATGCCTCTCAGCAAATAGCTTGGGGTGTCTACTTTCCAAAATGGGGTCATTTGGGGGGGTTTTGAACTGTCCTGGCATTTTATGCACAACATTTAGAAGCTTATGTCACACATCACCCACTCTTCTAACCACTTGAAGACAAAGCCCTTTCTGACACTTATTTTTTACATGAAAAAGTTTTTTTTTTTTTGCAAGAAAATTACTTTGAACCCCCAAACATTATATATTTTTTTAAAGCAAATGCCCTACAGATTAAAATGGTGGGTGTTTCATTTTTTTTTTTCACACAGTATTTGCGCAGCGATTTTTCAAACGCATTTTTTGGGGAAAAAACACACTTTTTTAAATTTTAATGCACTAAAACACACTATATTGCCCAAATGTTTGATGAAATAAAAAAGATGATCTTAGACCGAGTACATGGATACCAAACATGACATGCTTTACAATTGCGCACAAACGTGCAGTGGCAACAAAATAAATACATTTTTAAAAGCCTTTAAAAGCCTTTACAGGTTACCACTTTAGATCTACAGAGGAGGTCTACTGCAAAAATTACTGCCCTCGATCTGACCTTCGCGGTGATACCTCACATGCATGGTGCAATTGCTGTTTACGTTTGACGACAGACCGCCGCTTGCGTTCGCCTTAGCGCAAGAGCAGGGGGCGACAGGGGTGCTTTTTTTTTTTTTTTTTTTTTTCTTTATTATTTTTTTGCTTTTTTATCTTATTTTTAAACTGTTCCTTTCATTTTTTTTTTTTTTAAATCATTTTTATTGTTATCTCGGGGAATGTAAATATCCCCTATGATAGCAATAGGTAGTGACAGGTACTCTTTTTTGAAAAAATTGGGGTCTATTAGACCCTAGATCTCTCCTCTGCCCTCAAAGCATCTGACCACACCAAGATCGGTGTGATAAAATGCTTCCCCAATTTCCCAATGGCGCTATTTACATCCGGCGAAATCTAAGTCATAAAATGCTCGTAGCTTCCGGTTTCTTAGGCCATAGAGATGTTTGGAGCCACTCTTGTCTCTGATCAGCTCTATGGTCAGCTGGCTGAATCACCGGCTGCATTCTCAGGTTCCCTGTTGAGACAGGAGAGCCAGAGAAAAACACGGAAGACGGTGGGGGGGGGGGGGCATTCCCTCCCACGGCTTGTAAAGGCAGTCTAGAGGCTAATTAGCCACTAGGATTGCTTTTACATGAAAGCCGACCGCTGGCTGAAAAGAATGATACCAAGATGATACCTAAACCTGCAGGCATCATTCTGGTATAACCACTCAAAGTTGTGAATGGCGTACCTGAAGACAAAAAAATGGTTAACAATAAAGCACAGTAAACAATAAAGTATAAATAATTACATACCTGAAAAACAAACATGATAAAACATAATAACAATAACAATAACAATAAAACACTGCAGAATAGAATACAGTAAAAAAAGAGCAGAACAATAGAGAGAGAGAATAGAGAGAGAGAACAATAAAACGACAACTATTTTTTTTTATTTTATATATATTTTTTTTTTTTTTACACTTTTTTTGTAACTAACTTTTATAACTGTAACCGGTTCCAGGTTCGGGTCTCTCAAAATGCGATGGCATCTTGGGAGACCCTGTGAAAGTGTGCCTAGTCTGTGCAATGCTGTACCCTACGCTAATACTCAACTAGTGTATGGTAGCGTTCAAAACATTCACCAATGCAAAGACCAGGATTGTCAGGACAGGAGGGACAATAATAGCGGGTGTCACGCCTATATCCGCGTTTGCTGCAGACACAACATCTTTTTGGGGGGGGTTCGTTGGGTAGGGGTACTCGGGAGCACATAAAAATGCCTCTCATGCAGCCGACTGCATTTCGTTGGGGGATGTGAATGGGGGAAGTACGGGCGCTGCAGAAGTGGTGGGTTCCCAATTAGGATTGGCGAATGCAGCAGGAAGGGCACTATGGGCACGACGGGCCTGTGTTTGTCTTTTTGGTGGCAGCGGGACACTACTTGTGCTTGCCACCTCACCAGCTTGAACTGCACTTATGGGACTCGCCACGTCACCAAGTGTTACTGCAGTGCTGGTTTGACTACGACCGGGGTGTACTAGGCCGCTGGTGCTTGCCAGTTCAATAAAAAGCTACCAAAAAAACTGTTAGCGATCGCAGGGATCAGGCCTGACTCTGCGAACGCTGCAGTTATGCGTTTAGTGTTTTGTAAGTGACAGTGATCGATCGATACTGCACTTGGGTGGGCTGGACTGGGCCGGGCGGAGGGGCAAAACGCAGGTGCTAGCAGGTATCTAGGTTGATCCCGCTAACACTGCGTTTTTGGGAACCCTAAACTGCTGGGGACGCTAGTATAGATCTGATCTGATCGGATCAGATATTGATCCGTTCAGATACTATACCACTAAAGGAGGCGTATGCTGCGTGCGTGGGTGTTAGCGGTACTGGCGCTAACCTGACGCTGCCTGGGGCCGGTGCTTGCTAGTTCACCAAAATGCTACCAAAAAAACTGTTAGCGATCGCAGGGATCAGGCCTGACTCTGCGAACGCTGCAGTTATGCGTTTAGTGCCTTGTAAGTGTCAGTGATCGATCGATACTGCACTTGGGTGGGCTGGGCTGGGCCGGGCGGAGGGGCACAACGCAGGTGCTAGCAGGTATCTGGGCTGATCCCGCTAACACTGCGTTTTTGGGAACCCTAAACTGCTGGGGACGCTAGTATAGATCTGATCGGATCAGATATTGATCCGATCAGATACTATACCACTAAGGGAGGTGTACGGTGCGTGCGTGGGTGTTAGCGGTACTGGCGCTAATCTGACGCTGCCTGGTGCTTGCTTGCCAGTTCACCAAAATGCTACCAAAAAAACTGTTAGCGATCGCAGGGATCAGGCCTGACTCTGCGAACGCTGCAGTTATGCGTTTAGTGTTTTGTAAGTGACAGTGATCGATCGATACTGCACTTGGGTGGGCTGGGCGGAGGGGCAAAACGCAGGTGCTAGCGGGTATCTGGGCTGATCCCGCTAACACTGTGTTTTTGGGAACCCTAAACTGCTGGGGACGCTAGTATAGATCTGATCGGATCAGATATTGATCCGATCAGATACTATACCACTAAGGGAGGCGCATGCTGCGTGCGTGGGTGTTAGCGGTACTGGCGCTAATCTGACGCTGCCTGGGGCGACGCATATCACCGCCGGGCGATCAGGGGGCTAAACCTTTATTAGGTAATAAACGGCGGGTGCCCTGACACTATAAAAAATAAACGAACTAACCTGCGTCACCCGTAACGGTTATACGGTGATCAGTGGTGAAAGGGTTAACTAGGGGGCAATCAAGGGGTTAAAACATTTATTAGGTAGTATATGGGGGTCCCTGTCACTATAAAACGCTGACGGCGAACCTAAATATTTACCTCACTAACTAGCGTCACCAGCGACACTAATACAGCGATCAGAAAAATGATCGCTTAGCAACACTGGTGACAGGGGGTGATCAAGGGGTTAAAACTTTATTAGGGGGGGTTAGGGGGGTACCCTAGACCTAAAGGGGGGTAATACTCACTGTCCCAACACTGTAACTGTCACAAACTGACACTATGCAGTAATCAGAAAAAAAAAAAAAAAAAAAAAAAAAAAACCTGCTGGTGTCAGTTTGTGACAGGGGGGGGGGGGGTGATTGGGGGGGGATCGGGGGGCGATCGGGGGGGGGATCGGGGTGTTTTGTATGCCTGGCATGTTCTACTGTGTGTGTGTGTGTTGTGCACTCACATTGATGTCTTCTCCCCTCGGCGCTGGAACGGAAAATACCGAGCCGAGGGGAGATGACATCATTTCCTTTGCTGCTGTTTAGCATACAGCAGCAAAGGAGTGTTCCCATTGGCCGGCGGCGATCGCGAGGGGGGGGCCACGAACGGATGGCCTCCCCCTCATCTCGGATCGCCGGGGAACAGAACGGGACCGCTTCGGGCACCGGGGGGGGGTCCGATCGGACCCCCCACCCGCGAGAGGCAAATCACGTACATGTACGTGATTTTGCCTGCCCGTGCCGCCTTGCCGACGTAAATCGGCGTTAGGCGGTCCTTAAGTGGTTAATCCATGTCTCCCGCATTTCCCCAGTAAACAGACATAATCACCATCTTAGCTCCATCGCTCCTTCATCTGCCCCTCCTGGGCAGAGGCTCTTGGCTTTTATTCACACACATAAAGGAAGTCACAAACAGGAAGTCCTGGCCCCAACAGCCAATCGCTTCTTTCACAGGATATGACCTCACAGGATATGAATGTCAACACAGGAAATCCTTCCAACAGGATGGGTTATACAACAACCAATGAATAATGACAAGGGGAGTCTTATGGGCGTGTCTGGGCAGGGACAGTGTGTATGTTTTACCTGTAAGCCATGCTCTTCAACTAAACAAAGGAAGCCGCATGGCTAACAAACATGAACGCTGTTCCCGACCATAACAACTCAAAAGCTCCCGTTTTTACAGTTTTTCATGAATTTTTATTCTGCGTTGTGCAGAGCACAATGCATACCTGAACTATACTAGGTATACACCTGCAGATAATCTCCCATCTGCTGATAGGAGATTATCTGCAGGTGTACGCCATGGCACCCCAAACATGTTGATCAGGCATACAGGTGTCACACGAGCGCACATCCACTAAACCGATAATGTCTTTGCAGAGCGAACACATCCCCCTCAGACGAACATCTGTGTATTGCACAGGGGCCCTTTCGCTGGCAAACATATCCCCACTCTGCAAACACCTCTCTCCAACCTCAGGAAGTTTTCCACTACCAAACGGATCTCAACCAGAGTCAGTCTTCCCCAGTCAGCTCTTTAGAGTGGGCTGCGAGAATACAAAACACTGGGAGACACTATGAAAATACATATTAAATACATCTTCATAAAACTTCCACAACAGTGAATAAACAAATAAATAAATACATCTACATTTGAATTATAAAAAATTCAAAAAAATTGTGAAGTTCATGTATAGATCCCACACATGAATAACTTCCTCAGTGAGTATAGGAAAGGTTCCTCTCCACCCGCATGCAGACACACAATGCACTCACCAGACTTAATTGACCCCTATTACAGGGAGTCAAATTCCGCATATGGGAAAATCCAAGATGTCATACGTGAGGTCACAGAAATGAATCCAAACCACTGTTGTCATTCATTTTATATATATATATATATATATATATATATATATATATATATATATATATATATATATATATATATATATATATATATATATATATATATATTGTATTTAAAGCTCCAGTTTTGCCATATAGAGAGGGAGAGGAAAGGATACTCTCATGGTGCAGTAATATGTGTGGAATGGAGACATTGCCAAATAAAAAATTAAAAAAACTCCTGGACTTAAGGGATTTGGACCCCCCCCCAAAAAAAAAAGTCCCGTGATGTAAATCCAACATGAACTCCATTCTCCAGTGATGTATCTCCAGCATCAATCGAAAAGAGCATCACCCGAGGAACCACTA
Organism: Aquarana catesbeiana; assembly: GCF_042186555.1. NCBI lineage: Eukaryota > Metazoa > Chordata > Amphibia > Anura > Ranidae > Aquarana > Aquarana catesbeiana. The sequence goes on from NC_133328.1 coordinate 505,153,329, forward strand.
ATATGACTCCCTTAGTGCTTCTTGAATGTAAACAACAGCACTATATTTGACATGTGCAATTTGTTTTGGTCCAAATGTAAATTTTGGTTAATTTTTGGTATTTGAAATTCATTTAACTCCTTTTCGTTTATTCCTTTTCTAACAAATTTCAAATTTTCGGAACGATTCAAATTCAGATACGTCGAAAAATGAAAAACCTATTCGAATTCTGTGCGAAGAATAGCTGGTTGAGTGGGCTTGAAAGCCAGCCGACTCATCCTTACCAACCGATAACTCATCAGCTGTTAGTGGGCTTCCCCGCTGAGAGCTAAAATGTAAACAAAAGAATGCTGGCAATAGAAAATTCAGAAAAGGGAGAACCCCACGCCAAACTTTTTTTTTTTAAATGGCTTGGGGTCCCCCCAATATCCATACTAGACCTTTATCTAAGCATGCAGCTCAGCAGGTCAGGAAAAGGGGGGATGAGTTAGCGCCCCCCTTCCTGAATCATACCAGGCCACATGCTCTCAACATGGGGGGTTGCTTTGGGGTGGGGAGTGCCCCCACCCCAAAGCACCTTGTTCCTATGTTGATTGGGACAAAGGCCTCTTCCCCAACACCCTGGAGATTCACATAGGGGGAGGGGATCTGGGGGGCCCCTTTGTTAAAGAGGGGCTTGCAGATTCCATTAACCCCTTGCCTGCAGACCCCCACAACCACAGCCCCGGGTTTTGGGGAAGATGTCCTTTTCCCCAACAACATGGGGACAAGGTGCTATGGGGTGAGCCCCTCCTGCCCCAAAGCACCCCCCCATGTTGAGGGCATGTGCCTGGTATGGTTCAGGGGAGGGAGGGGCGCTCACTCGGATTTTGGGGGATTCCACGCCATTTTTTTTTAAAACGCTGTTTATTTTTCGGAATTTTCTATTGCTGGCATTTTGGGGCCTTTTTTTTGGAATTCATTAGAAAATGAATAAACAAAACGAAATTAAATGAAATGAAACTAAACTAAAAACAAATTCGGAAACAAATCAACAAAACTAAATTAGTTCTATCCTAAACAAAACTAAACACATTTTCCATTCTGCACATGTCTGGTTATTTACCACTTTTTAAAACAAAACAAAAAAAAAAAACATTTAAAGGATTCATGAATTTGTTCTTTTTCCCTTTAAACCATAAGATCTTGTCCCCACTGAAGTGCATTCTAGTTTCTTTTTTGCATTGTTACTCCTCCATGGCAGTGCTGAGTTACTCATGTCTTTTTTTTAACAAAAGCTACAAACTTGCCTTTAACCACTTCAGCCCCGGAAGATTTGGCTGCTAAATAACCAGGCCATTTTTTGCGATACGGCACTGCGTCGATTTAACTAACAAGTGCGTGGTCATGCGACGCTGTACCCAAACAAAATTGATGTCCTTTTTTTCCCGCACAAATAGAGCTTTTTTTTGGTGGTATTTGATCTCTGCAGTTTTTATATTTTGTGCTATAAACAAAAGAAGACCGACAACTTTGAAAAAAACACAATATCTTTTACTTTTTGCTATAATAAATATCCCAATTTAAAAAAAAAAATTAAAAAATGTCCTCAGTTTAGGCCGATATGTATTCTTCTACATTAATTTTGGTAAAAAAAAAATCGCAATAAGCGTATATTGATTGGTTTGCACAAAAGTTATAGGTCTACAAAATAGAGGATAGATTTATGGCATTTTTATTATTAGTTTTTTTTTACTAGTAATGGCGGTGATCAGCAATTTTTATCGGGACTGCAATATTGCGACAGACACATCGGACACTTTTGACACATTTTTGGGACCAGTGACAATCCGTGCTATACAATTGCACTGAATACTGTATAAATATCACTGGCAGGGAAGGGGTTAACACTAGGGGGTGATTAAGGGGTTAATTGTGTTCCATAGTGTGTGTGTTCTAACTGTGGGGGAAGTGGGACTGACTAGGAGGAGACAGAGATCAGTGTTCATACATAGTATGAACACATGATCTGTCTCATCTCCCCTGAGAGAACCGGGATCTGTGTGTTTACACAGATGAACTACTCTGCACCCTAGGTGTAGATAAACACAGCGCATCAGTGTAAAATGAGACTAAAGCCTCGTACACACGATCGGATTTTCCGCAGACAAAACCTCTGACTTTTGTCCGAAAGCTTGTGTCTGGATTTTGTCTTGCATACAAACGGCAAGGAATTGTCGGCCAACAAACATGAACATAGTGACCAACTACGTGGTTTTTCAGCTCTTTAGCGGCACCCTTTTGGGCTCCTTCTGCTAATTTCGTTTTAGTGGCGCTTTTCACTTTGTGCTTTTCAGTTCGTTTCTAAACGGCCGTTCGTCAACCGGACTTGTTGCGGAATCGGAGGAGATAATGTGTTATTTATTATTGGCCTTGGAGTTATTGCTTTGACCCAAGTCCAGTCCAGGAACAGGAAGAGGAGGATTTCTTGGACCAAAAATTGGTTGCTTTATTAATTGTAACCAATTATGTAATATACCTTTGCTGCGAGAGCTCCAGGAGAATAATCCAGATGATTTTCGGAATTATCTCCAGATGACGGACCCCTGCTTTCACCAACTCTTGGCATTGTTGACCCCTATATTAAGAAGCAGGACACATGCATGAGGCTTTGTTTTATTTTTTGGTTCAATAATAATGATTTGATTTGTTATTTTCTATATTTTTGGATGCATAGAATGCACTTTTTGGTTAAGTGCTATTGTCAGATAGCAAGTCCAGTTTTATTTGTTTTCTTTTTTTTAATGCACAATAAAAAAATTGTGTAGAATAATACTTGGCAATGTGTTCTACTTCTTCAAATGACAGTTTGGGAGTGGGCAGTTACATTTAAAAAAATACAATGTAAAATTGACAAGGGGCACCAACATAGTTGTATCTTTGATCTTAAAAACTACAGGATAATGGTGTTGTGGTAACTTGCCCCCCCCACCCCCCAAAAAAAAAGCATTATAATATTATTCTTGATATCACTAGAAAAAAAAAAAGCCTTTGAAAATTAGTTAGCAATAACTCCATCAGTATCACCAGCAAAGCAGCTTCATTATTATCCCATTAACGAAGAAGAGAATGTGCGCTGCATTTTGAGATTTCATAATTTGCCACGTCATGAATGTTAATTCTCCATTATGAATGCTAGTTTACAAGACCAACCACTTCTGGCTCGTCCTTGCTTCCGAGCATGTGTGTTTGTAGGTTGAACTTTTGTCCGATGGACTTGTGTACACACGCTCGGAAAATCCGACAACAGACATTTGTCTGCGGAAAATTTTAAAGCCTGCCATCCAACATTTGTCCATGTCAAATCCGACAACAATTGTCCTATGGAGCGTACAAACGGTCGGATTTTCCGCCAACAGCCTGTCATCACACATTTCCTGTCAGAAAATCCGATAGTTTGTATGCGGCTTTAGGCCCCTTTTACACGATCGTCTGACTCAATTGTATCTGTTTACACCTGCCTACCTCCAATCCGATCCTCAAAAAAAAAAAAGGAAACAGAAGGGGATCCCTCCACTTCCAACTGGGCAGATCAGATGTGAGGACCCATAGAGTAGAGTGGGCTGTATCAGTGTCTGGTCTGCATATACAGAGTGGACACGGACCTGTCATAAGCCCGCTCCGCTCATTGTAGCCCAGGACTGATTACCAAGTCGCTTAAGTGGCCCTCACTCTTCAAATTTTGGGCACCCCTGCACTAGAGAATAAAATGGTGGGTTTCACACTTTTTAATATCACATAGTATTTGTGCAGCGTTTTTTTTCAACGCACATTTTTTTTCAGGAAAAGACACATATAATACACATTTTTTGGTAAAAAATTAAAAATGATGTTACATTGAGTAAATATGTACCTAACATGTTTCACTTGTTTCACTTTAAAATTGCATACGGTCATGGAACAACACAAAACTATGGTGCCTAAAAATCTTCATAGCAATTGCTTTAAAGCATTTACAAGTTATCAGTTTAGAACTACACAGGACTTCTGGCACTAGAATTATTGCTCTCACTCTGACATTTTGGTGATACATGGCGTCATATGACATCCTATGGGTGGGAAGTGGTAAATCAGCACTGGGTTTCTGTTTGTTTGCTTGTTATGAACACTTGGCGATTGTCTCTATATATACCATATTTATTGGCGTATAACATGCACTTTTTACCCCTTAAAATCAGGGGAAAATCGTGGGTGCGTGTTATACGCCGATCCCCACTGTCTGAGCCAAAAAAGAGCGAGCGCCGCCAAAAAAGACCGAGCTGAGTGCTTGGCTCCGCTCGCAGTCACACTGCCCTGCTGTTTCATAGAGGATGAGCGAGGAAGACCGAGCCGAGTGTACTGTGTACTCGGCTCCGCTCCGCTCGCAGTCCCGCCCAGCTCCTAGGCTGCAGATGAACACTGATGAGGCTGCTTTGGTGGGCATTTAAATGTAAGGTTTTTTTCCTTAAACTTCCCTCCTAAAAGTTTTTTTCCTTAAAATGCCCTCCTAAACTCGGGGTGCGTGTTATACGCCGGCGCGTGTTATACGCCGATAAATACGGTATATATATGAACATATGGGAGAAACCATTAATTCTTCTGTATGGAAACACCATCTATGGAGATCATTACCCCAATGACTGTGTGAGGACTTGGCTTCCGTGTCAAACGTCTCCAGATCTGATGTCTCCAATTTTGGCATTTGCCAATACAAGCCTGTTTGACTCATAGGACGTATGTCCTTTTGAGTTCAAACCATCTAGTAAGCCTTCATCCTATCGGTGGTGGACTACATTTACACATTGTTTTATTATCTATTCACCATTTTCGGATGTCTTAATGATGTTATGAACACTTGATGAATGTCCCTGTAAGGGCCATCCAGGTTCACTACGTTTTCCACTTCACCTATGGACTCAATGTTTATTTAATCATTTGTTTTCTTTTTGATTTTTTCATACAAAATCGCTGAGCATTTATTTTATTAGAACTCTACATTATTTGTATTAACCATTTGTGAGATTTACTCAATCATCTTTGTTCACTCAAAGTTTCTTATTAAAAAGTAAAAACCACAATAGACAGTTTTTGACAATTCCTTTATTAAAAATTAAAAAATAAAAAGTGTCCCGTGATGTACATCGTCAATCACACCACCGAACTGACCCGAAAAATAGAAAAGAAAATGAAAAACTCCGCCTCCATGGGAGACTTTCTGGCGACTGCTGTCTTTTGGTTTTGACAGCTGTTATATAGGCAAGGTCGGGGCCACCTGCTGACGTAACTGGATGAAACCGATTCCTCTGATGTCACATGACATCAGAAGGGGGTGGGGTCACTAGGTTACATCACTGGGTGGCCCCACCCTTGCCTATATAACAGCTGTCGCAGCCAAGAGACAGCAGTCGTCGGAAGGCCTCCCATCGAGGCGGAGCTTTTTTTTCTATTTTTTGGGTCTATCGGGGGGGGGCATGATTGAAGATGGACATCGCGGAACACTTTTTTTTTTCTTTAATAAAAGAATTGTCAAAAACTGTCTGTTATGGTTTTTACTTTTTGATAAATGTTTGGGGGTTCTGAGTGATTTTTTTAGCAAAAAAATTATGATTATTACATGTAGGAGAGAAGTGTCAGAATTTGCCTGGGTGGCAAGATGTTGATTACCATAAGTAATATAAAAATAATTATTATATATTGTTTTTAAGGTAATTTACTATATTTTCAAAAACTGTACTCAAGTAGATGGCTTAACGGACAGATTACTGAAGTTTGAAGTTATACTGTAACTTCAAACCAGTAATTTCACAGTAAATTGATAAATAATAGGTTGTTATCTTATAACTAGGGATGGTCCCAATGTCGAGTCGAACGTAAGTTTGACACAAACATCGGGTGTTCGCCTGTTTGCCAAATAGCGAACAATTTGGGGTGTTCGCGGCAAATTCGAAAGCTGCAGAACACCCTTTAAAAGTCTATGGGAGAAATCAAAAGTGCTAATTTTAAAGACTTATATGCATGGTATAAAAAGTGGTTGGGGACCTGGGTCCTGCCCCAGGGGACATGTATAAATGCAAAAAAAAAGTTTTAAAAACGGACGTTTTTTCAGGAGCATTGATTTTAATCATGCCTAAAGTGAAACAATAGAAGTTTAATATTCCTTTAAATTTCGTACCTGGGGGGTGTCTATAGTATGCCTGTAAAGGGGCGCATGTTTTCCGTGTTTACAACAGTCTGAAAGCAAAATTACATTTCTAAAGGAAAAAAGTAATTTAAAATTACTCGCGGCTATAATGAATACATCAGAGGGGGGTGGTGTCACTCAGTTACATAACTGGGTGGCCCCGCCCCCTGTGATGCTACGGGGAAGCCATAGGGACATCCCTGTGCGTCAGAGGGGGGCGGACCAGGTGGCCCCGGCCCCCTCTTACGCTATGGGAAAGCCATAGGGATGTCCCCATGCGTCAGAGGGGGGGCGGGGTCACCCAGCAATGTCATTGTGTGGCCCCGCCGTCAGTTATAAAAGAGCTGTCACCTGAGAGCAGCCGGTCATTAGGCAGATCGTAGACGGTGTGCGCCTTTTTTTTTTCTTTTTCAGTTCGTCGGAGCGCGAGAAGAAGAAGACTACGTGGGAAAGTTTTTTTTTTATATTTGAATAAAGGACTTGTCCCAAGGCGTGTATTGTATTTTTTTTACCATTTTCACACTTTTTGTGAAATGGTAGGGGTACATTAGTACCCCGTTACCATTTCACACAGGGGGGTGGGATCTGGGGGTCCCCTTGTTAAAGGGGGCTTCCAGATTCCGATAAGCCCCCGGCACGCAGACCCCCACAACCACTGGGCAAGGGTTGTGGGGATGAGGCACTTCTCCCCATCAACATGGGGACAAGGTGCTTTGGGGGGCTACCCCAAAGCACCCTCCCAATGTTGAGGGCATGTGGCCTGGTATGGTTCAGGAGGGGTGCTCTCTCGTCCCCCCCTCTTTTCCTGTGGCCTGCCAGGTTGTGTGCTAGGATAAGGGTCTGGTATGAATTTTTGGGGGGACCCCATGCCATTTTTTTTTTTTTTTGGCGTGGGGTTCTCCTTAAAATCCATACCAGACCTGAAGGGCCTGGTATGGAATTTGGGGGGACCCCCACGCATTTTTTAAAAAAATTTTGGTTTGGGGTTCCCCTGTGGGGGAATCCCATGCCGTTTTTATCAATGAACTTTTATATGTATTGCCAGGAGTCGGGACTGACAATTCATTATAGCCGCGAGTACTTTTAAATGACTTTTTTTCCCTTAGAAATTTCATTTTGCTCTCGGACTGTTGTAAACACGGGAAACATGCGCCACTTTACAGGCATACTATAGACACCCCCCAGGTATGAAATTTAAAGGAATATTACAATTTTATTGTTTCACTTCAAGCATTATTAAAATCACTGCTCCCAAAAAAATGGCTGTTTTTAAAACTTTTTTGCATTGATTCATGTCCCCTGGGGCAGGACCCGGTTCCGCAAACACTTTTTAAAACAATACCATGCATATAAGCCTTTAAAATTAGCACTTTTGATTTTTCATGTTCGTGTACCATAGACTTTAACGGTGTTCGCGTGTTCGAACAAATTTTTTGCCTGTTCGCATGTTCTGGTGCGAACCAAACCAGGGGGTGTTTTGCCCATCCCTACTTATAACATATAGCATAATAATATATGATTTAGCTTGTACCTTTTCAATAGCAGCAGATTCTCAGTCTCCTTCTTAATTGTGTGAGATAAACATGGGATTATGAGTAAATCTTATACACATAAACACGTTATTTCCTTCTAGTTAAGAGGGCTAGGCTGGAAGGGAGCATTTATCTTTTAGACACATGCCCCTTCTATGACACTGCAGTGAGAGGCGTAGCATTTTTATTGGACAGCTGGGGCTAATGGTACTTTATCATTGGTCCGAGACTCCAAGCAGTCTATTGAGCTCAGTGTCTCTGACAAGAAGTGAGGAGAGACACTGTGAGCTCAACCTCTTAGTCTGCTGCAAACAGAGTGTGCCTGCTTGTATTTAAACTGGCTGCTCTGTATGTAGCTTCTGACAGGCTGTGCAAGGAGCCCCATATCTCTGGAACCATGGGTCATAGGAGCCCCAAATTCTTACCAGTGGTGGGGTAGGACTTGGGCTACCTACCCCCCCCATTTTTTTTAATGTTCATGGCTCTGCCCCACCTGCCTCCTCTGACTGCACTTCCTCTCTCTCTCTCTCTATATATATATATATATATATATATATATATATATATATATATACACATACACACTAGACTGCCTGCACTGTATATAGTCTTCACTGAATGTACTGTATGGTATGTATGTATGTATATATATATATATATATTACACAGTATATATATTAATACACTGCCTGCACTGTATATATAGTCTACACTATCTATCTATCTATATATATATATATATATATATATATATATATATATATATATATATATATATATATATCCACAATATCTCACAAAAGTGAGTACACCCCTCACATTTTTGTAAATATTTTATTATATCTTTTCATGTGACAACACTGAAGAAATGACACTTTGCTACAATGTAAAGTAGTGAGTGTACAGAATGTATAACAGTGTAAATTTGCTGTCCCCTCAAAATAAAATGTCTGTTAACCCTATTGGGTATGGAGTTCACCAGAGCTTCACAGGTTGCCACTGGAGTCCTCTTCCACTTGTCCATGACAACATCACGGAGCTGGTGGATGTTAGAGACCTTGTGCTCCTCCACCTTCTATTTAAGGATGCCCCACAGATGCTCAATAGGGTTTAGGTCTGGAGACATGCATGGCCAGTCCATCACCTTTACCCTCAGCCTCTTTAGCAAGGCAGTGTTCGTCTTGGAGGTGTGTTTGGGGTCATTAGCATGTTATAATGTCTTGTGACCCAGTCTTCAAAGGGAGGGGATCATGCTCAGCTTCAGTATGTCACAGTACATGTTGGCATTAATGGTTCCCTCAATAAACTGTATCTCCCCAGCACTCATGTAGCCCCAGATCATGACACTCCCACCACCATGCTTGACTGTAGGCAAGATACACTTGTCTTTGTTCTCCTCACCTGGTTGCTGCCACACACGCTTGACACCATCTGAACCAAATAAGTTTATCTTGGTCTCATCAGACCACAGGACATCCATGTCGTAAGTCTGCTTGTCTTCAGCAAACTGTTTGGGGCATTCTTGTGCATCGTCTTTAGAAGAGGCTTCCTTCTGGGACAACAGCCATGCAGACCAATTTGATACAGTGTGCGGCGTATGGTCTGAGCTCTGAAAGGCTGACCCCCCACCCCTTCAAACTCTGCAGCAATGCTGGCAGCACTCATACGTTTATTTCCCAAAGACAACATCTGCATATGACGCTGAACATGTGCACTCAACTTCTTTGGTCGACCATGGCAAGGCCTGTTCTGAGTGGAACCTGTCCTGTTAAACTGCTGTATGGTCGTGGACACCATGCTGCAGCTCAGTTTCAGGGTCTTGGCAATCTTCTTATAGCCTAGACCATCTTTATGTAAAACAACAATTCTTTTTTCCAGATCTTCAGAGAGTTCTTTGTCATGAGGTGCCATGTTGAACTTCCAGTGACCAGTATGAGAGAGTGAGAGCGATAACACCAAATTTAACACACCTGCTCCCCATTCACACCTGAGACCTTGTAACACTAACGAGTCACATGATACCGGGGAGGGAAAAAGGCTAATTGGGCCCAATTTGGACATTTTCACTTAGGGGTGTACTCGCTTTTGTTGCCAGCGGTTTACAAATTAATGGCCATGTGTTGAGTTATTTTGAGGGGACAGCAAATTTCCATGGTTATACAAGCTGTGCACACACTACTTTCCAATCTAGCAAAGTGTCATTTCTTCAGTGTTGTCACATGAAAAGATATAAAAAATATTTACAAAAATGTGAGGGGTGTACTCACTTTTGTAAGATACTGTATATATACACACATACACTTAACTGCCTGCGCGCCACTACCTAACCTGCATAATTTAGCTCAAGTTCTCTCAATCTCCTCCACGTGTCACACCACAATCCGCTGTGTACGCAGCCTTATATAGTGTGGCCCGTGGACTTAGCCCCCTGAGCCCTGATTGGCCAAAGGCCTTTGGTCAATCATGGCTCTCACAGCAGATTGTGCTGTTATTGGCCAAAGCATGCAGGTCAGGTGCATGCTTTGACCAATCAGCAGCCGTCAATGCACTGCGATTTCACAGTGCATTATGGGGCGCTCCACGGTTCTTGGAGCGAATGCCCCATATGTTTGGTTCGTTTGCAAACAAACGAACACACAATGTTCGAGTCTAACTTACTATTTGAACATCGGGACCATCCCTAGTCGAGAGGATTACACAACTATCAAACTGGAGTTGGTGAATGATACCGACATACAGATGAGCTGCCTATAGTCAAGTTTCATACATTAACCAAAAATATTACTATGATGATGATACATAATATTAAGTTTTTACACAAATGTATAGGAGAATACCAGTTTGATACCAAACATGCCTATGCTATGCTGTTTCATATCTTGTTTATTTTTTTTTCAAATCATAATGTCATTCAATTCATTATTATGTTGGTTGCCAGTTTTTAATATGTGGCCATCTGAAACTATTGATTTAAATTGAATAGTTGGCAATAAGTGAATGAGTGCCACCTGAATTATCATAGAACACTTCAGCACTTCATCACACTCCAGAATACCTGCCTATTTGAAATAAAAAAACTACCATCTTTTAGCACTCTGTTATCTCTCTGTCTGACATGGCAGGGAGTGTCACAAATATTTACTAATGCCGCGTACACACGGGCAGACTTTTCAGCATCAAAAGTCCGACGAACGAACTTGCCTACACATGATCACACCAAAATCCGGCCGCCTAGTACACGGTGACGTACACCAGGTTCGACGAGACTATAAAAAGGAAGTGTAATAGCTTGTGCGCCACTCTTTTTAGGCCCCTTCTGCTAATTTTGTGTTTATCTCGTGTTAGTAGAAGTTTGGTGAGAGACGATTCGCGCTTTTCAGACTTGTGTTTTTCAGATCGTTTAACTGTTGTTCAGTTTGTGCTTGTGAGGTTTGTATCTGCTTTTCAGTGCGTGTAGTCAGTTCGCATTGATTTATTCAGTGTGTTATTGTCCGCACGTTGCTGATTTTCAGCTCACTCTTCACAGGCCTTGCTGTTCTTCAGTGCATTCAGTTCGTTCTGACCAGCCGACCATTTTGTAGCCATGTTGCGTGTATGTACTTGTCGTAGAGTTTGTGTTTGTATGTGCTTGGTGCTGTAGTTCATTCTTCAGCCCAAGCCCAGTCCATGAACAGGGCGAGGAGGAGTTCATGGACGAAGAATTGGTTGCTCCAGCATGACCAATTCTCTCACATGCCTTTGCTTCGTGAGATCCGTGAGAATAACCCTGAGGATTTCAGGAACTTTCTCAGGATGACGGACCCCGTTTTTCACCGTTTGTTGGCTTTGCTGACCCCTTATATCAGCAGGCAGGATACCTGCACAAGGCAAGCCATCACTCCAGAGCAAAGGCTAGTCGCCACGTTGCGGTACTTGGCAACTGGGAGAAGCTTGCAGGACCTTAAGTTCTCGACAGGCATCTCCCCCAAGGCTCTGGGGATCATTATCCCAGAGACCTGTTCTGCCATCATACAGGTCCTGCAGAAGGACTTTATTAAGGTAAGATTTATCCTTTAACATCACATTTTATTGTATTTAATATTTGCTAATGTATTGTATTTCTTTACTCAATCCCTAATTACCATGATTGCAATATGCTGTGAATGTCCCATTTGTTCTCATGCATGCTGTAATCTTGTAATGCTCCTTTTTTGTCCTGCATGCATATTTGCCTTCACTAACCTCCCCATGCTATGCTGGGCCCATATCCACCTAGTCTAGTCACTTAACAATGTATTTTTGTCAGCTCCATTGTAGTGCTTTACCCTAAAATGTATACAAATGGTCTGTGTGTCCTTAAATTGATTTATAACCCCCCCCCCTCTAAAATGTATCCAAATAGTCTGTGTGTCCTTAAATTGATTTATAATCCTCCCCCTCTAAAATGTATCCAAATAGTCTGTGTGTCCTTAAATTGATTTATAATCCCCCCCCTCTAAAATGTATGCAAATGGTCTGTGAGTCCTTAAATTGATTTATAATCCCCCCTCCCTCTAAAATGTATCCAAGTGGTCTGTGTGTCCTTAAATTGATTTATAATCCCCCCTCCCTCTAAAATGTATCAAAATGGTCTGTGTGTCCTTAAATTGATTTATAATCCCCCCCACCCCCTTAAATTTAATCAATGGGCCATCAGAGGGGTGAGGAATCAGATAAATAATACTTAAAATTAATGTTATACTGATGTTGTGCAAGAATGTTGTTTGTGTAATGTGCTTGCAATGTTATGTGCAAAAGTACTGATATTTTTTTTCTTGTTTGACTCCCCAGTTTCCTTCAATGCCACAGGAATGGCAGACTGTGGCATCCCATTTTGCCACCCGTTGGGACTTTCCCAATTGTGGAGGGGCTATAGATGGGAAAGATGTCCACATCGTGCCACCACCTCATTCGGGGTCATACTATTTTAATTATAAGGGGTTTCATAATATTGTGTTAATGGCGGTGGGGTCAGCACAATATGAATTTCTGTATGTGGACGTGGGGAAGAATGGCCGGATGTCGGATGGAGGAGTCTTCACCCAGACGGAGTTCTACCAGCGCCTCCAGAGTGGTGGCCTGGGATTGCCACCTGATGCGGATAACATGGAAGGACTCCCCTTTGTCCTCCGGAGAGGAGGGTTTTTAACTACCAGCTGGCCAGATTGAGAAGAGTTGTGGAGAATGCCTTCGGGATACTCGCCAGCCGGTTCCGCCTGTTTCAGACAGCAATCCACATGGTGGAGTACAAACTTAATCACATTGGCCTTAGCATGTTGCATCCTGCACAATTTTTTAAGCAAAAATTCAAGCAATTATCTTGCATCACTTGTGCCTGAGGCCAGACTTACAGAGAATCCTCTGACAGGCCTGGATACTGGCCATACTGGCTTGGCCCCCCAAAGCACCCATCAAGTTTGGGATAAATATGTTGATTTTTTTACGGGTAGGGGGGCCATTGCAATGCCAGACAATATCTAATTTTTATGAATAAAAAATAATGATCAGATAAAATCTAGAAGTGTATTTATTGCTTGCCTTTCTTTTTGGCTGTCTCCTATGTTCTCCTAGTGCGCTTGTAGTGCCAAGTGTATTTTCCTTTAGTAAATAAGCCCCATTGTCACTGTAAACACCAAATAACTTACAAAACTGGTATTGAGCATTGAAAGAAGAAGCCACACATTGTTGATTAACATAATTTTTAATCTGTGCACATTCAAATGTGCATTTATGAAAAAAAAAATTTAAAATATATATATTTTTGTTTTAAAACAATAATTTTTTTTTGGTTTTTAAAAATATTTTTTTTTTTTACAAACAGGCACCATTGTTTTATTTTTTTATTTTTTATAAACAAGCCTCCTATTTTTTTTTTTTATAAACAGGCTTTATTAAAACAAATTTGACTTTTTAAAATGTTAAAAAGTCAAAGCCCAGAATGGGGTCAGCAAACAAGGAAATGAAGGACATGATCAATTTTTTTTGTGAAAAAGGGATTTAGATTCTCCCCAAAACATTGATCATGTTCTTCATTTCCTGCTACATACTGTTCAGCTGATTATGCATGATGTCAAGGCTAGTGCACATGGCATCAATATCCCTGTCCGTGGTAAATGGTTCCCCTTCCACAACCAGCACATCACCTAAAATTGATGAAAAAAGATGTATTTAGGAATATGCAGGCATACATAGATTACCAGAAGCTGGGGTGTCAGACACTCACTTGATGGGGTGCACATGTCGCCCACTTCCTCCACATCCTCGGGGGGGGCGCTGGCACTTGTACATGGTTCCACCGCTTCCCCTTTCACAACATCACCAAAAATTGATGAAAAAAGATGTATTTAGAAATATGCAGCCATACATAGATTACCAGAAGCTGGGGTGTCAGACACTCACCTGGTGGGGTGCACATGTCACCCACTTCCTCCACCCCTCCTTCCTCCACATCCTCGGGGCTTGGGCTGATTTCCCAATCCGGCTGGCAAGGTCGGGGGTCCCTGGGATCAGGTTGTCTGAGTCTTTTCTCCCCCCATGAGAATGAAACAAAAGGTATACTTAGCACACAGATATTTAGTCCAGGAATAGGAATATGAAACATTGTATTGAAGTGGTGTACAATTGTCTGTTTGGGCAGAGATCCAAGTTGAAGACATGATTAAAACTCCCTTTGAAACAAGTCGGAATACTTTCCTTTTTTGGCTACATTTCACAGATAAAGACTACCAAAACAAGTATCCACTGTAGTACCCTAAAAATGTATTCTGGTGTCCCACACTAGTGCTTCTGAGTCCAGATGTGTAAACAGCTGCCGAGTGTCCTCTCCTCATATTCCACTGAATAAAGTTTGCTATTCATTCTAGTTTCAAAGACATCTAGACAACAATGTCCTAAACTTCTTGTAATAAGACAAATTACCAAGACCAAAATGTTGTTTAAAGCCTGTATCAACTAAATACATTGTATATATTTTCAAACGTTGTTTCCTACGAACAATGTTTCTAAAGAACGATTAACGATTAAAACTGTACAGTAAAGAAAAGCACATGGAGCAGCATGCAAGTTAATAATCAGAATAGGAACATATGACAAGTACTTACTTTTTTTAAGAACTTTCTTGATTCATCTGTACTGCTCTGGCTCCCTCAATTTAAAGTCAGACCATTGTTTCCTCAGCTGGTCTTTAGAGCGTCGTACCCCAAAATTATGATGCAGGGTCTTCACCACTTTGGACATTATTTTTGCCTCTCGTAAATTAGGCTAAGCATACGGTCCATGCTTCCCATCATAATCTTTTCTTTGCAAAATTGCTATCATCTCCACCATCTATGGTATGGAGATAAAACGATAATTCTCCCGCTCTACAAGACTCTGGTCCGGCCGCACCTAGAGTATGCGGTCCAGTTCTGGGCACCAGTCCTCAGGAAGGATGTACTGGAAATGGAGCGAGTACAAAGAAAGGCAACAAAGCTAATAAAGGGTCTGGAGGATCTTAGTTATGAGGAAAGGTTGCGAGCACTGAACTTATTCTCTCTGGAGAAGAGACGCTTGAGAGGGGATATGATTTCAATTTACGAATACCGGACTGGTGACCCCACAATAGGGATAAAACTTTTTCGCAGAAGAGAGTTTACCAAGACTCGTGGCCACTCATTAAAATTAGAAGAAAAGAGGTTTAACCTTAAACTACGTAGAGGGTTATTTACTGTAAGAGCGGCAAGGATGTGAAATTCCCTTCCACAGGTGGTGGTCTCAGCGGGGAGCATTGATAGCTTCAAGAAACTATTAGATAAGCACCTGAATGACCACAACATACAGGGATATACAATGCAATACTGACACATAATCACACACATAGGTTGGACTTGATGGACTTGTGTCTTTTTTCAACCTCACCTACTATGTAACTATCTCTTCAAAGGCTATATTGGAGGCCTTAATTCTCCTCTTCCCAGATTGGGACATTTCGGGCTCCGGGCTTTCCTCATTACTGGAGTAATTAGTACACACCTGCTGTGTCTCCACCATTGTTGCTCCTACTGCGCACCGTAGAGAGAAGGGGCGGAGAATATTTATGAAAAAGAACAGGGGAGGGCGAAGCAGGCGGAGTTTCACACATGCGCAGTGTATATAAAGCTAACACGCATGTGCCGTAAGTACGTTTTGTGCGTAGAGAAAGGGGCGGGGAATATTTGTGAAAAAGAACGTCAGGGGCAGGCAATGCAGGCTGAGTTTCACGCAAGCACAGTGTATATAAAGCTAACACGCATGTGCCGTACGTACGTTCTGTGCGCGGAAGAAAGAGAAGCTGAAGTTACGAGCATCTGAAATGAAGGTAAATTTTATTAAATTTGTAGCGGCCTATACTGCTTAAAGATTGAGGCCTATGTTGGGATAGGATTATGAGAGTTTAGGCTAACAATAGTGTTTTTGTGTTGTGTATTGTCTTACAGCAAAAAAGAATAATAAGTTTAAGGACCCTGAATTTCTGACACCATTTATTGAGAAGTACAGGGAGATGAGGAATCTGTGGGAGGACAAACACCCTCAATATTACATTAAACCAATAAGGAAGGCAACATTGGAGAAACTTCTGGCATTTGTGCAGACTTTCATCCCAGAAGCAACCATGGAGATTTTGGAAAGGAAAATTGGTATCTTGAGGAATATGTATAGGAGGGAGCATAACAAGATCCAGGCTTCCCTGAGATCAGGAGCATCAGCAGATGATGTGTATGTACCCAGGCTGTGGTACTTCCAAAACCTGCATTTTTCTTGACGACCAGACTGAAGCCAGGGAAGCTCTTTCGATCCTTCCCTCCACCCCAGCAGAGGCTGATGAGGACCAACCTGGGCCTATCATCCTGGAAGAACCAGATGCGACCATCTGGAGCCAGGTATATTATTTTTTGACATATTTAGTGTCCTAATATTAATGATGTTAACTAGATGTTCTAATTGATTACCTATTAAGGATTTTATACAAAAAACGATGTATACATATCAATTGACAGTAGTGGCCAAAAATGTTTTGTCACCAGCTTGAAAAAATGCTGGGGTCAGAATGATACTCTTTTATATGTATTAACATAGAATTTGCAAGTTGCGCTGAAAATTGTGTGCGATTGATGAACCAAAAAACAAAACTATGTCCCTTTTTTTTGACACAGGATGAGCTCAGCCTGGACTTGGGTCTGGAAAGTGTCAGGCAGGAGGAGGCCGGGATCAGTGTCAGCCAGGAGGAGGCCAGGCCCAGTGTCAGCCAGGAGGTGGCCGGGCCCAGTAGGAGCCTCACCCAATCGCAGGTGCCTCCCCTCTGCCTTCAGACAAAAAGGCCCAGGAAGGTGACAGATTAGGCATCACTGTGCCTCATGAGAGAAGCTACAAATTTCCTCAAGAGCCCCCCCGAACCTGAAGAGGCATATGGCTCCTATATAGCCAGCAGGTAGCTCGAAGTGGAGAAGGGCCAACGCCTCCTCTGTGAAAAACTTTTTTCAGATGTCCTTCACAAGAGGCTGAGCGGCGAGTTAACTGCCAACAGCCAAATAAATGAGCAAGCCCCTCCTCCTCCTCCTGCCACAAGTCCACCACCAG
This sequence comes from Aquarana catesbeiana, assembly GCF_042186555.1. Classification (NCBI taxonomy): domain Eukaryota; kingdom Metazoa; phylum Chordata; class Amphibia; order Anura; family Ranidae; genus Aquarana; species Aquarana catesbeiana. The sequence continues at coordinate 505,170,651 of NC_133328.1, forward strand.
AGCCACAGCCTCCAAGGAAGGCTGCAAGGCAGCGTGGAGGGAATGTTGCAGGGAAGGGTGCAGGGCAGCATGAAGGGAAGGCTGCAGCGAAGAGAAGAACGTGATGACCTGGGATCAGTATGGTCTGACAAAAGACGAAGGCTGGTGTAGTACCACAGCCTGGGGACATATATGTCATCTGCTGCTGGTCTTGATCTCTTCCTGGACCAGATTGTGCTCCCTATTATATTGACTCTTCAAGATCCCAAGTTTCTTTTCCACAGACTTGATGTGTGCCCTGGGGCCAAAAGGCTTCACAAATTCAAAAAGTTTATGCATTTTTATTTTGTTAACCAGAATAAATGGATATTTTATTTTGTGAAAATACTTGCCTATGTGTTTTTATTAAAATACATTTTTAAAAGACAATGTCAAAATAACAAGGAACACCAACCTCCTTGAGATTCCAAAAAATGAATAATATCTAATGTTATTGTGGTAACTTTACTCCAAAAAAAAAAAATAGGTTATTGTGGTAACTTGACATACAAAAAAAATAAATATATATGGAGATCACTAGAAAATAATTTTTTTTAAATCCTAAAAAAAGATCTTGATGAAATAAAAAACAATAAAAGATGTCTCAAAATAAAAAATGTGTAATCATTAGTATGGAGATTGGGCTTTTAAAAAAATACAATATCATTCATGAGATCAAGAGAAATAATCCATAAATCTGTTTGTGAGAACTCTGCGTGAATATGAGCAGCAAAACAACTTTGTTCTTCTAGCAATATAAAGAAGACAATACTGCGCTGCATTCAACGATTACAGAATTTGCAGCGTGAGGAATGTGCTAGCTACAATACGAACACTAGTTTTACAAGAACGAGCGCTTCTGTCACGTCCTTGCTTCTGAGTCGTTTTTTGTCCGTTGGACCAGCATACAGACGAGCAGATTTCTCAATAGGAACTGGGTTCGGCGGAGTTCCAACGTAAAGATTTGAAACATGTTCCAAATCTAAAGTCCGTCAGATTTTCAACAGAAACAGTACGCTGAAGGTCCGATGAAGCCCACACACAGTTGGATTGTCCGCCGGACTCGGTCCGTCGGACCAGTCCAGTCAAAGTCCCCTCGTGTGTACACTCGGCATAAGGGTTAGAATTAATATAGTAGATACTGTGGACAGTGCATGTGTTCTTTAAAACATGGTGGCTACCTTTTGGCAACCCAGCCTCACCTTGTGGTTACCAGTGGAGTAAACTAACTCCAGTGCCAATCCATCCTAGTATGTTGGCACCTTGATTGCTGCTACAAGTTGGAAAAATCTCTCCATAGGGTGAGGCTGGGAGCACAAATGTCACATTTTGGTAGCGACAGTGGGAGTTGACATTGTCTTCATCACATAGTGGGTCCCAAAGGGGTACAGAAGAGAATTTGCTAAATGGCAGAGGTAGTTTCAGTACCTTATATTGCCCACTGCTAGGATAATAATTGGATTCTGATCTGGAGGAAAATGCTGTACTCTACCTAAAACCCTGCTTAGTGTTAATCTGGCACTGTGTATGCTGTCTAGTTCACATCCGGAAAGAAATGAACACCGCATTTATTTGCTCAAACAATCAATTTCCTGGATAGCAGCCTCATAACACAAACTATGAGCTTTGACGAGGCTCTGGGAGCAAATAAGTTCAATATCCATTTTCTTACTTGATGTTTAAAGAAAGTAGCTCAGTTAAAATAATGCTAAGCATACAAATTAAAAACGTAAGCCATGTTTATAAAGGTGGGTTTGTGGCAGGCACAGTGAATTTATGTGTCAAGTTGTGTGGGCATAAAGCAGCAAGTGACTGGGGGGTCTGCAGGGGCCCTGGCAGAAATAGGAAATTAATTATACTGTCCTTTTCAAACAGTAAAAGTAAATCTTGCTTAAGTGAGCTTTAAGAAAAGCAGGCACATAATAACTCGTATACATAAAATAGGATCTGATTCCAGCTCAGTTTTGCTGCCCACCATGTGTATCATTTTTCTTTACAGATAAAAATTTGGGTCATGTTGTTCCTCCCTCATGCGTACATAAGTCATGTATGCATACCCCCCAACCTTTTGAGAGAGGAATGAGGGACACCCATTAGCAAAAGTATGTAGGAATAAGACACACCCTGTGCCAACCCCCTCTCCTTTTTAACCACTTGCCAACCAGCTCACGTAGAATTACTGCGGCAGGTTGGCAATGCTGCGTGAATCACTGTACCTGTATCGCGGCTCGTGCAGGCAAAGTTGTGGGCGGGCGCTCTCGCACCCGCAAATTTTTTTGTATTTGAGTCAATGTTAGCGCCAATCATTCAGGACTTGGAGAAATTAATCTTGCAGAGAGAGGCTTTGCTGAGACGATCCAGGGTGAGGTGGAGATGAGGTAATGATTGTACTGGGTTGGTTATGGAGATGATCACATCATCCGCGTATAGGCCGATTTTGTGAATCTGGTCACCAACTTTAATACCGGAGATAAGTGGGTTTGTACGAATGTAATGGGCACATGGTTTCATAATGAGAGTAAAAATTAGGGGGGAAAGGGGGCATTCCTGACGGGTTCCATTTGATATACGGAAGGAGTCAGAGAGAATACTGGAGTTCACAACCTTGGCGCTAGGGTTGGAGTATAGTGCCATTATAGCTTGAAGAATTTGGCCCGAGAAGCCAAATTTTTTCCATAACTGCTTTAAGGAAGCTCCAGTCGACCCTATCGAATGTCTTCTCCGCATCTAAAGAGATGAATAAAGAAGGCGTTCAATGGTGTTCTACCCACTGTAGTAGGTCAATGTATCTATGTGTGCCATCAGACGCTTGCCTACCAGCCACAAAACACACCTGATCAGGGTGTACTAAGTATAGAATGATTCTAGAGGGCAGTATGGCTATCAGTTTTGCATACAGTTTGGTATCTGTATTTAGTAATGAGATAGGTCTGTAGCTGGCAGGGTCATTCGACGGTTTGCCAAGTTTAGGGATTGTCGTGATGATCACTTCAGGAAATTCAGGGGGGATAAGCAATATAGTTGAAGGATTGACAAAGATATGGGGCAAGCAAGGTGGAAAATTGTTTGTAGTATTCGTTGCTGAAGCCGTCAGGGCCAGGGGCTTTGCGTAGTGGAAGGGAGGTGATAGCTTGCTCAACTTCAGATATATGGTAAGGGTCCTAGAGTGTTTGGATTTGTTCTGGGGACAGTGATGGCAAATGTATGTGGGCCAGAAAGTTAGCAGTGTCTTTATATGTGCGGGTTGGGGCTCCACCAAATGTAGTAAGGTTGTATAGATTAGCATAAAATGAGCTAAATTGACTGGCAATACTTTTGGGGTTTGTGCTACATGTTTGAGAAGGGAAGGTGAGGTATGGAATTTTTGAGTGTATTTAGAGACGTTTGAGTTGTTTTGCAAGGCAGGCCCCTGGTTTGTTGTTGTGTGCATAAAAGTGTAGGCGGAGTCTTTTCAGGGAAAAGTCAAAGTTTTGATGAAGGTGTTCACTTAGATTTCATCTTGCTGTTTGTAGTTCAGAGTCAAGGTATAGGGAGGGTTGAGTTTTGTTAGCAGATTCAAGGACGCAAATTTGCTCCAACAAATTATATGTGGTAGCATTGCATTGTTTCTTCTCGTGGGCTCCCAGCTTAATAAGGAGGCCTCTAAGGCAGGCCTTGTGAGCATTCCAACAAACTGTAGGGTTAGTTACGGAATCAGCATGTATCTCCAGTGTGGGTCAATTTTGGCGTAGAGTAATTGGAAAGCTACTGTGGAGCAAATAGCAATGAGGACGCCAGCTTTCTTTTTTGGTGAATTTGCAGGGAAGCAGTGCGGGAACTGTTTATGGGAGCAGGACGGGGGTTTGTGGGATAAGAAATGGGTCTACTGCACACAGATAAGAGCAGATTTATGTCTAAAGCCTCCTTCCACATTAAGTTGCGTTTAAATAGGTAATTGAGGCCCTTAACATTTAAGGAAGTGATAGTAATGGCCATAGTTAATAGCTGGAAAAAAAGAGCCTACAGAAGTAGAGAGATGACACTTACTAATTTCACACATCCAATAGTTATAAAATCACTATAGGTTATAGAAGACAAGCTTATCAGTATTGCTGTAACAATGCAGGTTATGCAGTAATCAACAGAAGAGAAAACAAATCAATATAAATTTAAAACAGATTATTCAACACTAAATAGAGTGTTTGGCACCCTGTGGTTTTGGGGGGAATAAATGTAGTTGACAAGAAAGAATCACTAAACATATTCAGATTGATGCTCATTTAGGACTTAACATTGCTAACAAGATAATAGGCATTTAACTTGCTGTAACAGGAACACAGGCAGCTGAAGGTATAAGCTGTGGCAGTAGTGGCTGCAGAGATTAGAGTGAAGCAGTGCGGTCGAAGTTACTGCGGCTGCAGGCTTGTGATTGACGTGGATCAGGGTTAGGCGGAGGTGTAGAGATGAGACCCCAATTCAACAGCCATTTGATGCCCTCCTTTGGCATAAAGATATTTGTTGTTTGATTTTGGAAGGTCACTACCAGCTTAGGGCGGAAACCCCATTTGTAGGTGATATTTTTCTCTCGGAGGATTACGGTGACTTGGGCAAACTCTCTTCGTTTTTGTCCAGTAGCAGCAGATATATCCGTGTAGAGAGCAACAGCAGAGTGGGGATCAGGCAGCTTGGTGCTGGAGCGAGCTACTGCCATGTTTTTTTTTTTTAACTGAAAGAAATGAATGCACGCCGGGACATCGCGGGGGACAGAGGCTGGAAAATGATTAGGTTTAGCAATCCTGTGTGCACGATCAATGGCGATGCCAGCTTGAGAGAATTGTGGGAGGAGCTTGAGGAAGAGTTGTTGTATATAGTGAATCAGATCAGGGGTCTAACGGTTTCTGGGATACCTCAGAATTTTACATTGTTCCATCTGTAATGATCCTCGAGGTCTGCCGCTTTAGCGTATAGGAAGCTGAGCTCCTCAGAGTGCTGATGACATGCTTCAGTGACCTCATGGTAGGTGTTGGAATGATCTGCCACTTTCTTTTCCAAGATATCTGTACTTTTCTCCACTCGATCTGATTCATGGCTGCTATCCTGCTACTGTGTTTCTCCAGGGGCATCCCAGTGCTGCTTCTTGTACAAAGGAGCTTTAGTAGGAGAAAGCACTGATGATTGTGCTGCCCGCTTACCCCTGTCTGTGGGAGATCCATGTTGTGAAGCCAGAGCGGGTTCCGTGCTATCCATTTCCTCTGAGTTATTTGTGGAATGCATGAAATGTAGCTGATTCTCCTGCGATCGTTCCTCTGCTGACATGTGAGGAGGAGGAGGTGTCACTCCGGTGCCATCTTGTGGTTTCTGCATTGCGGTTGTGAGGAAAATATCATTGAGGTAGTGCAGCTTGGAGGCAGAATGATTTTTCTTTCTAGACATACCGCCCAGGTTCCACATGTACCAGCTCTCTCCCTGTGTAGGAAAAAAGGGATGAGAGCTGCTGTGAAGGGCGGATGGTTGCTTGAAGTCCTGAGGCTGAGCGGAGCTGGTGAGTCAAACATCCATCTTGCTCCGTGGCTGGCCACGCCCCTGTCTGGAGGCATTTTATATGTGCTTTGGAATCAGGCTTCAATCAGGGACTGCTGTAATAAGGGTTTGTTCACACCAGATGCATTGAGCTGCACAGATCAACGCAGGCTCAATACTAGGACACAGAGAAAACCATTATTTTCTCTGTGCCCTGTTTACATACAATGTTGTGGTGAGGTGTGTGTTGGTGCCCTACATAAAAATGCAGACAGGCTTTTTACACAGCTCAACTTACCATACCACGTGTCATTGCAACACACTACATAAAGTTTAATGAAGTTTGTTTTTTGAGACTTCAGAAAAGTAAAGAAAATACAAACAGTGAGAGGCATTGTAAGAATGTTATTACATGCATTAACATAGGCTGCCTAAAGCACAAAAAAATGGTGAATGTACCGCTTTTTCAGTTCAGAGCAGAAAGCGGCAATCTAGTGCATGTCAGTGCATTCACCGATAAAATGATTCTGTTGGCTTATAATTTGAACATAAAAATGTTATTATTTTCAACATAAAAATAAATGTTAATTAATTTATTTTGATATTTTTAGTACCTTACTTAATTTTCGTTAGTTCTAAAAACACACCTTTTACAAAAATGATGTATAATATTGAGTAATCTAGACAAAACTTTTAAGGTGTGTGTATTTCCATATTCTAATTGAGTTACATTTACTTAGAGAAATTACCTTTTCATTTGACTGAAATTGCGGGACGAATATGTTTGCCAAACATGCAACCGCACGAGTTTTGATGCTGTATATTTTATCTTTCAATAATTTTTATTCAAGTTTTTCACAAAACAGAAGAAAGACTTTGGCATTGATTCCGAACAATGCATAGCTTCCATATTCTGAAGAACATACAAAGTAAAAATTAAAAGTCGAACAGTGTATTTGTATAGGTACACTAGGAGAACATGCTCTACCATTCCGGGTGGCGATATGTCATGCTCCCTAAGACAACAAATCATAATCTTTGGTAATAGTGGATGCTGTATATTTTAAAGAGTTTGACATCTTTTGGAACTTTGAAAGCCTGCACAAGGCAGTTCCCATACCTCATCAGGACAAAGGAGCACCACCAGTGACAAGAATGTTTCCAAGTCATTACTTGATTTGATTGTAGCCATATTAGTGCAATTGTGACATAGAAAATTGAGTACTGTCCGTGATACTTTTTTTATTTACATTCTGCTTAAAAATTTGTGAATCAGTACTGCTTGGACCTTGAAGAAGGGGACATACCCCAAAAGCTTGTCCTGAAAAATTGTATGTTAGTGCAAATAAAAAAAGTATCATGGACAGTACTCAATATTCCAAGTCATTACAAAGCCATGCAATGCCATTGAAAGGTAAGAGTGAATATTGAACAAATTATTGTTCACATGCTTTAAATGTTGCTTAACATACCATCCAAAATGTTTATTTTATTTGCAGATTAATATATTTATAATAAATGGACATATATTCGTTGTACACACCTATTGACAACTCACTTGTGCGCATGCAAAGTTTGCACTTACTGCATGCGGCAGAAAGCAACCAAGATGCAGGGTGAGGGACCACCAGCTGTTATGCTTAAAAACTATTTTGTGCCAAAGAAATGAATGTTTCAGCAGGTTCGGTTTTTGAGATATTGGAATTCAAATTCAGATTATGTAACATTAAGTCCTGCCCACTTTGCACCCAATGTTATTAAAAACAAAGATAGCATTAATTTGCACTGCATCTATTCTGATTTGTGCTGCAAAAATGAACGTATGTGCTGGTTTGGTTTCAGAGATATCGCGCATTACAGTTGATGAAACCTCTTCCACTTTGCACCACACATTATTACATTTACAAACAAATATACCATATGTATGCTGCATTGGCAGGAAAAACAAGTATATTGGTATAGTGTATTTTTTTCATATAGCACTCTCATTTTGTATCAGAAATAGGGATGAGCCGAACACCCCGCGGTTCGGTTCACACCAGAACCTGCGAATGGACCGAAAATTTGCACGAACGGTAGAACCCCATTGATGTCTATGGGACTCGAATGTTCAAAATCAAAAGTGCTCATTTTAAAGGCTAATTTGCATGGTATTGTCCTAAAAATGGTTTGGGGACCCGGGTCCTGCCACAGGGGACATGTATCAATGCAAAAAAAAAGTTTTAAAAACGGCTGTTTTTTCGGAAGCAGTGATTTTAATGATGCTTAAAGTAAAAAAAAAAAAAAAGTGAAATATTCCTTTAAATATCATACCTGGGGGGTGTCTATAGTATGCCTGTAAAGTGGCACGTGTTTCCCGTGCTTATAACAGTTCCTGCACAAAATGACATTTTTAAAGGAATAAAAGTCATTTAAAACTGCTTGTAAACAGGGGCTGAAAAATTGGGCCTTAGGCCCTGGTGCTGGTGCCACAATACTGCAACCCCTCACAGATACTCTAGTTGGAGCGCAGGAACTAGCCCTGCTGCAAAGAATTGCATCAAAAATTGTAATTACACGCCCCTGTTAAACAGGGGCTGAAAAATTGGGCCTTAGGCACTGGTGCTGGTGCCACAACACTGCAACCCCTCACAGATACTCTAGTTGAAGTGCAGGAACTAGCCCTGCTGCAAAGAATTGCATCAAAAATTGTAATTACACGCACCTGTTAAACAGGGGCTGAAAAATTGGGCCTTAGGCACTGGTGCTGGTGCCACAACACTGAAACCCCTCACAGATACTCTAGTTGGAGCACAGGAACTAGCCCTGCTGCAAAGAATTGCATCAAAAATTGTAATTACACTCCCCTGTTAAACAGGGGCTGAAAAATTGGGCCTTAGGCACTGGTGGAGGCACCCAAAACCAAAAATGTTCTTACAAGCTATCAGCATGATCATTGAGGAGGAAGAGGATAATTACTCAGTATAACAGGATAGTCACTCAGCATAGGCAGTCTCTGAACGGATCTGACATTTCAAAGAAAATTATTCGGTTACATCAGCATCAGGTGCTTGGTAGCTGGTGGTGATCCAAGACTGATTCCTTTTTTTTGAAGGTCAGTCGATCGACTGAGTCAGTGGACAGACGCACCCTGTGATCGGTCACAAAGCCTCCAGTATCACTGAATGTGTGTTCCAAAAGAACGCTGGATGCAGGACAGGCCAGTAGCTCAATTGCATACTGTGCAAGCGCTGGCCAGTGATCCATCCTCAAGACCCAGTAACCCAGAGGATTTTCAGTGGGAAAGGTGTCCAAGTCAGATCTTGCCCCTAGGTATTCCTGCACCATGTAAAACAGACGCTGGCGATGGTTGCTGGAACCGATCATACCTTGGGTCTGCGGACTAAAAAATTGTCTGAACGTCAGACAGCCACCTTCTCCACCGCTCCTTCTTTGACTGACTAAAGCCTCAGCGACACGTTGTCCAGAAACAGGAGTTTGTAACCTCCCAGTCTCTGTGAACGCGTTGCACAGACCTTTCTGCAAGGCCTCCCGAAGATGTTTCATCCTCTGCTCCCTCTGCGATGGCAAGATAAGGTCTGCAACCTTACCCTTGTAATGTGGATCAAGGAGGGTTGCCAGCCAGTATTGTGCCTTCTCTTTGATACCACGAATACGAGGATCCTTTCACAGGCTTTGCAGTATCAGGAAGGCCATGCAGCGTAGGTTTGCTGAGGCATTCGGTCCGGAGTCCTCTGGGTCACTAAGGATGACATGATCCGCAGCCACCTCCTCCCAGCCACGTACAAGTCCATGTGTTTCTTGGGACTGTAAATGATCCCTTAAAGACTGCTGCTGATGCTGATTGCCAGGCTCCACCTACATACTGACACAATCCTCCTCCTCCTCGTCCTCTTCCTGTGTGATCGGCGGGCACGCAGGAACACCGTCTGGATAAAGGGGGCCTAGAGAGCTAAGGAAGTCCTCCTCTTCCTGCCTCTGTTCTGCCTCAAGTGCCCTGTCCATCATTCCACGCAGCGTGTGCTCCAACAGGTGGACAAGGGGGACAGTGTCACTGATGCATGCACTGTCACTGCTCACCATCCTTGTGGCCTCCTCAAATGGTGACAGGACAGTGCATGCATCCCTGATCATGGCCCACTGGCATGGGGAAAAAAAACAAGCTCCCCTGACCCTGTCCTGGTGCCATAGTAGCACAGGTACTCATTGATGGCCCTCTGCTGCGTGTGCAGCTGCTGCAGCATGGCCAACGTTGAGTTCCACCTGGTAGGCATGTCACAGATTAAGCGGTTCTTTGGCAGGTTAAATTCTTTTTGGAGGTCTGCCAGCCGAGCACTGGCATTATATGACCTGCGGAAATGCACACAGACTTTCCTGGCCTGCCTCAGGACATCCTGTAAGCCCGGGTACCTGCCCAGGAACTGCTGCACCACCAAGTTAAGGACTTGAGCCAAATAGGGCACATGGGTCATTTGTCCCTGTCGAAGGGCAGAGAGGAGGTTGGTGCCATTGTCGCAAACCACCATTCCTGCCTTAAGTTGGCGTGGCGTCAACCACCTCTGAACCTGCCCCTGCAGAGCTGACAGAACCTCTGCCCCAGTGTGGCTCCTGTCCCCCAAGCACACCAGCTCAAGCACCGCATGGCATCTTTTGGCCTGCGTACTTGCGTAGCCCCTTGAACGCCTACGGAGCACCGCTGGTTCCGAGGACAAAGCACAGGAAGAGGCCATGGAGGAAGAAGAAGAGGGGGGCCAAGACATTGCCTTCCACATGCCGGTAGAGAGACGGAATCGCCTTCCGTGAGAAAAAGTGGCGTTTGGGTACCTGCCACTGAGGAACCACACATTCCACAAACTCACGGAAGGGGGCAGAGTCTACCAAATGAAAAGGTAGCAGTTAAAGTGCTAGCAATTTTGCCAAGCTAGCATTCAACCGCTGGGCATGTGGATGGCTGGGAGCAAACTTCTTTTTGCGGTGCAGCAGCTGGGGCAGGGAAATTTGCCTGGTACAATCTGATGTTGGTGTACCGATAGCAGATTGCCCGCAAGTACTTGGCTGTGACACACCTAATTCTACACCTTCATTCCTCTCAGTGCAGGTCTCAGAGAGGACTGAAGGTATAGTAGGGTTGGAGATCCCAGCTGATGAGGAGTAAGGAGAGGTCCTCTTTGTTTTTTGGTGTGGGTCTTTTAGGTGCGCTTGCCAAGGAACTGCATTGCAGGTCAACATATGTCTGGTCAAGCATGTGGTGCCCAAGCGGGAGATGTTTTGGCCATGAGAGATACGCTTGAGACATATGTTGCAAATAGCAGCGGTGCCATCTGATGCACTCGTATCAAAAAAGGCCCACACCAAAGAACTTTTGGAATAACGCACAGAGACAGCAGCGCCCTGCACATGCAGAGCTCTGAGGTGTGATGCAGTTAGTGTGCTGCGCTTAGGCTGGCCCCTGGAGGGCATCCTGCCTCGTCGGTGATGTGCCTCCTGCTCCTCCTCCTTTCTCCTATCAGGCACCCACATTGAGTCAGTGACCTCATCATCCCCTCCCTCCTCATCACTGGAACAAACCTGGCAGTATGCTGCAGCAGGGGGAACATGACTGCCAGATTGCTGTCCTTCTTGGGCACCCCCTCTGTCCGTGCTCACGTTACTGCCTTCATCTAGCTCGGTATCATCGCCAGAGCCTTCTAAATGCTGGGCATCCTCCTGGAGCATGTACCTAACACTCCTCAGGAGGACATGGTGGGGCTAGGGAAGGAGTCACTGATGCCATTGAGCCAAGGGAAGAGGCCGTGTTGGCAGCTGCTTTGCCAGACAAAGTACCCTGAGTATGGGTGAGAGAGGATGAAGAGGATTATGACGGCTTGGTCATCCACTGAACCAAGTCTTCCGCATGTTGCGGCTCAACATGGCCAGCTGCTGAAAAAAAAGACAAGCGTGTCTCACGGCCACGTGCTGATGAGGATGCACCGTGTCCATGACCAGCACTGTTGCCTCTAGACACAGAGCCTGCATGCCCTCTTTAATGGTTTATGACAGTCTGCCGCTCCTTGTTGGCCTTTCAGACATACTAATGGCCTGCAGTGAGATGTAGCTGCACTAAGCTGGAATATATATATATATATATATATATATATATATATATATATATATATATATATATATATATATAAATAATATTTTGCAGCTAGCAAAATCAACTGCCTGCCTGTAGTATTATTAGTATGAGAACACCACCAATCTTCTACAGGTAGCTTTAGCTGAACACTGTGCAGGGGTCACACTACACTAACTTGTAGCTTTAGCTGAACACTGTGCAGAGGTCACACTACACTAACTTGTAGCTTTAGCTGAACACTGTGCAGAGGACGCACTACTCTAACGTTTAAATAATGTAGCTGCCTGCAGTAGTGATAGGATCAGAAAAACACCACCAACCTTCTACAGGTAGCTTTAGCTGAACACTGTGCAGAGGTCGCACTACGCTAACGTGTAAATAATGTAGATGCCTGCGGTAGTGATAGGATCAGGAAAACAACACCAACCTTCTACAGGTAGCTTTAGCTGAACACTGTGCAGAGGTTGCACTACACTAACGTGTAAATAGTGTAGCTGCCTGCGGTAGTGATAGGATCAAGAAAACACCACCAACCTTCTACAGGTAGCTTTAGTTGAACACTGTACAGAGGTCGCAATACACTAACTTGTAGCTTATGCTGAACACTGTGCAGAGGTCGCACTACACTAACTTGTAGCTTTAGCTGAACACTGTGCAGAGGTCACACTACACTACTTGTAGCTTTAGCTGAACACTGTGCAGAGGACGCACTACTCTAACGTTTAAATAATGTAGCTGCCTGCAGTAGTGATAGGATCAGAAAAACACCACCAACCTTCTACAGGTAGCTTTAGCTTAACACTGTGCAGAGGTCGCACTATGCTAACGTGTAAATAATGTAGCTGCCTGCGGTAGTGATAGGATCAGGAAAACAACACCAACCTTCTACAGGTAGCTTTAGCTGAACACTGTGCAGAGGTTGCACTACACTAACGTGTAAATAATGTAGCTGCCTGCGGTAGTGATAGGATCAAGAAAACACCACCAACCTTCTACAGGTAGCTTTAGTTGAACACTGTACAGAGGTCGCAATACACTAACTTGTAGCTTATGCTGAACACTGTGCAGAGGTCGCACTACACTAACTTGTAGCTTTAGCAGAACACTGTGCAGAGGTCACACTACACTACTTGTAGCTTTAGCTGAACATTGTGCAGAGGTCGCACTACACTAACGTGTAAATAATGTAGCTGCCTGCGGTAGTGATAGGATCAGGAAAACAACACCAACCTTCTACAGGTAGCTTTAGCTGAACACTGTGCAGAGGTCGCACTACACTAATTTGTAGCTTTAGCTGAACACTGTGCAGAGGTCGCACTACACTAACTTGGAGCTTTAGCTGAACACTGTGCAGAGGTCGCACTACACTAACTTGTAGCTTTAGCTGAACACTGTGCAGAGGTCGCACTACACTAAAAAATAATGTAGCTGCCTGTAGTAGTGATAGGATCAGAAAAACACCACCAATCTTCTACAGTTAGCTTTAGGTGCACACTGTGCAGAGGACGCACTACACTAACTGTAAATACTGTAGCTAATAGGACTAATAGGATCAGAAGAACACCAGTAATTTTCTTCAAATACTGTAACAACACCTGCCTGCCTGTCAGTAGGAAGATAATAACAGGAACTGATCTAGCTAAACTGAATACAGTGTATACATATATATATATATATATATATATATATATATATATATATACACACAACACCTGGGATGCATATATATACACAATACACTGTAAGTGCAGCTAACTGACTGACTGTCCTGCCTAATCTATCTGACTTAAATCAAATGACACTGTCTCTCTGTCTCTCAACGCAGGAAAACACACTACACAGGGCCAACGTGCAGGTGCCCTAATATAGTGTGGGGCGTGTACTAAACCCCCTGAGCCATAATTGGCCAAAGCCACCCTGGCTTTGGCCAATTACAGCTCTCTGTACAGACGGAGCTGTGATTGGCCAAGCATGCGGGTCATAGTGCATGCTTGGCCAATCATCAGCCAGCAATGCATTGCGATGCCGCAGTGAATTATGGGCCGTGACGCGCCACTCAAATTTGGCGCGAATGGCCCATATTGTTCGCAATTCGGCGAACGATCGAACAGACGATGTTCGAGTCGAACATGGGTTTGACTCGAACACGAAGCTCATCCCTGATCAGAAAGAATGATTATGGAACTCATTTATGCTTATATCCTGAGCTACCCTGAAAACCTAAAATATACCTTTGAAGTTTTTCCAGATCATTTTTAGAGCTAGATGTGGGGAATCACACTTTAACCACTTGCTGGCCAGCCGACCAGCCTGCGGGTCCGGCTGACTCCATGACCTCTGGCAATCCACGATCGCGGTATACAGAGGCAGAACGGGGATCTGAATATGTAAACCAGGCGATTCCCTGTTCTGCCAGATGACATGTCAAAGATCCCAGTGATTGGGAACAGCTATCTCTGTCATGTCCCTGGTAGCCCATCCCCCCTGCAGTTAGAACACACCCAGGGAACACACTTAACCCCTTGATTGCTCCCTAGTGTTAACCCCTTCCCTGCCAGTGTCATTTATACATTGATCATTGCATATTTATAGCCCTGATCAATGTAATAATGTCACTGGTCCCTAAAAAGTGTCATTTGGGGTCAGATTTGTCCACTGCAATGGCACAGCCCCGCTAAAAATCAGAGATCGCCGCCATTAGCAGTAAAAACTATTAAAAAAAATAAAAGTCCCTAAATTTATCCCATAGTTCGTAGACGCGATAACTTTTGCGCAAACCAATCAATATACGCCTATTGCATTTTTTTTTTCCAAGAACACGTAGAAGAATATATATCGGCCTAAACTGATGAATAAATTAGTTTTTTTAATATATTTTTTGGGGGATATGTATTATAGCAGAAAGTAAAAAGAAATTGTTTTTTTTTTCAACATTGTCAGAGCACAAAAAATAAAAACTGCAGAGGTGATCAAATACCACCAAAGAAAAGCTCTATTTGTGGGAAAAAAGGAGGTCAACTTTGTTTGGGTACAGTGTCGCACGACAGAGCAATTGTCAGTTAAATCAACGCAGTGCCGTATCGTAAAAAATGGCCTGGCCATTAAGGTGGAAAATCCTTTCCGGGGCTGAAGTGGTTAAAGTGCAAATTACTTTCCTAAAAGGCTTTAAAAAAGTTAATACATTCTGTATTCTATGTTCTTTAAAGATATACTGTATATACATGTGTGTGTGTTTCAGTTTGATTTGTTAGCTGAGAAAGAAGCATTTTTTTCCATTCTTTTATTAAATATTTACATTTACATTTGATGCTGCTTTAACAATATTACATTTGTAACACTTTATAAATAATAAATGTTAATTTTTTTTGAAAGCCTGTTTCATTAAACTATTCCTTTTTTTTAACAACCATATTATTGTATTATTTTTAAATAAAAACCTATAACATATATCGAATACATTTGGAAAATAAGTTTTACCAACTTAAAATATTTAGAAAAGTTCCAAGTTAACAGGGCAGCACAGTGGTGTAGTGGTTAGCACTTTCACCTAGCTGCAAAAGGTTTGCTGGTTTGAATCCCGACCACGACACTACCTGAAAGTGACTTAGGGATCTTAGATTGAAAGCTCTTTCAGGGCAGGGACTGATATGAATGTACATGTAAAGCGCTCCATAAATTGACGATGCTATATAAGTACTTGAAATAAATAAGTTAATGTATTTGTTCCTAACTTAAACTTTTCTATAAACTGGAGAAAATTGAGTACTGTCCGTGATACTTTTTTTATTTGCACTAACATACAATTTTTTAGGACAAGCTTTCGGGGTATGTCCCCTTCTTCAAGGTCCAAGCAGTACTCAATTTTCTCTGTCACAATTGCACGAATACGGCTACAATCAAATCATTTATAAACTGGAAAAATTGAGTTGGCTTTACTTGAACCTATGGTCTATAAACTGGAAAAAATGATTTGGCTTTACTTAAACCTATGGTCTATAAACTGGAAAAATTGAGTTGGCTTTACTTAAAGCTTTAGTTCCAGACAAGTTAAGGTATGTATTCCTAACTTAAAACACTATGGTCTATAAACTAAAAAAAAATTAGTTGGCTTTACTTAAAACAACAAAGTTGAAAACATGAAAAGTCTAATAAGTCAGACAAAAATATGTTTAGTTGACAGTACTTAAAAAGCTGATGAAAAAAGTTGCCTCAATTTTTTTGAGTAGACTCAGCACAATATTTTTTACAGTGTTGCCATGCATTGTACATCACTGCAAAGCACATCTGTTGGCAAGGCACATTGGAGTATCATTCAGAACGAATGTGTAGCATGTGCTATAGCAACACAACAGTGTTAATAGGCCCTTGTATTGTTTCTAGTGGTAGGAAATGGGAATATGAGTGCTATGACTGACAAATATGGTAATATAAACAGTAAAAAAAAATTCTAATAGTTCCATCCCTGGCTATTATATTAATCCTTAGTTAACTGAATGTTTTTACATTTCACCTGTACAACCCTCTAAAGGAGGTTTCCTCAATTTCAAAACTGTACTGGAAAATTATATTTATAGCTAATATCTGTCCCCCATTTGGGGGAATTCCCCTCTCATAGAACCCAATCCCTCTATCCCTTTTTTTGCCTAATGTACGAGGATGAAGTTCGGGTTTGCCGCTACCATGGATTCAAGGCAGTGGCATATCCAGGGTATGGTAGCTATGGCACATGCTCTGGGTGCCACTTAAAGGATGGCTCAGAAGCCTGGGTAACTCCCGCTTTTTCCCCTTAACCCCCCTCTTCCCCCTCACCCTGACATCCTGTAATCTCCAGCGCAGCCAGATTCTTCTCCCAAGCCTCCTCCCTGCTTCCACTGCTGTCTCTGGATGCTAGGAACATCCCATGTCCAAGCAACCAATCACACACTTGTCAACAAGCACTGTTGGGCAACTTCCACTCTGCATCTAGACCTCCATGAAAAGATTATATTGGTACAGGTCCCCCATCGCAGTGCCCATTTTCCATTTTTTTACAGCAATTTGCCAATTACCCCTAAAAATGGCCAGAATTTTTTTTTTCCATAAACGTTTTTATTTTATTAAAGAATAACAAGATATACATGTATGCAATACAAATACAGTAACGTCCCCATATCAGTGTCATAATAAGTATACAGTCTTGGGCTAGCTTTTGAAATAGTACTTATATGTCATACAACTTGAGACATTGTAATAGGTGACAACCAGGTAAATTGAATGTCATGCGAATAGTTGGAGCTTGAAAGAGTCCCGTCCGAAACAAAAAAAACATGTATATAGCTCCATGAGTACCGGGAAGTAAATAAGATCTGAGAATAAAAAAGAGATAGGATAGGGGTAAGATAAAAAGAGAAGACAGAGGAATGGGGACAGGGAAGGGGCCAAGAAAGCCGTAAAAGGGAGAAGGTAGGGGAGAGATCTCTCTAGCAGGGAGGGAGTGGGTGTAGGAGGTAGAGGTAATGTTACGAAATGATAATAAGTCGTTCCCGTGTGGCCCCGCCTTCCATCTTCCTCTATGGCCACCAGGTAGCCAACGAGCGAAAAATACAATCCTTATAGGGCCTTTCTTATGGTATATATTGATGGTATTGGTCTGATGAGGTAAAGTGATTCCAGCACGCCCAAGTAAATGTAAACTTGTGCATTCTGTCTTGGGAAGTGTATATCAGTTCTTCCATGTTTTTTATGTGTGAGATTCTCATCAGCCATTCTCTGATAGAGGGTGCGTTTTTGGAATGCCAGTGGTTTAGTATGCATAATTTGGCTGTGTTTACCATGTGCATGGCTAAGGATTTGTAGTATGTTTTTTTCCCTAGGGAAGTATGGTGAAGGAGAAACTGTGCTGGGGAGTAGTCTAGTGAATATGTGGTGATATGTGTTATAAGGTTATGGACCTCTTTCCAGAAAGGATTAATTTAATTGCATTCCCACCAAATGTGAAACATAGTGCCTTCTGCTTTCTCACATCTCCAACACATTTTGGAAATGGTGGGAGAGAATTTGTGAAGGCAAGATGGTGTCCTGTACCATCTCGTTATTACTCTATAGCAATTTTCTTGAATTGCGACATTCAGTGAGCATTTGTGACAGTATTCATATACCGTTTTCCATTTCTCTCCGGAAAGAGGTGTTTGAAGGTCTCTATTCCAGGCTATCTGTTAGGAATGTAGTATAGTGTCATTCTCCTCAAAGAGGAGTGTGTAGAGAAGGGAGATGAGGTGACGTTGTGGTGTTTTGCGATAGCAAAGGTCTTCAAAATGCATAAGCTTTCTTGTCGTTGTTCTTGTTTCATTGCGTATGAGTCAAAAGAAAGTGGTGTATTTGCCTAAAGATCCAAAAGGGGAAAGAGGATGTTTTGGAGATACTAATTAATTTCTCTATGGGGATGGGAGATCCACATGAGAAAAATTGAAGTGGTAAAATGTCTTCATATGGCCATTCCCGGTGGAGGAAGTGTTGGGATTCTCCCGGCGGGAAAGCAGGATTCCCTCTGAGAGTGGTCAGGGGTCCCGGTATGGGTGCAAGAGATCTAGACTGTGACGCTTTTTTGAAGGCCAATAGAGAGGCATAGATAAGTGGGTGGGAAGAGATATCGGGTGGCCAGTGTTTATGGGGAAGCCAGGGAATCAGATGTAGGGGGTTGGAAGTGAAGGAGTAAAATGGCCAGAATTTAGCAATAAGATCTGCTTCCCATACACTACAGCAAAAATCACCTTCAAGTTCAGGTTCACAGAATTTTAAAAATGATTTGGCAAACCCTTGGTGAATTGAACCCAAGCAGGTTCATCCAACCCTACTGTGTATAGACCGATATTAATGCATTTGTTATTTTAAAAGCCATTATAAAGGAAAAAGAATAGTTGAAAAATATATTTGTCAGTGTCAGGGATCTAACAGCACCAGACCGGGGCGCTTGCATGCGCCTATGCGCCGGCGCGCCCCTGTTCAGACACGGCAGCAAGCTGCTGCTGTTGCTGTGCATCAGTGCGGCGCTCGGGCTGATGCCGGTTTGGCGCCATTTAGCACATAAAAGTTCTCCTGTTCCATGGGAACATCGCTGCTTCGTCTCAGCTCTGTGATTCTGCTTGAACCTGTATCTGATTGTCTGCTACCTGATTTGACCCGGCTTGTTTGACCATCCGACCTGCTCCAATCCCGACCCGGCTTGCCTGACCATCCTGCTGTCTGTATCTGCTACCATTGCCGACCTCTGCCTGCTCACCGACTCTGCCTTTGCCTGCTGTGATTACCTGTGCCAGTTACCTGCCGACCCGGACTGTCTGACTCTGCTTGTGCCTGCCGCTCTACTTGCTGTTGCACCTTCAGCTTCAGCTCCTGTGATCCCTCACCTCCAGTGTGTTAAGTCTGCTGCTGTTCCAGTCTCCACTCACCTGCAGTCCTGCCATCCCAGGAGGGATCTCTGCCTCTTCATCAGAGCCTATATTCCAACAGGCACTCCTACCCCACTGCGCTCAGGAGACCACTGTCCCCACTCCAGTGGCTCCTGAACCAGCGTTGTATGAGAGGTCTTCTCCTACAGTCAGGCTCTCCTACCAGGTACCTAACAGTACGAAGCAGCCATGACTGAGCCTGCAGGAGATACCTCTCCCTTGAAAGAAATATGCACCCACCTTGCGGCCCTCACTCAAGCCGTGCAATCCCTCCAGGATAACTACAACAGATTGGAGGGACAGGTCCAGAACCTTGCAGGGCCTAACCCCCTGGCCTCCTCCTCAGCCGCAACCCTGGCACAGACGACTCCTGGTCCTTCTGTTGTAATGCTTCCACCCGAACCAAAGGTTCCCACTCCTGATAGATTCTCTGGAGATCGGACCAAGTTCCGGGCCTTTCGCAACGCCTGTAAGCTTTTCTTCGCATTACAGCCCCGGACTTTCTCACTGGAAGCCACTAAGGTGGGGTTCGTGATCTCCCTCCTACAAGGAGAGCCTCAGACCTGGGCCCATCGTCTACTTGAGGGGGACTCAGCACTAACCCAGTCCTTATCTTCTTTCTTTGAAGCCATGGCGCAAATATACGAAGACCCTCAACAGACTGCTACAGCTGAATCAGCTCTGTTCATGCTTCAGCAAGGCCGCAGACCTGCGGAGGACTATATCATGGACTTTAGACGTTGGAGTGCGGACACCCAGTGGAATGATGCGGCCCTGCGTCACCAGTTCCGCTTGGGTCTATCTGAAGGATTAAAGGACGAACTTGCCCGAGTGGGTGTACCAGATACTCTTGAGGCTTTGATTAACTTGACTCTTCAAATCGACCGACGTATCCGGGAACGTCGATCTGAACGATCTACTTTACAATCCCGCCCGATTTGGATGACAGCCAGAGCGCCACTTCCAGCAACACGCTACGTACCCCCATCCAGTTCAAATCCAGCTAATGCCACGCCTGACTCTGCAGAACCTATGCAATTAGGACTGATGCGACCTGCCTTATCCCCTGAAGAACAGGCCCGACGCTGGCAACTCAATCTGTGCCTTTACTGCGGTGGGACTGGGCACTATGTCCTGAACTGTCCAGTCAAAATAAGTAAGTGCCCATCTTCTGTGTATACCAGTCTCTCTGCTCTGTCTGCGAATTCTACCCACATTGTCATTCCTCTGTCTTTGCAGCTGCAAGAAGGGACAATAACGATCAACGCCATCATTGATTCCGGAGCATGCAGTTGCTTTATTGATTCAAACTTTGCCAGCCAGCATAACATCCCATTACGAACCAAGACCCATGGACTCGCTGTATTTCTAGCTGATGGATCCCGCATCAGATCAGGACAAGTAACCCAGGAAACCCTGCCTCTGCCTGCTTCTACTCCCTCCCAACACAAGGAACTGCTGGTTCTTGATGCCATCTCCTCTCCTATGTTTCCCATCATCCTGGGCATTCCTTGGCTGCAGGCCCACAATCCATACATTCATTGGACATCTGGTGAAGTGAAATTCTCATCTTCTTACTGTCATGAACACTGTTTTAAGAAAGATTCGGATTCCTCATCCACCCTACTTTGTTTGGACACCGACCAGAAACTTTGTCAGGTCATACCTAAACAGTATCATGAATTCCTTGATGTCTTCAGCAAGAAGGGGGCAGACTCTCTTCCACCGCATCGCCCCTACGATTGCCCCATTGAATTGCTGCCAGGATCCGAAATACCATTCGGATGCATTTTTCCATTGTCAGAGAAAGAACAGGAAGTACTAAAGACATATATAGATGAGAACCTGGCCAAGGGTTTTATACGCCACTCTACCTCTCCAGCTGGTGCCGGAATATTTTTTGTCACCAAGAAGGACAAGTCTCTCCGTCCGTGTATAGACTATCGTGAACTAAACAAAATCACGGTCAAAAATCGGTACCCTCTACCCTTGATACCAGAACTCTTCCAAAAATTAAGGACTGCCGTCATTTTCACTAAACTTGACCTGAGAGGGGCGTATAATTTGATCCGTATCCGGGCTGGGCATGAGTGGAAGACAGCATTCCGAACCCGATTCGGGCATTATGAATACCTGGTCATGCCCTTTGGACTCTGCAATGCCCCTGCAACCTTTCAACACCTGATTAACGATGTCCTCAGGGACTTCTTAGATGTGTTTGTAATCGCATACTTGGACGATATTTTGATTTTTTCAGAATCCCGTGAATTGCATCAAGAACATGTCAGCAGGGTGTTGGGTCGTCTCCACTTACACAGTCTGTAAGCAAAAGCGGAGAAATGTGAGTTCGAACAACAGAGCATTCAATTTCTGGGGTTAATTATCTCTGCAACGGGCATCAAGATGGACCCACAAAAAGTTTCCGCTGTTCTGGACTGGCCGGTACCCTTGGACAAGAAGGGAATTCAGCGGTTTGTGGGGTTTGCGAACTTCTACAGAAAGTTCATCAGGGGGTTCTCAGCCATAATTGCACCCATCACGCAGTTAACCAAACAAAATACCCGTTTTTCTTGGAACCAATCTGCCCAAGACGCCTTCGAAAATCTCAAAAGATTATTTACTTCAGCACCTATCCTCAGTCACCCTGAACCATCTCTACCGTTTATCTTAGAGGTTGATGCCTCCGAGATTGCGGTAGGTGCGATTCTTTCACAACGTAAAGGTAGCAAAGAGATAATGCATCCTGTAGGGTTCTTCTCCCGTAAACTCTCCCCTGCAGAGAAGAATTATGACGTTGGTGACCGAGAGCTTCTCGCCATTAAGACTGCACTGGAAGAGTGGAGGTACCTGTTGGAGGGGGCTATGCATCCAGTGCTAATTTATACTGACCATAAAAACCTGGAATACTTACGATCTGCCAAGCGGTTGAAGCCTCGTCAAGCCCGCTGGGCTCTGTTTTTCTCACGTTTCTCTTTCCATATCACGTACCGCCCAGGTTCAAAGAATGTTAAACCGGATGCATTATCACGTATGCATGACAATCCTAAGGACTTATCCACTCCTGACACCATCTTACCCGCAAACAGTTTTTTACTGCTACAAACAGATTTACTTTCCCTGATTAAGGAAGCATCCTCTGAGTCAGCCAGGCCTACTGGGATTTCTTTAGTAAGAAGAGATGGTCTGTTCTGGAAGGGAAGCCAAATTTTCGTTCCTGAAGATATTCGGGTCAGGGTTTTGACACTTCTACACGATCATCCATTGGCGGGCCACTTTGGAGTTCGTAAGACCCTGGACCTAGTACAGCGTACATTCTGGTGGCCCAATCTGAAAGACTTTTGTGAAAAGTATGTCAGTTCCTGTTCCATCTGCATTCAGAATAAGTCATCCAGGAATCGAGCTTGGGGCCTATTGAAACCGTTACCTGTACCCGACAGACCATGGAAAATGATTTCTATGGATTTTATTGTGGAGCTTCCCTGTTCTGAAGGGTGCTCAGCCATCTTTGTAGTAGTGGACCGTCTAACCAAAATGGCTCATTTTCTACCGTTAAGGGGAACCCCGTCTGCCACCGAAACAGCTCGCATATTTATCAAGGAGATCATCAGACTTCATGGAGTACCTGTAAACATAATTTCTGATAGAGGGGTTCAATTCACCTCTCGTTTCTGGAGATCCCTGTGTGAAACCCTAAAGATTGAATTGGCCTTGTCCTTGGCCTATCATCCTCAAACGAATGGTCAGACAGAGAGGACTAATCAGACCCTGGAACAATATATCAGATATTTCACATCTTTCACACAAGATGATTGGGTATCTCTACTACCCTTAGCAGAATTTGCGTACAATAATGCCAAACATTCTGCTACCGGTCAATCTCCTTTTTTTCGCCAATTACGGCTTTCACCTAACCTTTCTACCTGATTTCCTTTCAGAGTCTTCGGTTCCAGCAGTACAAAGTACAGTGGAGTTCCTCAGTCACAACAGCCGGTTGTTGCAGGAAACAGTGTCCAAGGCTCAGGCAGATGGTAAGAGAATCTTCGACCGGAAAAGAAGGGGGGAGCTGAACTTACAAATTGGAGACCAGGTATGGCTTTCTACCATTAATATCAAATTAGCATGTCCTTCTAAGAAGTTGGCACCTAGATTCATGGGACCCTTTTCAGTTAGAAGGAAAATCAATGAAGTATCTTATGAACTGACTTTACCTGATTCATTTAAAATTCATCCGGTATTCCATGTATCTCTGCTCAAACCTGTTGTACCTGATCCCTTTCCTGCTAGAGGGACAAGACCTCCTGAACCTGTTGTAATTAATGGCAGCGAGGAATTTGAAGTTGAAGCTATCCTTGATTGTAGAAGAAGGCAAGGGCAAAACCAATTCTTAATCAAGTGGAAAGGCTACGGCCCAGAAAGTAACTCATGGGAACCGGACAGTAATGTGCATGCTAGGCGTTTAGTACGCGCCTATTTTTCCACTCACCCTGAGAAAAAGAGGTTGTTGGGCATCCGGAGGCTGCCCCTTGGGGGGGGCAATGTCAGGGATCTACCAGCACCAGACCGGGGCGCTTGCATGCGCCGGCGCGGCCCTGTTCAGACACGGCAGCAAGCTGCTGCTGTTGCTGTGCATCAGCGCGGTGCTCCGGCGCGCGCGGGTGCGCGGCGCGAGTGCGTTCGCACGTGCGCACGCGTTCGCGTTAGCGCCGGTTTGGCGCCATTTAGCACATAAAAGTTCTCCTGTTCCATGGGAACATCGCTGCTTCGTCTCAGCTCTGTGATTCTGCTTGAACCTGTATCTGATTGTCTGCTACCTGATTTGATTTGTTTGACCATCCGACCTGCTCCAATCCCGACCCGGCTTGCCTGACCATCCTGCTGTCTGTATCTGCTACCGTTGCCGACCTCTGCCTGCTCACCGACTCTGCCTTTGCCTGCTGTGATTACCTGTGCCAGTTACCTGCCGACCCGGACTGTCTGACTCTGCTTGTGCCTGCCCCTCTACTTGCTGTTGCACCTTCAGCTTCAGCTCCTGTGATCCCTCACCTCCAGTGTGTCAAGTCTGCTGCTGTTCCAGTCTCCACTCACCTGCAGTCCTGCCATCCCAGGAGGGATCTCTGCCTCTTCATCAGAGCCTATACTCCAACAGGCACTCCTACCCCACTGCGCTCAGGAGACCACTGTCCCCACTCCAGTGGCTCCTGAACCAGCGTTGTATGAGAGGTCTTCTCCTACAGTCAGGCTCTCCTACCAGGTACCTAACAGTCAGTTTAACCCATACTTGCTTGAATAATAATTATCTATGGTTTGTGTAATGGGGTCTTAGCAAGGAAAGTACTTTTCCCATATACTTTCTGTTAAAGATGTTTTTTCTCATCTCAGGATATTCGGAGATATGTTATAATTGCAGAATGGAAGTTCAAATATGACTGATAATTGAGTCAATACAGACATTACATTTTTGATCTATGAACAATAACAGCTACAGTATATAATACCTATAGAACACAATATTAAAACATACAATTATGAGACTTGAGGATCCATAGCTATAATTACAATGTTTAAATCCAAAAGAAGGAGAAATGAAACACAAACACATGCAGAGAAAAAAAACAAAGCATATTTATTGATCACACATAGTACATACAGTATAAACCTGTCCAAACATAAAAACTAATGCAACCCTATCTGGGCGGCCAAACATAATCCTGGAAACGTTGGGTTTCAGAAATATATATTTTTTTCTGACCTAAGTAATTAAAGATGCAAGCTTTCAAAACAGGTGAGGTTTCGTTCTCAGAAAAAGTAACTGTATGAAGACGCTTATTGTGTTTAGAAAGCTTGCATGTTTATTAACTTAAGTTAGCCAAAAAAGGTTACTACTTGAGGGAGGGGGGTTGCTAAGACTGTGAAAGACCTGGAGCATGCTTGGGCACACTGAAGACCACCACTAGACAAACATTAAGAGTGGCTTAATGGGGTATAATTAAATAGAATTGAGCCTTCTTGCAGCATGCAGTGCATGCATATGCAAAGAATATGTCTTAACTACTGTACCACAAGCAGGATACACATAAAACTTAAGACAAAGATTTTATTCAACCACTATAGAACCAGCATATTAAATCCCCTTTCTGTCCAGGCCATTTCTCAGTTTTCGGCAGTGTTACACATTGACAGACAATTATTCAGGCATGCAACACGGTACCCAAATCATTTTATATCATTCTTGAGATAGACAGAACTTTTGGTGGTAATTAATCACCACTGTTTTCTTTATTATTTTTTGCTATATAATGGTATAAAGACCAAAAATGATCAATTATGTTATCAAAAAATAATCTTTCTTAATAAATTTAGGCCAAAATATTTTCATGCTACAATTTTTTTGGTAAAAAACAGTGTATATTGTTTTGACTGTGTGAAAGTTATAGAGTCTACACACTATGGTAATGTTTATAATGTATCATTCCTGATTTATTGACTGCCTTTCTTATTTATTGAGGCCCGAAAATATCAGGACAGTGTAAACAGCCCAAAATTGCCAATTTTTGGAAAGTAGACAGTCAAACAGATATTTAATAAGAAGCATGGGTAGTTTCTTTCATTTTAATTTTTGGCCACAAATTTTTGAATTATGAAGAAAATAAATAAAATTTGATTTTATTCCACAAAGCTTATAATTACACCCCAAAACACATTCTTCTACACTTCTCAAGTCTGAGGATACCACATGTGTGAGTCTTTTTGCTGCTGAGATTCATAGGGAGGGGGCCCAAAATCCAAGGATCACCTTTTAAAAGGCATACATTTTGTATTTGATTTCCTGACTATCTATCACACATTTTGGGGCCCTAAAGTGCCAAAACAGGAGAAACACCCTCAAAAAAACATTTTTCAAAGTAGACCCTAAAATGTACTTAATTAGAGGGATGATGAGTCTTTTGAAGATCATTATTTTTTGCCACAGGTTTTTGGAAAATTAAGAAATTAAAAATGATTATTTTTTTTTACACACAGCTATAAATTAATAAGATATTTCTTATACGCAGAATAACTTACGCTTTAAGTGGTACGCTAGCCTACCACTTAAAAAATTCAGGGTAACCCCTTGTTTAATGCGGGTCTCAAATCTTTGTGTGAGCATAAAGATTTGGTGATTAGCCCCGCTGACAAGGGTGGGGGTATCACATTACTTGACAAGGGTGATTATATTAGCGAAATGTATAGAATCCTGAGTGATCAGGAAACTTACAGAGAATTACCTAATAATAATAATAATAATACCTAATAATCCTAAACAAGTGTATAAAAAAGATCGTATGACTCTTGTCCAAAAAGGATTCGATTTACAGATACTAAATGATAAAGAAAATTTCTTGTTCCCCTGGTTCCCAGAATTCCGGTAATGTATTATTTACCTAAAATTCATAAGAATTTATTACATCACGTCCAATCATTAGTGGAATAGATTCCATCATGTCACATATCGGCTGATACATTGATTTTTTTATCCAACCCCTCGTCCGTAAAACTAGCCCTTACCTCAAAAACACCAGAGACACAATTAAATTGCTGGAGGCAGTTAATGTGGCTGGTGATTACATCATGGCCACTGCCGATGTGGCCTCATTATACACCTGTATCTCTCCCCACAGAGGTATTGAAGCTGTATGGTGGTTTCTTGGAAGAGATCCTACTCTTACCTTAGTTCAGGCTGAATTGATCATTGAACTACTTGAGTTTGCTGCCTAACATAATTATTTCTGGTTTGACGATAAGTTCTACCTTCAGCAGAGGGGCATGGCTATGGGGGCAAAGTTTGCCCCCAGCCTTGCTAATTTGTTTGGGTGAGGTACATTGACGACATCCTCCTCCTATGGGATGGTACCCCAGAATCTTTGTCCGAATTCTTTTCGCCCCTTAATAGGAATGATAGGGGTATCTTATGAGTTTACCCAGGCAAAGATACATTTCTTAGATTTGGGAATAGAATTATCAAATTCAAGTTTAGTACATATTTCAAACCTACGGATCGCAACAAATTTATTCCAACTGATAGTTGCCATCATAAATCCTGGCTGCATTCAGTCCCTAAAAGTCAATTCCCATGTTTACGCAGGAATTGTTCTGATATTAACACCTTCAAGAATCAAGCCAATGTATTAAAACAGAGGTTTCTTGATAAGGGTTATAGACAGGATGAAATAGAATCTGACTTTCAATGTGTTCTAACCATTGATCGTGCATCTCTGTTGGGTGTCAAACCCCCCAAAGATTGTGACAGTTCCTTCAAATGGTCACTACTAACATCCTTTTCAATACAACATAAGCAAATCAAATCTATTATTGATCGCCATTGGGGAGTGTTGAAGAATGATCATGTTTTGGGATCTCTGATTCCAGTAAAAGCGAAGGTTAACTATAGGGGAGCTCCATCGTTAAGTAGCAAGATTGCCCCCAACGATATCAATCCACCATTGAGGGCTTCCTTTTTCCATAATCTAATTGGATACTATCCTTGCAAGAAATGTACAGTTTGTCAGTATAACATCTGTAGAGGGCAGGTTGTTAAAGAATTTTCATCCACTGTTACCAATTGCACTCTTTTCCTATCAAGCATTTTTGTACATGTGCTACCACCAATGTCGTGTATTTGCTGACCTGCCCATGCGGTAAACAGTACGTGGGTCGTACTCTATGTGCTTTTTCTGTTAGGGTCAGCAAACATATTACCAAAATAAAAAATGGGAGCCTTAAACACACAGTTCCATGCCATTACTAGACATGTGCACACTGAAATATTTTGTTTCGGAATTTCGTTTTCGTCCGAAAAATACATTTATTTAGTTGCTCCCGAAATTCGTTTTTATTTATTTTGTTTTTCGTTAAAAATTGCATTGTCCGAAAATCCAAATTAAGGTCAAATCTGTCATTGAAGGCTTGTGGTGTCTGTCGAATGTTCAAAGAAGATTTGACGGAGCAGCTAAACTGTACGACGCCGTATAGTTTACCTGCTTCGTCAAATCTTCTTAGAACTTTCAACAGACACCATAAGCCAAAGTACGTGTGTACTTAGTTCTAGCTATTTTACTGCTCCTCTTCTTTGGTTACAATCAGCCAATAACATTCATCATCATCATTATTTTTATTTATCTTTTCTCCCCTACGCCGAATCTTTTCTCTCTATGTCGAATCTTTTCTCTCTATGTAGAATAATCTTGGACTAATAGAATTAAGGTTAGGCACATTTGACCACAGGTTTGATGGACACAGATTGTTATTGTCATCATCATGTCGAATCTCCTATCTATATCGAACTGTTGTAGCAACAAAAATGAAAATAAAGCATTTGTTTATGTCGGATCTTTCGTTTTTTGGATTCTGCACTTTCGTTATCGTTTGTTAAAATGATAATGAAAATACCTGAAATTCGGACGAAAATGCATTTGGACGAAAACAAATGCACATGTCTAGCCATTCCATAATTGTGATCCCAGGGGAACAAAATTTATGATTATTGATAGATTTATTCCTCCGTGGAGTGGGAGTGCCCTCACCAGGGGTGTCTCTAGATTGAAGACCTCCTGGATATATCAGCTACAGTCCCACTCCCCATTTGGTATAAATGTGGAGTGGGACATAAATGCCTTTATCAATAATGCACAAGACATATGTATATAGTCGACCATCTGTTTGAGACTTTTTACGTTTAGCCAATTACTGTATTCTTTTTCAATCGATTTTAGAAATATCATTAAATCGGTATAATATATGTCCACATTGATACATGGTGTATTAGCTTTTTTTTACCTTGGGCCTTTTTTGGATATTTCAATTTTTACTTTATTATATATTTTTTGTCATTTTATGGTAGATTTCATTGTTCTTCTTATAATGTTATCTAAATGTGCACTATCTACCTGTTTTAGGATGTGGCTTCAGTTTTGAATTGGCCTGAATGGTGACATTATGGCCATTTTTCCATCCTTTTATATCATGTCCATTTTCATTATTATATGCCCTTGTGGCATCAGTATTGGCTGATGTTTATGATGTTAATACATTCCGTTATGCCTTTACGAACATTATTAAGGTCAGTGCCCCATCCCTTCATATTTATCTATTTCTGGTTTTGTATATTTCTGGGCTGTCGTATTGGCTGATGTGCGTGATGTTTTTTACGCTCTGCCGTGCCGTCTGACAGTGCTTTGACCTCTATTGAGACCGAGGCTTGAATCGCTTCCACTTCCAGGTTTCTCCCGGAAGTGATGTTAGAGGTCATTCAAAGCGAGGCTTGATGCGCGTCAACTTCCGGTTTAACCGGAAGTGACTTGGGGATGTTCGTGTTAAACAACACGGCCACGGCCCCTTGCAATACATCTATTGGGGCCTTTCAATAGCCAGCATTAAATCCTGCCTATTATTTAATATATGTTTCATAAGGGGCACTGTTTAGTATTATTTTTGGGCTTTTTGTGATTGTTAATCTGGACCAGAAGTGACGTCTGTCCGACTGGAACTTCCAGTGGGCACAAATTCAATTTGGAGCCACATTCCCTATATAAGCACACTGGTGATGGCAACTACTTATACCCCAGATGAAGTCTACTCAGATGAAACGAGTCGGGTGAAGTGACGCTATTACCATTGTGCCATCTTATGCGATTTATTCTCGATTGACATGTGAGTTTTCAATTTTTATCCTTTTTTAATTAACCACTTCAGTCCCGGAAGAATTTACCCCCTTCCTGACCAGAGCACTTTTTGCGATTCGGCACTGCATCACTTTAACTGACAATTGCGCGGTCGTGCGGCATTGTATCCAAACAAAATTGACGTCCTTTTTTCCTCACAAATATAGCTTTCTTTTGGTGGTATTTGATCGCCTCTGCGGTTTTTATTTTTTGCGCTATAAACAAAAAAGAACAACAATTTTGAAAAAAACGCATTATTTTTTACTTTTTGCTATAATAAATATTCCCCAAAAATATATAAAAAGACAATTTTTTTCCTTAGTGTAGGCCAATGTGTATTCTTCTACATATTTTTGGTAAAAAAAAAAAATCGCAATAAGCGTATATTGATTGGTTTGCGCAAAAGTTATAGCGTCTACAAAATAGGGAATAGATTTATAGCATTTTTATTGTTATTTTTTTTTAACTAGTAATGGCAGCGATCTGCAATTTTTATCATGACTGCGACATTATGGTGGACACATTGGACAATTTTGACACATTTTTGGAACCATTGGCATTAATACAGCGATCAGTGTGAAAAATGCATTGATTACTGTAAAAATGTTACTAGCAGTAAAGGGGTTAACACTAGGGGGCGGTAAAGGGGTTAACTGTGTTCCCTGGGAGGTGATTCTAACTGAGGGGGGAGGGACTAACTACAGGAACTGACAGATCGTGGATCTTAGCTAATAGGAACACACGATCTGTCACTCCTGTCAGAACAGAACAGTGAAGTGTGCGTTTACACACACTCCACCCTGTTCTGTGTCTCCAGCTCACGATCGCTCATGGCTGGCGGTCATTGCGACCATCGGTCGCGAGCATCGACACCCCCGCGCGCCTGCTATCCGGACCCCGCGAGCCCACGTACAGTTACATGGTTTCGCGCAGGGGAGCCAACCTGCCGCAGTAAAACTGCGGCGGCTGGTCCAGAAGCGGTTAAACTATTTCAAACATTATCACACTATGTGGAACCTTTTTTATTCTTTTGGTTTGATCATGTGAGATGATTTTCACCTCCCTGAGAGTCCTTCCATTGGTTGTATCTCACTTGATGTCTGTTTGAACATATACTGATGCCCCATACCATACCAAGTTTAGCGATATCGATGCCATCAGGATTGTCTGTGATTTTCCATTAATCATGGTGTTTTGATACAAAAGCCTTTTTGACTTGAGAGGTATATGCACCTTCAAATCCAAACTTACTGGTAAGCCTTCAACTAACTGGTGGCAGTTTCCTCACAAGATTTCTTCACCTATTGACCTGCATTGATGTCTACTGGTTTACATTTACTCACGGACAGTGTTCCCAATCACTAGACCAATCGGTCTTTATTTATTTATTGTTTGTTAGTTATCACATGGTGGACATTTTCACTAATGCCATTTACATTTATTTATATATTTTTTATTTAAGCGCTGCATAATTTTTTCCTTTTGTTCATGTGCTGCTTGTCTTCAGCTATGTTGGTTGCTTAATCTTTTTACACAGCGCGGTTTATCTTGTAACACTATTCCACCTTATACGCAAAATTGCTTGCTTGGAATTACACCCCACAACACATTCTGCTACTCTTCCAGGGTATGGGGATTCCACGTATGTGAGTCTTTTTTGCAGTCTAGATGCATAGAGTGGCCCCTCTCAAGGGGCATAAATTAGTTATCCAATTTCCTGACTGCCTATTACATGTTTGGAGGTCCAAGAGTGCTAGGACAGTAGAAACACCCACAAAATTACCATGTTTTTCAAAACAGGGAAACCAAGGTATTTGAAAGAGGCATTGTGAGTCTTTTGAAGATTTCAGTTTTCTGCTAGAGGTTTCTGAGAAATGCATAAAGAACATGCAATTATACTTTTTTTACACAAAGTTATCAATTAATAAGACATGCAGTATGGGCATACAGTACTTAGAATAACATTCCAAGACACATTCTGCTACTCCTCTCTAGAATAAGCAATACCTTATTTGGGAGACTTTTTTGCAGCCTAGTCACAT
The DNA here is from genome assembly GCF_042186555.1 of Aquarana catesbeiana. NCBI lineage: Eukaryota > Metazoa > Chordata > Amphibia > Anura > Ranidae > Aquarana > Aquarana catesbeiana. The sequence goes on from NC_133328.1 coordinate 505,202,452, forward strand.
ATAGTGGCCCAAAATTCAATGATCACTTTCAGGTTTGCAAGGGGCATAAATTATGTATATAATTACCTGACTAACAATCTCATTTTTGGAGGCCCTGCAGAACCAAGATAATGGAAACAACCACAAAATGACCACATTTTGGAGATTAAACACCCAAAAGGTATATTTTAAGAGTCTTTTAAAGATTTCATTTTTTTACCATAAGTTTTTGGAAAATTGGAAAAATATGTAGTTTCCTTTACACAAAGTTGTCAATTTAATAAGATATTTCTCACCCACAGCATGGGCATACTTAGAATTTCCCCCCAAAAGACATTCTGCTACTCTCAAGTATAGAAATAGCACATGTGTGAGACTTTTTCATTATTTGGACTGATTAGGTAGTGGACAGAGAGGGCCATTTACTAAGAAGAAGGCGCTGACTCAGTTCATACATTAATTGGTGCACTGGAAAAGTAATTAATCGAATGTATGTACAGGTGCACATTGAAGAGCAAACAGCGATAATAAATACCCGCATATCGCACATTGAAGAGTAAATAGCGATAATAAATACCCCCATATGTAAACTGCAACTGGTGCTAGGGTAACTGCGGTTTTCTCATTGATAATAGCGCACGCCTAATACAGTTGGCTAATTTCATCTAATTGAATGTGTCTTGTTAGGCAATTAGTAAGTATTCTCAGTTAATTAACCCTTTTGATGCTAATCTCATTCCTATAACTTCTAATATATCTTTGAAATGTGTTTTTTTTCTTTTTTTACCCAAATCTTTCCAAATACATTACAAAGAACAGAGAAGTGTTTCTAAAGCCAATAAATTAATATTTTCAGATCTTGATCTTTAAATGTGACCATACACTGCAATCAGTTAGATCTTAAATAAATTAAATTTAGTGCAAGAGCCTGTTTGATGTCCTATAATTTTAATTAATTGTTCAAGTGTGTCTTCCTATTACCTATTTTGCCTAAATATCGAGTTGTACAGAGATTGGCCAATCAGATTGCATAGTGCATGACCATCTTAAGTGTCATATTTGGAATGTACCCGCTTGTATATTCCAAACGATATTTCTTGGGCATTATACAAGGCACATGAGAAACCACCTTTTTTCAAGACATGCTAGATTGACCAGGAATTTTCAAACTATGGCTCTCCAGCTGTTGCAGAACTACACATCCCATGAGACATTGTAAAACTCTGACATTCACAGACATGACTAGGTATGATGGGAATTGTAGTTCCTGAACAACTGGAGGGCCGTAGTTTGAAGACCCCTGTGCTAGACCATTATTATGCCTCAAGAATTGGGAGTGTGGCATCTACCCAACTTCTCTCTCTGCTGGTGGGCACAAGAACCTACATCTATCTATCTATCTATCTATCTATCTATCTATCTATCTATCTATCTATCTATCTATCTATCTATATATACACAGTATCTCACAAAAGTGAGTAGACCCTTCACATGTTTGTAAATATTTTATTATATCTTTTCATGTGACAACACTGAAGAAATAACACTTTGCTACAAAGTAGTAAGTGTACAGCTTGTATAACGGTGTAAATGTGCTGCCCCCTCAAAATGACTCAACACACAACACATTAATGTCTAAACTGCTGGCAACAAAAGTGAGTACACCCCTAAATGAAAATGTCCAAATTGGGCCCAATACAAGGTCTCAGGTGTGAATGGGGAGCAGGTGTGTTAAATGTGGCGTTATCACTCTCACTTTCTCATACTGGTCACTGGAAGTTCAACATGGCACCTCATGGCCATAAAACTCTCTAAGGATCTGAAAAAAAGAATTGTTGCTCTACATAAAGATGGCCTAGGCTATAAGAAGATTGCCAGGACCCTGAAACTGAGCTGCAGCATGGTGGCCAAGACCATACAGAGGTTTAACAGGACAGGTTCCACTCAGAACAGGCCCCGCCATGGTTGACCAATGAAGCTGAGTGCACGGGCGCAGCATCATATCCAGAGGTTGTCTTTGGGAAATAGATGTATAAGTGCTGCCAGCATTGCTGTAGAGGTTGAAGGGGTGGGGTCAGCCTGTCAGTGCTCAGGCCGTACGCCGCACACTGCATCAAACTGATCTGCATGGCTGTCGTCCCAGAAGAAAGCCTCTTCCTTCCTGATGCACAGGAAAGCCTGCAAACAGTTTGCTGAAGACAAGCAGACTAAGGACATGGATTACTGGAACCATGTCCCATGGTCTGATGAGACCAAAATAAACGTATTTGGTTCAGATGATTTCAAGTGTGTGTGGCAGTAACCAGGTGAGGAGTACAAAGACAAGTGTGTCTTGCCTACAGTCAACCATGGTGGTGGGAGTGTCATGTTCTGGGGCTGCTTGAGTGCTGCCAGCACTGGAGAGCTACCGTTCATTGAGGTAACTGTGGATGCCAACATGTACTGTGACATACTGAAGCAGAGCATGATCCCCTCCCTTCAGAGATTGGATCGCAGGGCAGTATTATAACATGATAATGACCCTAAACACAATTTCAAGATGACCATTGCCTTGCTAAAGAAGCTGAGGGTAAAGGTGATGGACCGGCCAAGCATGTCTCCAGATCTTAACACTATTGAGCATCTTTGGGGCATCCTCAAATGGAAGGTGGAGGAGCGCAAGGTCTCTAATATCCACCAGCTCTGTGATGTCGTCATGGAGGAGTGGAAGAGGACCCCAGTGGCACCCTGTGAAGCTCAGGTGAACTCCATGCCCAAGAGGGTTAAGGTAGTGCTGAAAAATAATGGAGGCCACACAAAATATTGAAACTTTGGGCCCAATTTGGACATTTTCACTTAGGGGTGTACTCACTTTTCTTACCAGCAGCTTAGACATTAATAGCTGTGTGTTGAGTTATTTTGAGGGGACAGCAAATTTACACTGTTATAAAAGCTGTACACTCATTATTTTACACTGTAGCAAAGTGTCATTTCTTCAGTGTTGTCACATGAAAAGATATAATAAAATATTTACAAAAATGTGAGGGGTGTACTCACTTTTGTGAGATACTGTAGATATATCTATATATACACACACACTGAAGCAGGAAGCAATATACATTGTCCCGGAAGTAAATCTGTACACAGGAATTAGGTATGTGTTTTAAGACCAAAGCATTTAAACATACACACATGACCCACACAAACACCACCCCATGTAAAAATAAATAAAAAATTATCTTAATTTGCAAATAAGGATCATCTCTTCCTCAGAGAACAGTGAGCGAGGCATGGTGATGGGAGGAAATTCACAGCAGGACAAGCAGCTTCCTGGTGGGGTGTGATGTCATACCGCAGCTTCCGGAACCAGAAATGCGCCACGGGTACATACCTCAGCGCACACAGCAGTTGCATATCTCACATACACAGAGGTCAAGCATTTAGATGCATTTGGCACATCTAGATGCATTTGGCACACCTAGCTGCAGGAACCCAATTTTTATGGAAATTAATAGTAAAGCAGATGCAGATTTCAAGGACTGGACTAACAAATGTTTCTAGTGAAAGGCAACTGGTGTTTTCTATTAAACAAGGTCTAAATGGGCCATTGACATGCATTGCAGTTGCATTTAGGAATGTGTCTTTGCAAAGTTAAACTGAATGAAATCCTTTCTTATTTTTGCTTGGGGATAGAGTGCAGAGGGATTAGAAGTCTTGTCAGTTTTTTGGGAGGTGTGCACCCCTGATAGGGTGAAGACACCTCCGAAATTTTGCCAGTTTCTCCTTCAAATGTATTCACTTCCTGTCACATAGTCAAACAGGAAGTGAGGGTAAAACCCTACCAATGTCACACAGGTCAATCTAAATAGTTTCCCCATTAGGTAAATTGCACTCTAGCATATTGCTGTGTACACCCCAAATTCTTAGGTATCTTGGACTTTGGGGTTTATTTACTAAAGGCAAATCTGCTTTGCACTACAAGTGCACTTAGAAGTTCAGTTGCTGGAGATCTGAGGGGGACATGCAAGGAAAATAAAAAACAGCATTTGGGGTGTACACAACAAAGTGCTAGAGTGCAATTTGCCTAATGGGGACACTAGTTAGATTGACCTGTTTGTCCCTAAGGAAAGACATTGGTAGGGTTTTACCCTCACTTCCTGTTTGGCTATGTGACAGGAAGGGAAGCCAATTTTCAGAAAAGGGACACAAAGCCCAACCTAAAAAAGACAAGCAGGGGTTCTAACACTCACGTGGTTTCCCTCAAATGCCTACAATTAGAATAGGATTATCTTGAACTAGATTTTAGCTCAGTGCTCTAAATCAGTGGTCCTCAACCCTGTCCGTAAGTACCCCCAACAGGCCATGTTTGCAGGTTTTCCTTCATCTTGCACATCTTTTAGCTAAGATAAATTCCCAAAACATGTCCAGTCGGGGGTACTTGAGGACTGAGGCTGAGAACCACTGCACTAAGATGGAAAATTGAATACTTACCTCTCCGTAGTTTACCTTTCCTGGTACCTATCCATGGCAGCATATGCACAATCCATGTGTATGGTGCCATGAAGGCACCAGGAAAATAGCTTTTAGACAAATTACACCTTTTTTGTTTTTTGTTTTGACATGCCAATCAGCCTAGTTAAGCTGCAGCTGGGAAATCTGTTCCACGAAAATTGTTTGGGGGGGTGTAAAATGCATTACTTGGATTGAGCATGCATCTGTAAAAAAACTATTAACAAAACACATAAAACATAAACATTTACTACAAATTTTATTGGTCAACAACACAGGACTTGTAAAAGCGCAAGGAAAGCAAAAAACACATGTAAGTTAATTTGAGACACTAACAGAATATGGTTTTTGAGGTCTGACCATTTTGCGGAGGAAATTAACAGGAGTTAAAAGGAATGCGCCCACAAACAGACAGTGTCTTGAGGATTTAAACATTTATTAGTCACAACATCTTGAGGAATATTTTGCAAAATAATGCAGCACAGACAATAAAATCAAAGTGAAACTAACAACCTACACACATTGACAACAGAAAAAATATTTCAGGGAAATATACCTTCCCCTCCAAAAAAAATAAAATCAACAAAAGTAAAAAATACTTGCTCTAAAACACATCTGTTTTGCAAAGACATAAACAAAATACAAAAGAGAAAATACATGTGTTACAAACTCTATAAGGACACCCAAATGTACTCTCTTGCGACACACAGACACAGACACACAGACACACCAAATCCGGGGAGCAAACAAACAGCCTAACATGGGCAAAAGTTATGCAACAATTACCATTGCAGTCTATGGGACCTGACCTGTTAATTTTGCTAGTCCCCACTTGGCTGGCTTATATTCTAGTTATTGGCCTTAAAATGGGTATGGGCGCCCAGGTCCCTCGCTCTGAGGGACATATATCAATGTCACCAATTTTGACAAACACCAAAATGAAACAAGGAGAAGTGCTTTTAAAAGTGCCAAATTGCTTAAAAGCTAGTAACTTGGGGGGGGGGGGGGGGGCTTACTCTGCCTGTAAAGTGGTGCATCTGTAGCATGTATCCAAAATGCCTCTTCCAAGATGTACACCTTTTTGTAAACCTAAAGATCTACATTGCAGCTGCAAAATTTTAAAAACTAAGTTAAACAAAAAAAGACCTGGCCCCTAATACATACAAGGCCATTTGTGTCTGGTAAGGCTTTAAATGAGAACCCCACACAAAAAATACCACCCCAAAATAAAAAAGATTGTGCCCCTCCCAAACATTAACAAGCCCCTAGCCAAACACACAGCAAGCCAGCCCATGAAAGGGGGGTGGATGCTTGGGGGCAGGAGGGGCTTGGGCACCCCAAAAGTCAACCACTTTGTTCCCTTATTCAGGGGGACAAGGGCCTCTTCCACATAACCCGAGGCTGGGGTTGTGGGGAGCTACAGACAGGGGGCTTTATGGGATGTGGAAAGCCCCATTAAACTAGTGGGTACAAGGTTCTTTGTGGTTGGTATTGGGCTGAGCCAAACATGCCCCAAAGGCAGACAGCTATGTAGCATGCATGTGGCCTTGTATGGTTCAGAAGGGGGTTGTGTGCTCACTCTTCTCATCCCTTTCCTAGCTGTCCCTGTTGTATGCTCTGGAAAAGGATGTGGTTTGGATTGGTGAAGGCAGCTCATGGCATATTTGTTACTTGGGCAGTTGTTACTAAACCTTATCACCCCATAATATTGGCACCTCCTTCTGTCAATATTGAATTGGAGATGCCGTGCATCATGTCCATAGTGGCGCACAGATTGCATTCTCCCGTGCGCTGAAATTGCTATAGTAAATGGGGGATTCTAGCTCGCTAGAGCACCATGATGTAAATATGGAAATGTGCGTTGTGCCTCGCCGTGCGCCTCTACTGATGGTGCACAGCTTTAGTAAATCACCCCTAATGTGTCTTGCTTATCACAAAGATCAACCCACATTGCATTGAAAGCAATGTACTGAAAGCTTACTTCTGTACAAGTGGTCATGGAATATAGCTTAGTATATTATTACCTGTAGCAGTCCCCATACCGATAAGCCAAGCAAGCCTCACCTACTGGTATGTGGCTGCCCCCAGGATGGTTCATTGACCAGGAATTAAAGGACGCTGAACAAAGGGTGAACAAAAGAGTTCCTATGGTTCCAGGAGTGCAGTTGTCCATAGTCCATAGTTAGTGGGACATGCAGATGAGTCAGTTCAGGTGATAAACATGTGGTCAATAAATAGGTAAAAGATTGGTTCAGGTGGCAGGCAGAAATGTAGTCAATAAACAGGCCAGGGTCGATACAGATAGAGAGAGGCAACACTGCACTGCTGTGGCAGTGATCAGGAACACTGATGCTGGCTGCACTCGTTTTTAGTGACACTAGGGCTGGTGTGGCTACTGATCAGAAACATTGTTGCTGGCTGCACTGGTTTGGTGTCACTGTCACTAGTATGGCAACAGTCAGAAACATTGTTGCTGGCTTACACAGGTCTGGTGACACTGAGACTAGTGTTGTGGCATTTGGGAACACTGTTGCTGACTTACACTGGTCTGGTGACACTGGGACTGGTGTGGCTAGTGATCGGGAACACTATTTCTGGCTGAAATGGTCTGTTGATGCTGGGAATGATGTTGTAGTGATCAGGAACACTGTTGCTGGCATACATTGGTCTGGTGACACTGCAACTTGTGTGACGGTAATCAAGGACACTCTTGCCAGATGCATTTATTTAATGACACTATATATGTAACCAATTAGGAACACTATTGCTGGCTGCACTGATCTGTTGACACTGCTACTGGTGTGGCAGTAATCAGGGACAATGTTGCTGGATGCATTTATACAGTTACTCTATATTGGTGTGACAGTGATCAGGAAAACTGGTACAGGGATACACTGGTCTGGTGACACTGCAATTGGTGTGGCAGTAATCAAGGGCACTGTTGCTGGATGCATTTATATAGTTATACTATATTAGAGTGACAGTAATCAGGGACACTAATGCTGTCTTACTCTGGCCTGAAGATACTGGGATAGGTGTGGATGTGATTGGGAACATTGTTGATAGCTGCACTGATTTTGGGTCACTGGCACCATCACTGGCACTGTTGTGGCAGTGGTCAGGAACATTGTTGCTGGCTGCACTGGTCTGATGACAATGGGGTTGGTGTGACAGTAATCAGGAACACTGTTGCTAGCTTACACTGGTCTGGGGACACTGTGACTGGTGTAAAGGTGATCAGGAACACTGTTGCTGGCTGCACGGGTCTGGTGACACAGGGACAAGCGTAGCAGCAATCAGGAACACTGTTGCTGACTGCACTGGTCTGGTAATACTAGGATTGGTGTTGTGGCAATCAAGAACAGGATTGCTAGCTTACCCTAGTCTGGAGACACTGGGATTGGTGTGGTGGTGATTAGGAACACTGTTGCTGGCTTACACTGGTCGGGGAACACTGTAACTGGCGTGGCAACAATCAGTAACACTGTTGCTGGCTACACTGGTCTGGTGACACTGGGAATGGTGTGGTTGAAGTTAGAAACACTGTTGATGGCTGCACTAATTAGGGTCACTGGTACTGGTGAGGCAGTGATGAGGAACACTGTTGCTGGCTTACACTGGTCTGGCAGCAATCAGTAACACTGTTGCTGGCTTCACTGATCTGGTGACACTGGGAATGCTGTGACTCACTGGGAATGGTGTATGGTGTGGCTAAAGTCAGAAACACTATTGCTGGCTGCACTTTTTTCAGTTGCTGGTACTGGTGTGTCAGTAGTCAGGAACACTGTCACTGGTTGCACTTGTCTGATGGCATTGGGACTGGTGTGGCAGTGATCAGGAACACTGTTGCTGGCTTACACCGGTCTGGTTACACTGTAACTGGTGTGGCAGTGATCAGGAACACTGTTGTTGGCTCCACTGGTCTTATGACACTGGGACAGGTATAGCAGCAATCAGGAATACTGTTGCTGGCTGCTCTAATTTGGGTCACTGGCACTGGTGTGACAGTGGTCAGGAACACTGTTGCTAGCTTACACTGGTCTGGTGACACTGTGACTGGTGTGGCGGTGCTCAGGAACACTGTTGCTGGCTGCACTGATCAGGTGACACTGGGATTGGTGTAGCAGCAATCAGGAACACTGTTGCTGGCTGCACTGGTCTGGTGACACTGGGAATGGAGTGGCTGCAGTCAGAAACAATGTTGTGACTTTCGGATCTGGCGCAGTATGTGAGGGACAGGGAGACCGGTGGATCTGCTTCAGCCCACAGAGAAATTGGCATATTAAACCTCGGGGCAGCTCTCGCCCCACCAGAGAACCCTCACACAACCTCCCTGCATTGCCGTGGATCTTCGCAGACTATTCGGCGGTGATATCCTGCAAACGCAAGGTATTCCAACCTGTGTGCACAGAGCTATACAAAAGGAGCGTCCGTTTCACTTTAGCCTACCCTGCTACTCTTCGCCTGCAAGTTCCTAATAGGGAACAGCTCACCTTTCAATCTCCGGAAAAGGCGAACGCCTTTCTGCACTCACTTTCACTTTCATCCAGGAAACCCCATCTGAAACCTACACAGAACAAGTGAAATTTGGGCCTAGAGAGCAAAGGAGCCCTAGCAAGGACCCTCCAAAATGTCTAAAGCCCACCTCTTCAATTGATCAGCCTGCTCAGTGCTGAAATCGCCCTATGACAGGCGCCTAACTCCCATTGGTGTGCGGGTAAATATCTCTTCTGAGCTCCTGCTTTCCAGGAGCCTATAGCCTCTAGGACAGACAACAAAGTATGATCCTAGCGCTATCACACGTTACTTGTCATGTCTGTTTCATCAATATATGATCTGTTCTCAATTATGATTTTTGCCACCTGACCTCCCCATGTTTCTTCCCTCAGGAGAGGTAATATGCTCCTTCACCACTTGTTCTACCCAATAAAGGAATTCACAAGCCAAGGAAACATGGATATCCACTCCTTAATCTATCACTTTGTGGAGTAGCGCCCAATCTCAGTCCTGCATTTTTCTGGCCTGCAGGCTAGCGGTTCGACCGGTGGTGAAATTGCATACGGAAAAAACTATAGTCACAAAATTCTTTGTTTCTCAAGGTTAATCTATTCTCTTTATGTTCCTTCTTCCTTTACTATGTCCTATTCTCTTAAGAAGGGATAGTTCCTTCAGCCACAACATCAGAAACTTGAACTACTTCACCTGAATTTGATCATTGGTCATCTAACAGCAATCAGGAACACTGATGCTAGCTGCACTGGTCTGGTGACACTGGGATTGGTGTGATAACAATCAGCAACACTGTTGCTGGGCTACTCTGGTCTGAAGAGACTAAGATTGGTGTGGGGGTGATCGGGGACATGGTTGCTGGTGTACACTAGTCTGGTGACACTGCAACTTGTGTGGTAGCTATCAGGAACATTGTTGCTGGCTGCACTAGTCTGGTTGGACTGGGAATAGTGTGGCTGCAGTAAGTAAAACTCTGTTGCTGGCTGCACTAATATGGGTCACTGGTACTGGTGTGGGAGTGGTGAGGAACACTGTTGATGGCTGCATTGGTCTGATGACAATGGAACTGGTGCGGCATTGATCGGTTACACTGTTGCTGGCTTATACTAGTCTGGTGACACTGACTGGTGTGGTAGTGATTAAGAACACTGTTGCTGGCTTACACTAGTCTGGTGACACTGCAACTGGTGCGGCAGCAATCAGGAATAGGGATGGGCTTTATGTTCGGGTCGAACATGAGTTAGACTCGAACATTGGCTGTTCGCCCCCTCGCCGAACAGCGAACAATTTGGGTGTTCGCGGCAAATTTGAAAGCCGCGTAACACCCTTTAAAAGTCTATGGGAGAAATCAAAAGAGCTAATTTTAAAGGCTTATATGCATGGTATTGTCATTTTATTAATGCTTAAAGTGAAACAATAAAAGTGTAATATTCCTTTAAATTTCGTACCTGGGGGGTGTCTATAGTATGCCTGTAAAGTGGCACATGTTTCCCATTTTTAGAACAGTCTGATAGCAAAATGACATTTCTAAAGGAAAAAAAGTAATGTAAAACTACTATCTCTAGCGCTGGCTGTAATGAATTGTCGGTCCGGCAATACACATAAAAGTTCATTGATAAAAATGGCATGGAATTTCCCCACATTGGTACCCCAAACCAAAATTTAAAAAAAAAATGCATGGGGGTCCCCTAAATTCCATATCAGGCCCTTCAGGTCTGGTATGGATATTAAGGGGAACCCCACGCCAAAATTTAAAAAAAAGATGGCATGGGGGTCCCCCTCAAAATCCATACCAGACCCTTCAGGTCTGGTATGGATTTTAAGGGGAACCCTGTGCCAAAATTTAAAAAAATGGCGTGGGGTCCCCCAAAAATCCATACCAGACCCTTATCCGAGCACGCAACCTGGCAGGCCGCAGGAAAAAAAGAGGGGGACGAGAGAGCGCCCCCCCTCCTGAACCGTACCAGACCACATGCCCTCAACAGTGGGAGGGTGCTTTGGGGTAGCCCCCCCAAAGCACCTTGTCCCCATGTTGATGGGGAGAAGGGCCTCATCCCCACAACCCTTGCCCGGTGGTTGCGGGGGTCTGCGGGCGGGGGGCTTATCGGAATCTGGAACCCCCCTTTAACAAGAGGACCCCCAGATCCCACCCCCCCTGTGTAAATTGGTAATGGGGTACAAATGTACCCCTACCATTTCACAAAAAAAGTGTCAAAAGGGTTAAAAAACCCAAGAGATGGTTTTTGACAAGTCCTTTATTAATTTCTTCTTCTTCCATCTTCTTTCTTCTGGTCTTCCTTCGGTGTTCTTCTTCTTCCTCCACTCTTCTCGTCCCGCATCTTCTTCCGTGTCCCATAGACTTTAACGGTGTTCGCGTGTTTGAACAAATTTTTTGCCTCATCGCATGTTCTGGATGCGAACTGAACCGGGGGTTGTCTCATCCCTAATCAGGAACACTGTTGCTGGCTGCACTAACTTGGGTCACTGGCATTGTTGTGACTGTTGCTGGCTGCACTGGTCTGATGACAATGGGCCTAGTGTGGCAGTGATTAGGAAAACAGTTGCTGGCTTACACTGGTCTAGTGACACTGCAACTGGTATGGCAGTAATCAGGAACACTGTTGCTAGTAGAGATGTGCCAAACACCACCCGTTTGTTTCACAGCAGAACTCCCAAACAGGGGATCCCCGTGAAGTCTATGGGAGCCAAACAGGAAAATCAAAAGTGCCTATTTTGAAGGCTTATCTGCAAGTAATTGGTCATAAAAGAGGTATGGGGGGTTTGGGTACTGCCCTGGGGGACATGTATCAATGCAATACATTTTTTTTTAAAACAATCATTTTCTCTGGAGCAGTGATTTTAAAGATGCTTTTTTTTCTAAATTTCAGCTCCCCTATGTACCAATATAGCATTCATGTACTTTTTTTGCAAAAATATCAAAGCTTTCAATAAAATCTACAGACACGTAAATTCCAAGGTGAGAAGACTCCATTTGTTCCATTCCATGGAACTCACCTTGGAATTTACATGATAAACAGTGATACAGGGGGTCCCTGACTTACGAACATCCGAGTTGCGAACAACTCCTACTTACGAACGGGGCCCGAATGACATCACTGCCGGCTGAATCTTCCTCTCCTTGCTTGACTGAGCCGTTCCTCCGTTCCTGGCCTGCCCATCCACAGGCCTGGCAAGGTCCGGTGGCCTGCCAGGCCGCTAAAACTGCCCGTCGCGGCCTAGTGCGGCCTAGTGAAGCCTCCAAGATCCCCGGTCTTTCCTGTGTCGCTGCCCCGCCGAGGTGCACTGCGGCCGGCCATCACACATCTCGGATCACAGACACTGCTGCTGTCTCCATCCATCCATTTCCCTGCTGTGCCATCACACATCAACACATCGGCTCCCCTCTCTCTGGTGTCTCCTGTCCCTGCTGCCATGTAAACTGTAAGAGGGGAGAGCTGTGCTGTGCTCGGACTCCTGTTTTGGAGGTGACAAGGTCAAAAAAGAGAACCTGTCACCTCCAATTGCTATCACACAGGGAATTGTTTTCTCCTGTGTGATAGCAATAAAGTTTAAATGAAAAAAATTGATAAAAATAAAAAAAAATAAGAAATACAGTAATAATTAAATTAATAAAATAAAAAAGAAGTAATTAAAAAAGAATAAGAAAAATAATATTAAAAATAAGAAAATTATACAAAAATAAATAAAAGACTGGATTTGCACTGAAAAAAAGGTACTGTTCCGACTTACAAACAAATTCGACTTAAGAACAAACCTACAGTCCCTATCTTGTTCGTAACCCGGGGACCCCCTGTATCGGTTTTGATGCTGAGGACACATGTGGTATATCTATCCAAGCCAGATATATCCATCCTTGTGGTGCGTTTGAACCCCGAAGGGGAGTGTGACAAATGGATTCCGGTGTTGGTATATTTACTGCGTGCCTTAGCAAGATTATCATCTGAGGTTTCTGGGACTTTTATCACACCATCTATCAACTATTTTCTTCCCTGTGTGTTGTATACACATGAAAGTTTATCATAGACTTTGTGATAATAGCGCTGCTATAACAAGCTTAGTAACTTGAGTTGATCTTGTGCTAGTTTTATCATTGTTATATATTTTTATTGTATTATGCTTTTGCATTTAAGCGGCTGCTGAGGGGTTAATGGTATGCAGTAGTAGTTTATATTACTGCTACTGTGATAGTCTTTTAGGAAATCTGATATATCCATAACGCTGAGATAGTGGAAGGAGGCCTGGATTCACTGTATTTTTCTTTTATATTTAGGAGCAGTTCACAGATTTAACCCTGGTAAGGCAAATTGAAAATTAATGATGGATGAATAGCAGATGTAATGATGAAATAAGAATACGGTTTCCTAATAGTATAAATCGAGCATAGATGGACATGACATGAGTGTTCAGGGTTCCCCCGGGTAGTAGGGTATACAGTAAATGTCCAGGTTGTCAGTTACAGGTGGGGGCAGGCTGTTGGATCTCTAGGGGGCAGGTGAGTGTGTGTATGTATATACACTTCCCAGCTGGGAAAAAAGGAATCAATACAGCTCACTGCTCTCCTGATGTCCACCTCGTCCACAGCATCAAAGCAGTCAGACTGACATTCCACCCGTTTCCAGGGAAGATGGGAACCACAGAGGATAAAGTGAGACCTCTGTTCGCCACTCCACATGTCCCATAGGCATCTAGTGCCGTTGATGTTCAGTGTCGTTGTACCAGCATGTAGCTGTAGTACTACCGTATCTTTTCACAACTCCCAGGGAATGCGGAGGGGGGTTGTCCGCTAGTAGGTGATCTGTGCCCTCATTGCAGAGAGCGTGTGTTAGAAACCTTGAATCAGACTGAGACAGTTAAATCACACTTGTTTAATAATAATAAAAAAACGTAAACGTAGCCAAAACATAGCCAGAGTACAGGAACCAGAACAGATAGTCAGACAAGCCAAAACGTCAGGGAGCCAGAAAACAGCGTAGTAGAACAGCAAGCAGGATCTGGAGCCAGAAGAAATGTCAGCCAAGCAAGTCTTTAACAGGAACACAGGAGTGCGTCTCTAGAGATGTGACCAAGGCAAAGGCAGAGATCATCTGGACTGGATGACTTAAGTAGGCAGGACTGACAAGCAGGATATCATCAACAGGTGTTGATGATATCAAACAGAAAGTTTTGCACTTCCTTTAGTCCTCAATCATGTGAGATCAATGTGTATAGGGACTCCACATCAATCCCCACAAGAATAGCTCCCACCGGGAGAGTGATGGTGTCTAGTCGATGTAAAACATCTCGGGGTATCTTGGACAAAGGAGGACAGATCACGTGCAAGTCCCTTGATGAACGCATCATTAAATTTACCTAGTTTTTCAAGAGGGCCTTTTATGGCAGACACTATGGGGCTTCCTGGAGGGTCTGGTAGGGACTTATGAAGTTTTGGGATTAGATAAGACGTTGGTGTATTGAATTTGAGGACCTTCAAACAGTTATATTCTTTTTTCGTAATAAGACCTTCTTCAAGAGCTAAACTCAGTTTAAAATTTAGGGCCGCTATGATGGCTGGAAAAGGATTAGAGGTAAGTCTCTGATAAGTAGATTTATCTAGACGTAAACCCATCACTTCCTGTCCATATTTTACCTGAGATAGCAAAACAATATTGCCACCCTTGTCACTGCCCTTAATCACTATGTCAGGTGCTTCCTCCAATTCTTCACACGCTTTTCTTTCTTCCCAAGTTAGGTTATCCACTCCCCTCCTGCTCCAATAATTTTGCACAGTTCTTTTTCTCTTGATCCAGAAATAGATCTATCCATTTATGTTTTGACAGAGGTGGCATTTTAACTGACTTAATTTGGAGATTAGATGGTCGAGCGTGTTCCTGTCTAGAGTTGGACATCTTTATATCAGAATCAGAGTCAGCATTTTCCTGCAGTAAGGATATTAGGGCATCAAGTGCTTCTACTTCTTCCTTATTGGATTGATTAACCTTAGTTTTGTTATGGCACTCTGTATGCCAGCACCTAAAGATCACTTTGCGCAAGAAAAGGCTGACATATTTTATAACGTCTTATATAATCCCAAAACTTCATAAGTCCCTACCAGACCCTCCAGAAAGGCCCATAGTGTCTGCCATAAAAGGCCCTCTTGAAAAACTAGGTAAATTTACTGATGCGTTCATCTAGGACCTTGCACGTAATCTGCCCTCCTTTGTCCAAGATACCCGAGATGTTTTACATCAACTAGACACCATCACTCTCCCGGTGGGAGCTATCCTTGTGGGGATTGACATGGAGTTCCTATACACGTCGATCCCACATGATTGGGAACTAAAGGGAGTGCAGTACTTTCTGGAAAAGAAGTTTCTGCTCCTTGGGGCTCAGAATGAGTTCATTGTTGACACCCTTGAGTTTATGAAGAAGAATATATAAAACACAAAGCGCTGTGATGCTAAATAGCCGATAATTACACAGAAAACCAAGTGAGGCTGCTATCAAAAAAGAGTGTTTTCAGAGTCACTTAAAAAGAATAAATAATGATATTTGAAGCGCTTCACAATGTGCATAAAAATGAATATATATGAATAAATATAAATACTCAAATAAACCCAGCGGTGAGTAAAAATTCCTAAAAAATCCAGCAATCAAAATAGTGTAAAATTATAAAAAATTAGTGACACCAAATGTGTAAAAAAATCCACATAAAAAATCCACATAAAAATAAATATATAGGGATGTATTCAGAAGGTTCAATTATACAAGTGTAGAATCCGATTGGTATAGAGCTTTGATCCAGTCCCACTAGCAAAGCTGTTTAAAAACACTTGCTTAATTAAGGTGCTCATTGACCTTTATAGTAACAATGTTTCTTTTGCTTCTGTTCACAACCAATGTGAGAATCATAAAACAGATCTCATTGGACAGGCAGATAAGAGGAAAAAACCAATCATTGTGCAATAGTTAGGATACCAAGGTACACAGGCAAACTTCAATCCACTCACGTGTGCCTTATAATGATAAGGCATATGCAGGTTTTACTATAGCAGTCAGCCGCCTGATCCTTGAAAAAGTCACCTGACTGTGATGTAACGCGTGGGAGGAGCCAAGGGCGCTCTGTGCAGATCAGCAGTATCACACAGTGTACTGCAATGAATCTGCTCCTGTCTAAGGCGGCTGACTGCTATAGTAAAACCTGCATATAAACCTGCAAAAATAAGAGGCGCTTAAGTATACTGTGCTAGTGCCTTTAACACAGTGATGGTGTGACCCTCTATATGTGTTTAATACACTGTCTCAAAGTTATCTGATCTCTCTCTGAGTCAATTTGTAAACACATATGATAAGTGCACATAACATAACCCTGTAACAATGCAAGTGTCCTACACACAGTGATGGTGTGACCCTCTAAATATATATTATACACACATGCATAGACATTTAACTGTACGTCTCCAGTGTTATATAAATGGAGTCCCCACATGCACCAACTATATTACAGTGCAAATAAATCACAACATGATCAAAACTAATAATCAGAAATGATCAAAAATGATAATAATCAGTCCAAAATTAGACGTGACATCACACGTGATATAAAAAAATGTCCAAAGCAGGTGATAATAACTCTTGATCTAAGTGAAGGTGATAATCTGTCTCTTCCACCTTTCCACTCGTGAACAGTGATTCCACTCCCTCAAGAATTGCACTCACCGACTAGTTTTGCCAGCATTTTCATGCAAGGCAAAAATCGCTTAATTACCACTCATCAGGGTAAAAAGGATCAATCGTTGTTTCCACAGTGAATGTATAACATGAGGTCCACATGTAAAAAATAATGGCTCCAATAGTGTAAAACCACAACACACATTTATTAAAATACTGTAATCTTCAAACAATCCACTCACATTTGGCACAATAAAATACAGCCTGAATAAAGTGCAGATCACATCAAAACAAATCCAGTGAGGGGTGAGATTAAGAATCGGCATCAGCACACCTCGGGTCCGCCGTGACCAATTGTTACGTTTGGTTTCACTGGATTTGTTTTGATGTGATCTGCACTTTATTCAGGCTGTATTTTATTGTGCCAAATGTGAGTGGATTGTTTGAAGATTACAGTATTTTAATAAATGTGTGTTGTGGTTTTACACTATTGGAGCCATTATTTTTTACATGTGGACCTCATGTTATACATTCACTGTGGAAACAACGATTGATCCTTTTTACCCTGATGAGTGGTAATTAAGCGATTTTTGCCTTGCATGAAAATGCTGGCAAAACTAGTCGGTGAGTGCAATTCTTGAGGGAGTGGAATCACTGTTCACGAGTGGAAAGGTGGAAGAGACAGATTATCACCTTCACTTAGATCAAGAGTTATTATCACCTGCTTTGGACATTTTTTTATATCACGTGTGATGTCACGTCTAATTTTGGACTGATTATTATCATTTTTGATCATTTCTGATTATTAGTTTTGATCATGTTGTGATTTATTTGCACTGTAATATAGTTGGTGCATGTGGGGACTCCATTTATATAACACTGGAGACGTACAGTTAAATGTCTATACATGTGTGTATAATATATATTTAGAGGGTCACACCATCACTGTGTGTAGGACACTTGCATTGTTACAGGGTTATGTTATGTGCACTTATCATATGTGTTTACAAATTGACTCAGAGAGAGATCAGATAACTTTGAGACAGTGTATTAAACACATATAGAGGGTCACACCATCACTGTGTTAAAGGCACTAGCACAGTATACTTAAGCGCCTCTTATTTTTTCCTGGGTGCCTGTGGGTGGAGTGTGTTAGTCACGGGCACCCTAGATTAAATATTCAAAAGTGTCCTCAGCCATCACTGGCATATCCTGTTAGGATCCCCCATTTTGGGTGAAATTATTGGTGATCGACCCCTTATGACAGCTCAGAGATCTCTAAATGTTGGGGACAGTCTTACCCACTCTGAATATCAAAGATCAACCAAACCAAATTGGTTGACTAATCTTTCATCTATGAAGGGTATGCACCTCTGGTAGGTGTATTGTCTGCAAATATGTGGACAAAACGGATGTGTTCACCAGCTCTGATGGCAAAAAGAATTTTAAAATTAATAACTTCTTCAACTGTTCTACTACACGTGTTGTCTACATGGTGACTTCCCCATGTGGTAAGATCTATGTGGGCAAGACCAAAAGACAGTTGAAAGTCAGGGTTGGTGAACACATCTAGAGTATTCTCAAGAAAGATGATGAGCGTCCTATATACTTACTGTAGTCAACCATCACCAAGGATTCATATTTGGCTTCTGCTCTATTCCTTTTCTTCTTCTTTTTCTTCTTCTTCTTTTTCTTTTTTTTTTCTTCTACATCTAGAGGTACTCTCTACTCTGGCATTAAATTTATTCTAGTAGTGACCCTAATCTGTCGCTAACCAATAATTTACTATGGTCTGGTGGGGGATTTCTATGTCCTTTCTGTTCTTCCAATACTTTATTATTCATTTAATTTTTATTCTGTTTTTCACATTTCTTCATATTTTCATATTCATTTATATTTTTTATTATTTATTTTTTATTTATATTCATATTTATTTTTTATTTTTTTCCTCCTTATTACTTTTCTTATCTTTATCTATTCATACTTTATGATTTGTTTGGAGCTCTGCTACACTCCATGGCTGGCCATTCTTACTGTTGTTACTGTGTGACTAGCGAAGTAAACAGAAGTGGACGTCTGTTGAACCCTGTGGAGACACCATATGCCGTACTTTGCATGAGCTATTTAAGGATACTTACCAGACGTCTGAGCATACTCTGAAGAAACTCGAGTCACGAGTGAAACACGTCAGCATGACGCCATCATGCTCTCTGCAATGAGGGCACAGATTACCTACTAGCAGACAACCCCCCTCTGCATTCCCCAGGAGCTTTGAAAAGATACGGGAGTACTACAGCTACATGAAGGTACCACAACGCTGAACACCAACAGCACTAGATGCCTATGGGACACGTGGAGTGGCGAACAGGGGTCTCACTTTATCCTCTGTGGTTCTCATCTTCCCTAGAAACAGGTGGAATGTCGGTCTGACTGCTTTGATGCTGTGGATGAGGTGGACATCAGGAGAGCGGTGAGCTGTATTGATTCCTTTTTTCCCAGCTGAGAAGTGTATATACATACACACACTCACTTGCCCCCTAGAGATCCAACAGCCCATCCCCACCTGTAACTGACAACCTGGACATTTACTGTATACCCTACTACCTGGGGGAACCCTGAACACTTCTGTCGTGTCCATCTATGCTCTATTTATACTATTCAGAAACCGTACTCCTATTTCATCATTACATCTGCTATTCATGCATCATTAATTTTCAAATCTGTGAACTCCTCCTAAATATAATTTATCTACAGTAACTCAGTTGTGCATAGGATAAATGCTCAATGTGTGGTATCCATGAGATACTGAGTATATTGCACTGAGACTACATCCATCCATGTCCACACTGGGATTTCTCTATGAGGATTAGCAATTCATGATATCTGTGAGGAGTGTTTGCTTGTGGTGGCCATCTGTGTCCTTAGACAACATTGTCTATTTTTATTGTATGCGGTGGAGGTTTGTTATATTCACATTTTTACTAGATTCCAGTGTTTATGTGGACTTTTTCAATAAAGAATTATATATATTTTTTTGATAAATGCAGTTGTTCCTCGTTGAAGAATTACTTGGGAAATGTATATCTCCCCTGTTTTTTTTCCCCCATTCACATCTAGCATAGTGGCAGCGCACATTCTGTAACTCGTTTTTCCTGTGACACGCATAGAGTAGTCCGTTGATTTAAATGGGCTGTGCTATATATGGCTTATGGGACATGCTGGCATTTTGTGGGTTGCGTGTTTTTTACTCATTTTTTCACATGGCAAAATGTGTGTTTGCTTCTGTGTTTGGTGTGTTGTTAACAATTAATGGCACTGAACTACAATTAGTAATTTTCGGTGTATAAAAGTGGCCAGACACTATGCAATCTGCCTACACAATCTCCTTTAGATCTGCCATCAATTATGTAGTGCAAGGGCCTGCCTTATTGGATATAGAGTGATTGGCTAGATAGGTGGTGTTTCCTCCTATTATATAAATTTGGTAAATCTAAAGGAGATTTCACATATTTTCTCTATTTGTAGTCGTTAAAACTGGCTGACTTCCTATCATGAATTCCTGTTGTGCACAGAAAACAAAATACCACTAGGCAGGAAGGAAGAATAGGACTGATTTCATGTTACATACATTTCTACGTTGCTTCCAAGAGTTATTAAAATGGCAACGCGGGGGTCCTTGTTGAGGATGTTGTACAATGTACCTGTCGCTACCTCCTTGTCCTCTCTATAGAGGGGTGCGAACCTGTCATGGGAGATACATAGATAATTTCCTGCAGCCCCTTGTTTTTAAAACTCCATCCCACCTTAAGGATAGTACACAGGTCATTAATATTTTGAAACAGATCATGTGGAAGGAAGTACAAAATATTTTACAGCGCACACATTCAAGAATCACATTTCCTGCAAGGTTAGTTAAAAACACCTGAACATATTCAAAAAATACGGGTGTTTGGTCACACTATATGGTCATATAGTGCTAAGCCCACTTACTGCGACAAAGTACTCCAAATTAGTGGGTCCTACTCTAGTAATAGAATGGAAAAGGAGCCTTGTTGAGGATGTTGTACAATGTACTTGTCGCTACCTCCATAGCGCTCGTCTTCTCTATAGAGGGGTGCGAACCTGTCATGGGAGATACATATATAATTTCCTGCAGCCCCTTGTTTTTAAAACTCCATACAACCTTAAGGATAGTACACAGTTCATTAATATTTTGAAACAGATTACGTGGAAGGAAGGGTATATTTTGGCCAATGCGGACGTGGCCTCTTTATACACTATCATTTCTCATCGTCATGGCAAAGAGGCCATGAAATGTTTCTTGGAGAGAGATTCGGGCATCTGTAGGTTGCAGCGGCAATTCCTTTTCCACCTCCTCCACTTTGCCATGAGCCACAATTATTTTTGGTTTAATGGCTCTTATTATCTGCAAGGTCGATGAGTGGCGATGGGTGCCAAGTTTGCACCAAGTAGGGCCAATCCTTTATGGCCAAATGGGAGGAGGATGTCATCTATGATCAACGGAGGAATAATTTGATCTTCTGGGGTCGATACATTGATGACGTCCTCCTCCTATGGGAAGGAGATGGTGCCTCTTTGGATCTGTTCATTGGTGAACTCAACTCCAATGATCGAGGGGCATCGTTCGCCAGCATGAGGCCAGCACCTCTGCCATACATTTTTAAGACCTGCAAATCAGGGTAGAAAACGATAGACTTGTTACGTCCACATATTTTAAAGACACTGACAGGAACGGCTACATAGGGACAGACAGCTGCCACCATGAGTCCTGGCTTAGGTCTGTCCCTAGGAGCCAATTCCTCAGATTAAGGAGGAATTTCTCCTTACAGGAGGTCTTTCTGAAGGAGGCAGAGTTTTTGAAGACTCGCTTCCTACAGAAAGGTTATGAAGTAAATGACCTTGATCGGGTCATAACTGATGTTGCATTGAAAAATAGAGAAGACCTGCTGAAGCCCAGAATAAGAAAAGGTGGGGATTTTTTCCTCTCATTTTTTGTTCTATACCACCTACTCGCATCAGCATTTTTCAATTAAAAATATTTTTAGAAAGCATTGGGGCATTCTAAAATAAATTACAGAATACTAGGTCCTTTGCTCCCTGAATAACCTAGGGTCGCCTATAGAGGTGCACCCCCATTGAAACTTCAAGTAGCCCCAAATATAATTAGACCCCCAGTAAAACCAAGCTTCTTCTGTGATTTTAAGGGCTACTATCATTGTAGAAAATGTGAAGTTTGTCTAAATAATTGCCTTAAGGAGAGGAAATATACCACTTTTAGTTTTAATGTTACTAGTCGATCATATGATGTGGAATCTTTTATCACTTGTTCAACCAAGAATGTGGTTTGTATGATCACGTGCCCTTGCGGCCTACATTATGTGGGTCACACCATCTGCAAGTTGGAAACTAGGCTCAAGGAGCACCTGACAAATATTCGTAAACCATAGTTTATCTAAACACTATGCCCTATGCTATGGTAAAAGTCCAAAGGCCACATCTTTTATGGCTATAGACAAGTTTGATCCTCATTGGAGAGACAGCCATATTAGGAGAGAGATTTCAAAGATGGAGACCTGGTGGATTTTCTGTTTAAAATCTTACAGACCATTTGGTTTGAACATAGAATGGGATGTGAATGCCTTTATTAACAACAGGTGAACCCCCAGACTGTTCTTCCTTTTTTTATAGATTTTTTATTATACTTTTATATCTATGTTTTCTGTATGTTGCTTTTATATATTTGATTTCCCTGTTATACCTGTTTTCATCCGCAAGATGGCAGGATTATGTCTACTATAGAGACAGTGTCAGGTCACCTTTAGGCTAGGTGACAGATGCGCACACCATTGGGATCAGGAGTGCACTTAGGGTCCGTAGTGGACCCTACGACTCACTGCTTCGGATAGGAGTCAGGGTGGTAAGGAAGGCAGGGCCGCTGAAACACCAACATGGATCCCACCGGGGTTAGAGAGTAAGATTCCCTGGGGCACGGAGTCTAAGAGCCAGCAGGTGTTCATCAGAGCCTCTAGTGGTGAGGATGGACTGGGCTGCAACTGGCTCCAGGTCACGACCCCCAGGGTCCCCCAGCTCACACCCACAGTATGCAACAGGAGGATAGGGATAGTAAGGGAATAAGCCAAGGTCGGGCCACAAGCTGACAAGGACAACAGAGTTCACGCCAAGGTTCAGGCTCACAGGCAAACAGGGATAGTTGGGGACACGCCAAAGGTCAGGGTCACGAGCAGACAGGACTAGTTGAGAACACGCCAAGGTCGGTAACAGAACCAAATGTAGAGCACACCGCAGGCAGGATACAGGAAGCCAAAACACACAAAGGTTGATCAGCAGGGCTGGCCTGCAGTGCAGAGGTTAATATAGAGTTCTCTGATAGGAGCTGGGGTGGAGCCATGCTAGATTAGAGATTATAAAAGCAGTCAGGTGAGAGTCAGCTGGTCTCTAGAGATGAACACATGGAGACAGGTAAGCTGACAGACAAAACTCTATTACATAACCATGACAGTACCCCCCTCTTATGAGGCCTCCCCCTTCCCTGCCTGGGACCAGGTTTAGAGGGGAACTTCAGACGAGGTGCAAAGACCTCAGAAGCCTTTATCCATGACCTCTCCTCAGGACCAAACCCCTTCCAATGCACGAGGTACTTGAGAATGCCTCTACAGAGTCTGGAATCCAAAATTTGGCTAACCTTGTACTCCTGATTATCCTCAGAGACCGGCACTGCGGTAGAGAGAGGACGAGAGAACTTATTGAGGACTAAAGGCTTCAGAAGGGCAACATGGAAGGAGTTAGAGATTTTGAGGCTTTTGGGAATCTGTAGCTTGAAACAAACCAGATTAGATTCAGCTTAGAAGTTATGGTGTACGGACCAATGAATCTTGGGGCAAATTTGAGAGAAGCAACCCGGAGTCTGATGTTCCTGGTGGAGAACCAGACTTTGTCTCCTGGCTGAAGAGAAGGCGGCTTATGCCTGCGACGGTCAGCAAAACTCTTGAATTTGTTGGCAGCTTTCTGGAGGGAATCATGAACGTCAGCCCACATGGAATTGAATGATTCCTGAACAGTAGCCAAGGCTGGTATGTCGGAAGAACAGGTCATAGGAAGAGGGAGTTGAGGATGTCTTCCATAAACAGTGACAAAGGGTGTTTTCTGACATGATTATTGTGGGAGAACTCTGCCCACAGGAGTAGTGATGCCCAATCATCGTGATGAGCCGAGACCAAGGTACGGAGAAAGATCTCCAACTTCTAATTAACCCTCTCAGTCTGGTCATTGGATTGGGGATGGTAAGAAAAGGTAAAATCCAAGGTAATGTTGAGGGATTTGCAAAAGGCTCTCCAAAAACGGGACTTAACTGAACACCCCTGTCCGAAACAACATGGGAAGGAACACCATGAAGGCAGAAAATCTCTCGTACAAAATAGGAACCAAGGCAGGGGCAGAAGGGAGACCAGGAAGAGGAACAAAATGAGCCATCTTGGAGAATCGATCAATTACCACCCAAATGGCCGTATTATTCTCCGACAGTGGAAGATCGGTGATAAAATCCATGGCGATGTGAGACCAGGGCTCCTTAGGAATGAGCAAGGGCATGAGAAGACCAGCAGGGGCTTGTGTGGAAGATTTAGACTGAGCACAGACATGACAAGCCTTAAAGTAATCTTTAACATCCGAATAGAGATTAGGCCACCAGTAGAGATGACTGATGAGCAGGAAGGATCGGAGGAACCCAGCATGACCTGCCACCTTGGAATTATGTCCCCAATGAAGGATCTTAGCTCTTAGCTCCATGGGAACAAAGGTCTTGCCAGGAGGAATTTTTGATTCCAGGGTGGTAGAATGGGCAACAATGCATGAGGTCGGAATGATCGGATCAGGATCAGGGGTGGACTCCTCGTCCAAGGTGTCAAATGACCTAGAGAACACATCAGCCGGACCGTTGCAGGAACCAGGGTTGTACATAATTGTGAATTTAAAACGAGAAAAGAAGAGACTGCACCTGGCCTGTCTGGGGTTCAGACATTTAGCATTCTGTAGGTATTGTAGATTTTTGTAATCAGTAAAGATCATAATAGAGTGAGGGGAACCCTCCAAGAGATGACGCCACTCTTCCAAAGCCAATTTAATTGCCAGAAGTTTCCAATCACCAATGGCATAATTTCTCTCTGCCTGAGAAAATTTTTTGGAGAAGAATGCACATGGTTGTATCAGGGGTATCAGTTTTTGATAGTCACTGCGTTTAACCCTCGATAGTCGATGCAGGGTCTGAGAGTACCATCTTTTTTGGCAACGAAAAAGAACCCTGCTCCTGCAGGCAACGAGGATTTCTGGATGAAACCTCTCTCCAGATTCTCGGCGACATACTCAGACATGGCCTGGGTCTCTGGAATGCACAGAGGGTAGGTACAACCCCTGGACAGAGTTGCTTCAGGGGCAAGGTCAATGGCACAGTCAAAATATCTGTGGGGAGGCAGCACCTCAGCAGACTTCTTACAGAACACATCCCAGTAATCACTGTATGCCACGGGGAGATCAGAAGATACGGATGTGGTAGCAATGGGAAGTCTCTCCTTGGGGGGGCACCTTCAGAAGACAGGACGAGAAACACGAAGGACCCCAAGCCAGGATCTACCCAGAGACCCAATCCACTTGTGGAGAGTGAAACTATAGCCAAGGAAGGCCCAATACAATGGGAGTAGAGGCCTTGGGTAGAATGAGGAAGGAAATCCACTCCTGGTGGAGTATCCCTACCGACATCCTAATAGGTAGCATCTGGAAACGGATAGGGCCCCCTGGCAGCACAGTGCCATCAATTGCCGAGACTACCAGTGGTGTAGCGAGGGGAGAAAGGGTAAGCTTCATAGAAGAAGCAGTTCTCCAGTCCATAAAATTGCCGGCAGCCCCGGAGTCCAGATATACTAGGACCGATTGGGGAGAAGGGCCTACATGGAGGAACACCGGAAGAAGAAGACGAGAAGGTGATGTTTCTGGGTCCAATACTCCACCTACTAAATGTATTAGACCTGAGCATTTCCTGGACGAAGCAAGCAGGAGTCACGAAAATGACCCTTGCCCCCACAATAAAGACACAAGCCCAGAGTTCTGCGTCTAGCACGTTCTTCAGGGGTTAGTCTGGTCTGGCTCAGCTGCATAGGTTCCTCAGCAGGCAGAGGATGCTCCACAGGGTGACGGGGAAGGGTTCTGGCTGACTAGGACCTAGGGGGTGCTGGCGTCTTTTTTCTAGGGACAAGAACATATTTGGGGGGCACACCATACAATGCGTTTAAATTCAAGATGGTGCTGCTATAAGACCTACAAACAGTACAAAATATTTTAGAGCGCACCCATACAAGAATGACATTTGCTGCAGGGCTAGTTAAAAACACCTAAACATATTCAAAAAATACAGGGGTTTGGTGACACTATATGGTTATATAGTGCTAAGCCCACTTACTGCGACAAAGTACCCCGAATTAGTGGGTCCTACTCTAGTAATAGAATGTA
Organism: Aquarana catesbeiana; assembly: GCF_042186555.1. Taxonomy (NCBI): domain Eukaryota; kingdom Metazoa; phylum Chordata; class Amphibia; order Anura; family Ranidae; genus Aquarana; species Aquarana catesbeiana. The sequence goes on from NC_133328.1 coordinate 505,228,636, forward strand.
AGATCCTTTGTCCCAACCATGGGAGCTAAACTCCTCTATGTGGGAGAACTGAAGGGGATACATCCTATGCACTGGTGGCCACTAAATAAGAGGTAATGAGGAGGGGGAGGGGTGCTCCAGCCCAAAAGACCTGGTCAGGGCCTATTACAATATACAAGAACATATTTGGGGGGCACACCATACAATGCATTTAAATTCAAGATGGTGCTGCTATAAGACCTACAAACAGTACAAAATATTTTACAGCACACACATATAAGAATGACATTTCTTGCAGGGCTTTGTCACAGTAAGTGGGCTTAGCACTATATGACCATATAGTGTGACCAAACCCCCTTATTTTTTTAATATGTTTAGGTGTTTTTAACTAGCCCTGCAGGAAATGTCATTCTTGTATGTGTGCGCTGTATAATATTTTGTATTTTTTCTAGGGACCTCTCCTGGAAACGAATGTCAATCTGATTGCACAAGGAAATTACATCGTCCAGTCCGGCGGGATGGCTCTTCCTGCTAATTCGTCCTTCACTCGGTCAGAGAGGCCATGTAAAAAGGTTGCGACCGGGGCCTCATTGTTCCAGCTCAATTCAGCTGTGGTGATACGGAACTGAAGCGCATATTGTCCCACTGAACAAGATTCTTGGCGAAGGCGTAAAAGGGCACTAGCCGCTGTAGAAACCCGAGCTGGCTCCTCGAAGATATTACGAAAGAGCTTCAAGAAGTCAAACAAGCTGGAAACCACTGGGTCATTCTTCTCCCACAGGGGGGAAGCCCAGGCTAAAGCTTCACTAGAGAGGAGGGAAATGATATAGGCTACCTTAGCCCAATCAGACAGAAAGTTTTGAGGCTGGAGCTCAAAATGAATGGTGTATTGGCTGAGGAAGTCCCTGCAGGCCTTGGAGTCCACAGAGAAATGGGACAGAGCTGGCAGTAAATATGAATGTGTGGTTGCGACTGGTGCGATAGGTGCAGCTGCTGATTGTACTTGAGGCTGCAGGTTTGGGTGTCAGGTCACCTTGAGGCTAGGTGACAGATGCATACCGTTGGGATCAGGAGTGCACCGCAAGGCAGTGGACCTTACGGTTGGCTGCTGCGGATGGGAGTCCGGGTATAAGGAAGGCAGGGCCGCTGGAACACCAACACGGATCCCACCGGGGTTAGAGCATAGGATTCCCTGGGGCGCGGAGTCTAAGAGCCAGCAGGTGTTCACCAGAGCCTCTAGTGGTGAGGATGGACTGGGCTGCAACTGGCTCCAGGTCGCGACCCCCAGGGTCCCCCAGCTCACACCCACAGTAGGCAACAGAAGGATAGGGATAGTCACGGCCAAGGTTCAGGGTCACAGGCAAACAGGGATAGTCGGGGACACGCCAAAGTTCAGGGTCATGAGCAGACAAGAATAGTATAGAACACGCCAAGGTCGGTAACAGAAATAAACGTAGAGCAAACAGCAGGCAGGAACAGGAAGCCAAACACACAAAGGTTGATCAGCAGCGCTGACCTGCAGTGCAGAGGTTAATATAGAGTTCTCTGATAGGAGCTGAGGTGGAGCCATGCTAAAAGAGAGTTAATAAAAGCAGTCAGGTAAGAGACAGCTGGTCTTTGGAGCTGAACACATGGAGACAGGTAAGCTGAGCAAACAAACTCTATTGCATAACCATGACATTGGGTTTCCCAAGGAGGCCTGGAGCTGCTCGAAGTGGGAAGCCAGATCTTGAAGGAATCGCATCACCTGAGTCTGATTAGATTCCTGGGTCTCGAGTCTGCGAACTATGCCCTGCAATGGATCGGCTGCAGGAAGCGACACGTCAGCCGGGTCCATGGCTGATCAAACTGTCAGGTCACCTTGAGGCTAGGTGACAGATGCACACCATTAGGATCAGGAGTGCACCGCAAGGTAGTGGACCCTACAGCTGACTGCTGCGGATGGGAGTCAGGGTGGTAAGGAAGGCAGGGCCGCTGGAACATCAACATGGATCCCACTGGGGTTAGAGCGTAAGATTCCCTGGGGCACGGAGTCTAAGAGCCAGCAGGAGTTCACCAGAGCCTCTAGTGGTGAGGATGGACTGGGCTGCAACTGGCTCCAGGTCGTGACCCCCAGGGTCCCCAGTTCACACCCACAGTAGGCAACAGGAGGATAGGGATAGTAAGGGAGTAAGCCAAGGTCGGGGCCACAAGCAGACAAGGACAACAGAGTTCACGCCAAGGTTCAGGCTCACAGGCAAACAGGGATAGTCGGGGACACGCCAAAGGTCAGGGTCACGAGCAGACAGGAATAGTTAAGAACACACCAAGGTCGGTAACAGAACCAAACATAGAGCACATCACAGGCAGGAAACAGGAAGCCAAAACACACAAAGGTTGATCAGTAGGGCTGGCCTGCAGTGCAGAGGTTAATATAGAGTTCTCTGATAGGAGTTGGGGTGGAGCCATGCTAGAGGAGAGATTATAAAAGCAGTCAGGTGAGAGTCAGCTGGTCTCTAGAGATGAACACATGGAGACAGGTAAGCTGACAGACAGAATTCTATTGCATAATCATGACAGACAGTTTTTTGAATAAATTGTAATTCTATTATTACTCTTAATATTTCCATTTTTGGATTTTATAAGTATTATTAATCTTCTCCATTTATTATTATTCTTGTTTCCAATTTGGCCGTGTTTTTTTTCCTTTCCCCTCTCGGAGATTATATGGATACACTCATAGTGTTTTCTATCTAGTCTCCTTAACCACTTGCCGACCGCCGCACGACTATATACGTCGGCAGAATGGCACGGGCAGGCAAAAAGACTTACAGGTACGTCCTTGCCTGCCCGCGGGTGGGGGGTCCGATCGGACCCCCCCCGGTGCCAGCGGCGGTCGGATCGAGGTCAGGGTCGATCGAAGGTGAGGGGGAGGCCACTCATTCGTGGCTCCCCCCTCGCGATCACTCCTGGCCAATGATGTGCTTCCTCGGCTTCTGTGAATGTAAACAGAAGCGGAGGAAGTGATGTCATCTCTCCTCGAGCCGGTCTTTTCGTCCGGCGCCGAGGAGAGAAGACATTCAAGTAAGTGCACCAACACTACACATACAGTAGAACACGCAGGCACACTTGTCACCCCCCTGTCACCCCCCAGTCACCCCCCGATCACCCCCCTGTACCCCCACACATACTGACACCAATAGCAGGTTTTTTTTTTTTTTCTGATTATTGCATTGGTGTCAGTTTGTGTCAGTTATAAGTGTTAGGGCAGTTAGGTTAGCCCCCTTTAGGTCTAGGGTACCCCCCTTAGGTCCAGGGTACCCCCCTAACCCCCCCTAATAAAGTTTTAACCCCGTGATCACCCCCCGTCACCAGTGTCACTAAGCGATCGTTTTTCTGATCGCTGTATTAGTGACACAGGTGACGCTAGTTAGGGAGGTAAGTATATAGGTTCGCTGTCAGTGTTTTATAGCGACAGGGACCCCCATATACTACCTTCTAAAGGTTTTAACCCCTTGATTGCCCCCTAGTAAACCCTTTCACCAGTGATCACCATATAATTGTTACGGGTGACGCTGGTTAGTTGGTTTGTTTTTTGTAGTTTATTATAGTTTATTACAGTTTATTATAGTTTTAGGGCACCCGCCGTTTATTACCTTATAAAGGTTTAACCCCCTAATTGCCCGGCGGTGATATAAGTTAAGTTTTTAGGGTCAGATAAGGTCTGCGTCGCCCCAGGCAGCGTCAGGTTAGCGCCAGTACCGCTAACACCCACGCACGCAGCATACACCTCCCTTAGTGCTATAGTATCTGAGCGGATCGATATCTGATCCGATCAGATCTATACTCCCCAGCAGTTTAGGGTCCCCCAAAAAAACGCAGTGTTAGCGGGATCAGCCCAGATACCTACTAGCACCTGCGTTTTGCTCCTCGGCCCAGCTCAGCCCAGCCCACCCAAGTGCAATATCGATCGATAACTGTCACAAAACACTAAGCACACATAACTGCAGCGTTCGCAGAGTCAGGCCTGATCCCTGCGATCGCTAACAGTTTTTTGGTAGCGTTTTGAATCAGTCGCTGACAGTCAGGAGCTTTTTTGCCTGTGAGTCTCACTAGTGTACCCCTAAATTTAGAGGCCAAAATGGCAAATCGAAGGTACACTAGTGAAGAGGCCTACACGTTTCTGAGTATGACAGATAGTGAAGAGGAAGTCACTCATCTGTCAAGTTCAGGCTCAGAATACGATCCTGTAGAGGACAGCGGCTCCATGACAGATAGCTCTGACGACGGAGTTGTGGTCCCTGCTAGGGTCAGGCGTACCAGACCCCGAACTTCTTCTTCTGTCCTTGAAGTGCAAGAACCGCAAGTCCCTCGTATGGAGCAGAGCAGTACTAGTGCCGCTACTCCTTCTGGTGAACTGGCAAGCACCAGCGGCCTAGTACACCCTGGTCGTACATCCAGCACTGCAGTATCACGTGGTGACGTGGCGAGTCCCATAAGTGCAGTTCAAGCTGGTGAGGTGGCAAGCACTAGTAGGGTCCCGCTGCCACCAAGAAGACAAAGACAGGCCCGTCGTGCCCATAGTGCCCTTCCTGCTGCATTGGCCAATCCGAATTGGGTACCCACCACTTCTGCAGCACCCGTATTGCCCCCATTCACTGGCCAACCCGGAATTCAGGTGGAAACAGTTGATTTTACGCCACTGGATTTTTATTCACTGTTTTTCACCGAAGATCTCTATAGATCTATTGTGGACCAAAGCAATTTGTACGCTGGTCAACACATCACCACTATTCCCCAGTCCTCCCTTGCCAGAGATTGGAGACCAATTACGGTCTCCGAATTCAAGGTCTTTCTGGGCCTTTCCCTCAACATGGGCATAACCAAAAAGAGTGAGTTGCGGTCATATTGGTCCACTGACCCAATTCACCATATGCCCGTGTTCTCTGCCTCCATGACCAGGGCACGATACGAGCAGATTTTGCGGTTCATGCACTTCAACAACAATGAACTCTGTCGTCCTCGTGGAGACCCTGGATACGATCGGCTCTACAAAATTCGGCCCCTCGTAAACCACTTCAACCAACGTTTTGCAGACTTGTTTACTCCCCATCAAGTTGTCTGCGTTGATGAGTCCCTGATTAAATTTTCTGGCCGCTTGTCATTCAAACAGTACCTTCCCAGCAAGCGTGCCAGATACGGGGTCAAGATGTATAAGCTCTGTGACAGGGCCACAGGCTATACATGTAGATTTATGGTTTACGAGGGCAAAGATAGTCACGTAGAGCCGATCAACTGCCCTGACTACATAGGAAGCGCTGGCAAGATAGTGTGGGACTTGGTGTCACCCTTATTCGGAAAGGGGTACCACTTGTACGTGGACAATTATTACACGAGCGTGCCACTTTTAGTCACCTTTTTGATCATCAAATTGGAGCATGTGGCACCGTGCGACCTAATCGCCGGGGCTTTCCTCAGCGGCTTGTAGATTCCCGTCCTAGGCTGGGGGAGAGAGCCTGCTTGCAGTGTAATAACTTGCTCGCTATGAAGTGGAGGGACAATAAGAATGTTTTCGTTCTTACCTCCCTTCATGCAGACACGACGACCCAAATTACTACGGCGACTGGTGTTGTGGAGAAACCCCTCTGTGTCCACGAATATAACCAAAATATGGGAGGGGTGGACCTCAACGACCAGTTGTTGGCGCCGTACCTAATTGCCCGTAAGGCCAGACGCTGGTACAAAAAAGTGTCTGTATACTTATTTCAATTGGCTTTGCTGAACGCTCATGTGCTATACAGAGCTTCAGGACGGACTGGATCCTTCCTTAAATTCCAGGAAGAGATCGTCAGAGCCCTTCTGTTTCCAGACGGTGCTCCACCTCACCTTCCCCAACCAAATGCAGTAGGCCGGCTGCATGAGAGGCATTTTCCTTATGCCATCCCGAGTACCCCTACCCAACGAGCCCCCCAAAGAAAATGTCGTGTCTGCAGCAAGCGCGGATTTAGGCGTGACACCCAGTATTATTGTCCCTCCTGTCCTGGCAATCCTGGTCTTTGCATTGGTGAATGTTTTGAACGCTACCATACACTAGTTGAGTTTTAGCGTAGGGTACAGCACTGCACAGACTAGGACACACTTTCACAGGGTCTCCCAAGATGCCATCGCATTTTGAGAGACCCAAACCTGGAACCATTACAGTTTTAAAAGTTACAGTTATAAAAAAAAAAATGTAAAAAAAAAAAAAAAGTAAAAAAAAAAAAAAAATACACAAAAAAAATATAAAATAAAAAAACCAAAAATAGTTGTTGATTTTATTGTTCTCTCTCTCTCTATTTTCTCTCTATTGTTCTTCTCTTTTTTACTGTATTCTATTCTGCAATGTTTTATTGTTATGTTTTATCATGTTTGCTTTTCAGGTATGTAATTTTTTTATAGTTTAATGTGTTTTAACCATTTTTTTGTTTTCAGGTACGCCATTCAGCTGCAGCGCGGATTTATTTATCTTGACAGCAACAGCGTTTGCTCCCACGATACATAAAGCCGTGACTCCAGCGCTGTCGGAGGTGATTTCACCACCACAGTTACATACTTCAGCATATATGCCGAAGCGTGGGGGCAGCAGTGGGTGGAGGAGCGATTTGCTCCTGCCTTTTGTGGGAGGATGCCCCCATCCTTCGGCATATATATATTTTAGGTAGGCACAGGTTGCGTTAAATGTTTTATTTTTTACTATGTTTTTTTTTTTTTTTGTATTTGCTTTGCAGGTATGGTAAGTATTACTGTTATACTGTAATGTTACTTTGTTTTTTGTTAACCATCATTTGCTTAGCAGGTACGCCATTCAGTTGCAGCGCGGATTTATTTATCTTGACAGCAACAGCGTTTGCTCCCACGATACATAAAGCCGTGACTCCAGCGCTGTCGGAGGTGATTTCACCACCACAGTTACATACTTCAGCATATATGCCGAAGCGTGGGGGCAGCAGTGGGTGGAGGAGCGATTTGCTCCTGCCTTTTGCGGGAGGATGCCCCCATGCTTCGGCATATATATATTTTAGGTAGGCACAGGTTGCGTTAAATGTTTTATTTTTTACTATGTTTTTTTTTTTTGTATTTGCTTTGCAGGTATGGTAAGTATTACTGTTATACTGTAATGTTACTTTGTTTTTTGTTAACCATCATTTGCTTAGCAGGTACGCCATTCAGTTGCAGCGCGGATTTATTTATCTTGACAGCAACAGCGTTTGCTCCCACGATACATAAAGCCGTGACTCCAGCGCTGTCGGAGGTGATTTCACCACCACAGTTACATACTTCAGCATATATGCCGAAGCGTGGGGGCAGCAGTGGGTGGAGGAGCGATTTGCTCCTGCCTTTTGCGGGAGGATGCCCCCATGCTTCGGCATATATAAAACGGTGCATGTATGCCCATCATTAGAAGTGGGTGGATGAAGGGAGGTATTCTAATGGTGGGCATACCCACCGATCAAGATCTTTTTTTCGTTCAGCCCACAGGCTGCATGAAAAAAAAGTTTACAATGTATGCCCAACAAGGACCAGCAATGTACTGGTATGTTGCTGGACTTTGAGTGGTTATACCAGAATGATGCCTGCAGGTTTAGGTATCATCTTGGTATCATTCTTTTCAGCCAGCAGTCGGCTTTCATGTAAAAGCAATCCTAGCGGCTAATTAGCCTCTAGACTGCTTTTACAAGCAGTGGGAGGGAATGCCCCCCCCACCGTCTTCCATGTTTTTCTCTGGCTGTCCTGTCCCAACAAGGAACCTGAGAATGCAGCCGGTGATTCAGCCAGCTGACCATAGAGCTGATCAGAGACCAGAATGGCTCCAAACATCTCTATGGCCTAAGAAACCGGAAGCTACGAGCATTTCATGACTTAGATTTCGCCGGATGTAAACAGCGCCATTGGGAAATTGGGAAAGCATTTTATCACACCGATCTTGGTGTGGTCAGATGCTTTGAGGGCAGAGGAGAGATCTAGGGTCTAATAGACCCCAATTTTTTCAAAAAAGAGTACCTGTCACTACCTATTGCTATCATAGGGGATATTTACATTCCCTGAGATAACAATAAAAATGATTAAAAAAAAAAAAATGAAAGGAACAGTTTAAAAATAAGATAAAAAAGCAAAAAATAATAAGGAAAAAAAAAAAAAAAAAAAAAAAAAAGCACCCCTGTCCCCCCCTGCTCTCGCACAAAGGCGAACGCAAGCGTCGGTCTGGCGTCAAATGTAAACAGCAATTGCACCATGCATGTGAGGTATCACCGCGAAGGTCAGATCGAGGGCAGTAATTTTAGCAGTAGACCTCCTCTGTAAATCTAAAGTGGTAACCTGTAAAGGCTTTTAAAGACTTTTAAAAATGTATTTAGTTTGTCGCCACTGCACGTTTGTGCGCAATTTTAAAGCATGTCATGTTTGGTATCCATGTACTCGGCCTAAGATCATCTTTTTTATTTCATCAAACATTTGGGCAATATAGTGTGTTTTAGTGCATTAAAATGTTAAAAAGTGTGTTTTTTCCCCAAAAAATGCGTTTAAAAAATCGCTGCGCAAATACTGTGTGAAAAAAAAAATGAAACACCCACCATTTTAATCTGTAGGGCATTTGCTTTAAAAAAATATATAATGTTTGGGGGTTCAAAGTAATTTTCTTGCAAAAAAAAAAAATTTTTTCATGTAAACAAAAAGTGTCAGAAAGGGCTTTGTCTTCAAGTGGTTAGAAGAGTGGGTGATGTGTGACATAAGCTTCTAAATGTTGTGCATAAAATGCCAGGACAGTTCAAAACCCCCCCAAATGACCCCATTTTGGAAAGTAGACACCCCAAGCTATTTGCTGAGAGGCATGTCGAGTCCATGGAATATTTTATATTGTGACACAAGTTGCGGGAAAAAGACAAATTTTTTTTTTTTTTTGCACAAAGTTGTCACTAAATGATATATTGCTCAAACATGCCATGGGAATATGTGAAATTACACCCCAAAATACATTCTGTTGCTTCTCCTGAATACGGGGATACCCCATGTGTGAGACTTTTTGGGAGCCTAGCCGCGTACGGGACCCCGAAAACCAAGCACCGCCTTCAGGCTTTCTAAGGGCGTAAATTTTTGATTTCACTCTTCACTGCCTATCACAGTTTCGGAGGCCATGGAATGCCCAGATGGCATAACCCCCCCCCCCAAATGACCCCATTTTGAAAAATAGACACCCAAAGCTATTTGCTGAGAGGTATAGTGAGTATTTTGCAGACCTCACTTTTTGTCACAAACTTTTGAAAATTGAAAAAAGAAAAAAAAAATACGTTTTTCTTGTCTTTCTTCATTTTCAAAAACAAATGAGAGCTGCAAAATACTCGCCATGCTTCTCAGCAAATAGCTTGGGGTGTCTACTTTCCAAAATGGGGTCATTTTGGGGGGTTTTGTGCTATCTTGGCATTTTATGGCCTTCAAAACTGTGATGGGTAGTGAGGAGTGAAATCAAAAATTAACGCCCTTAGAAATCCTGAAGGCGGTGATTGGATTTCGGGGCCCCGCATGAAGCTAGGCTCCCAAAAAGTGCCACTCATGTGGTATCCCCATACTCAGGAGAAGCAGCAGAATGTATTTTGGGGTGTAATTCCACATATGCCCATGGCCTGTGTGAGCAATATATCATTTAGTGACAACTTTGTGCAAAAAAAAAAAAAAATTGTCACTTTCCCACAACTTGTGTCAAAATATAAAATATTCCATGGACTCAACATGCCTCTCAGCAAATAGCTTGGGGTGTCTACTTTCCAAAATGGGGTCATTTGGGGGGGGTTTGTGCCATCTTGGCATTTTATGGCCTTCAAAACTGTGATAGGTAGTGAGGAGTGAAATCAAAAATTTATGCCCTTAGAAATCCTGAAGGCGGTGCTTGGTTTTCGGGGCCCCGTACGCGGCTAGGCTCCCAAAAAGTCCCACACATGTGGTATCCCCGTACTCAGGAGAAGCAGCAGAATGTATTTTGTGGTGTAATTCCACATATGCCCATGGCATGTTTGAGCAATATATCATTTAGTGACAACTTTGTGCAAAAAAAAAAAAATTGTCACTTTCCCGCAACTTGTGTCAAAATATAAAATATTCCATGGACTCAACATGCCTCTCAGCAAATAGCTTGGGGTGTCTACTTTCCAAAATGGGGTCATTTGGGGGGGTTTTGTGCCATCTTGGCATTTTATGGCCTTCAAAACTGTGATAGGTAGTGAGGAGTGAAATCAAAAATGTATGCCCTTAGAAATCCTGAAGGCGGTGCTTGGTTTTCGGGGCCCCGTACGCGGCTAGGCTCCCAAAAAGTCCCACACATGTGGTATCCCCGTACTCAGGAGAAGCAGCAGAATGTATTTTGGGGTGTAATTCCACATATGCCCATGGCATGTTTGAGCAATATATCATTTAGTGACAACTTTGTGCAAAAAAAAAAAAATTTGTCACATTCCCGCAACTTGTGTCAAAAAATAAACTATTCCATGGACTCAACATGCCTCTCAGCAAATAGCTTGGGGTGTCTACTTTCCAAAATGGGGTCATTTGGGGGGGTTTTGTGCCATCTTGGCATTTTATGGCCTTCAAAACTGTGATAGGTAGTGAGGAGTGAAATCAAAAATTTATGCCCTTTGAAATCCTGAAGGCGGTGCTTGGTTTTCGGGGCCCCGTACGCGGCTAGGCTCTCAAAAAGTCCCAAACATGTGGTATCCCCATACTCAGGAGAAGCAGCTGAATGTATTTTGGGGTGCATTTCCACATATGCCCATGGCTTGTGTGAGCAATATATCATTTAGTGACAACTTTTTGTAATTTTTTTTTTTTTTTTTTTTTTGTCATTATTCAATCACTTGGGACAAAAAAAATAAATATTCAATGAGTTCAACATGCCTCTCAGCAATTTCCTTGGGGTGTCTACTTTCCAAAATGGGGTCATTTGGGGGGGTTTTGTACTGCCCTGCCATTTTAGCACCTCATGAAATGACATAGGCAGTCATAAACTAAAAGCTGTGTAAATTCCAGAAAATGTACCCTAGTTTGTAGACGCTATAACTTTTGCGCAAACCAATAAATATACGCTTATTGACATTTTTTTTACCAAAGACATGTGGCCGAATACATTTTGGCCTAAATGTATGACTAAAATTGAGTTTATTGGATTTTTTTTATAACAAAAAGTAGAAAATATCATTTTTTTTCAAAATTTTCGGTCTTTTTCCGTTTATAGCGCAAAAAATAAAAACAGCAGAGGTGATCAAATACCATCAAAAGAAAGCTCTATTTGTGGGAAGAAAAGGACGCAAATTTCGTTTGGTTACAGCATTGCATGACCGCGTAATTAGCAGTTAAAGCGACGCAGTGCCAAATTGTAAAAAGTGCTCTGGTCAGGAAGGGGGTAAATCCTTCCGGGGCTGAAGTGGTTAAACATGGCCGCCATGGGTGTTTCTATCCATGTATTTTGAGACCTGGATGTAAACATCCTGTTGTCTGTGGTTTCTCTTCCTGTGGATGGGAGAGAGGCCTGGAAGACAGGGGAATGGGCGTGTCCACTTCCGCCCTTCCTCCTATATAAAGAAGTCAGTATGAACTCTAACCACGCCCTTGACGATGTTCGATTGGATGAAATGCCACGTTGGGAGTAGTTCTGACATCACAATACTGTCATGTGTCAACTGCGGCCATCTTTGTGGTTGGAAACAAATGCTGCTTATACAGACTGCTGTTTTTTACATGCTCGTTTTTATTTGATGAAATGTGAGTACCCTGTTTTTTTCTTTGAATAAATATGACCCTGGTTTTATAATACTACCCCCTGAGGAGTTCCTTTTTGCACCTCTGATTCTTTGGTGGAACTACAAGACCCAGCCATCTGTGATCTCCATTAATGGTTTTGTGGTTCTGTGGATTTATCATGCCTGTTTGACCACCTGTGATTAAGTGGTCCATTCTTTTTGGTAAGAGGCCTGGTGTGTTGAGGTTCTGCCATCATCCAGGTCCTGCAGAAGGACTATATGAAGGTAAGATTTTTACCCTTTAATCTCACATTTTATTGTATTTAATGTTTGATAATATATTGTATTTCTTTCCTCATTCCCTAATTACCATGATTGTAATATGCTGTGAATGTCCCCTTTGTTCTCATGCATGCTGGATTTTTATGTCATTATTTTTTTAGTCCTTCATACATATTTGCCTTCACTTACCTCCCCAGCATGTTCTCCTGGCCCTATATTCACCTCATGTAGTCACTTAACAATGTATTTTATCATCTCCATAGTAGTGCTTTACCCCAAACACCCCCTAAAATGTTTAGAAATCTGATTTGTGCTTTAAATTCAGGCAGAGCGCCAGAGGATTTTTTTTTGTAGCGTCCCCAAATCATTTTTATTAACCCTCCCTCCCCCCAACTGCTAAGTCAGCTGATACCAATTCTCTATCTATCCTCAATCATCTATCTGCTGACTTTGCCAAACCCATACACACTATACCCACCTCTTTTGTGGTCAGATGTATGGATGAATTCCCCAAAGCATGTAGTGCAAGGGCCTGCCTGTATACTTTCAAATGGTACTGTTTCAAGTTTTTGTATCCTATTATTATCTTGATAGGTAATAGCAGAATGTCCAAATGTGCTCAAATGTGTACAGTGTGTATTTATATCTTTGTATTCTGACACTTCTTAACTGTCCAGTGGGCTGCGAATAGAGTAACTAAGGAGGGGCTGTTCCAAGTAATACCCTGTATTTAGGCATTCATCTCTCAATGAAGTGAAGAGGGTTACCTGTCCAAGATCCCCCCTCTATAATGTTAGAAATGGCCCATGAGAGGGGGGGGGGGGAATATGATAGGTGTACCTTATACTTTGGTGTTGTAAAATTCCCCTTAATAAATGTTATCTGGATGTTGGCCAAGAATGTTTGTGTCTAATCTGCTTTCCATGTTTATGTGCAAAAATACAAAGTTTTTTTTGTTTTCCTCAACAGTTTCCTTCCACGCCACAGGAATAGCAGACTGTGGCCTCCCACTTTGCCCAGCGGTGGGACTTTCCTAACTGCGGAGGGGCAATTCATGGGAAACATGTCCACATCGTCCCACCACCCAACTCGGGGTCGTACTATTATAATTACAAGGGGTTCAATAGTATTGTGATGTTGGCGGTGGTGTCGGCTAATTACGACTTCCTGTATGTGGACATGGGGAAGAATGGCCGGATGTCCGATGGTGGAGTCATCGCCCAGATGGAGTTTTACAGGCGTCTCCAGAATGGCAGCTTGAGAATGTGGAAGGACTCCCATTCGTCTTCGTTGCGGATGAAGCATTTGCGCTGGGGGACCATCTTATGCGGCCATTCCCGATGAGGACCCTCACCCTAGAACAGAGGGTTTTTAATTACTGGCTGGCCAGAGCCAGAAGAGTGGTGGAGAACACATTAGCCGGTTCCGCCTATTTCTGACACCCATCCATATGGCGGAGTATAAACTTAATCATATAATCCTGGCGTGCTGTGTTCTACATAACTTTTTACGCCAACATTCTGCCAACTATGCTGGCTCAGTTGGGCCTGAGGCCGGAATTCTAAATGAAACAACCCTGACAGCGCTTGAAAGTGGCCGTCCTGGCTTGCCCTCCCTGAGTGCCTGTGATGTCCGGTTAAGATACCTTGAGTTCTTTGCGGGTAGAGGGGCCATCAATATGCCAGACAATTTGTGAAGCCTTTATCAAATAAAAACAAAAAAAAGCAAATCTTTGGTGACATTTACTGCTTGTGTTTGTTTTAGCTGACCCTGACAGGAATGTGGGGAGTCCTGAAAATGGCGTGATTGTGTAACCTTATACAAAGCACTGTTGGGTGTTATTTACTAAAGGCAAAAACACTTTGCACTACAAGTGCAGTTGAAACTGCACTTGTAGTGCAAAGAGGATTTGCCCTTAGGAAATAACCCCGATTTTCACAGAAAGCAGCAATTACATCACCACAAAAGTGTTGTAGCGTTGAGACAATAATCCACACATTCTAGATTAACAATATTTTTAATACTTTAATACAATCACGTGCATTTAGAAAAGGTTTTTAAAACAAACCAACATGTTTGCTGTATAACAATTTTTGTGGTGGAATTATAAAAAACAGAAATGTCCATTTAAGATAAAACTGGCATGTGTCAAACCAACAAGAAAGACACAAATCTTGAACTTACAAAGTTCACATTTGGTAGAACTTGAAGGCAATATCAGACATGAGTATTTAGGAACTGTGTTTGATATTGCATTCAGATGGGGTGAAGTCACCCCAGGAAAAGCCAAATTTGGAAGATGCACACAAATTTGCCAATGTCAACATGTGCTAGCTGCCATCACGGGGGATCAAGGGACGTGTTTTGGGGGAGAAACCCCTTCCTCTCAGCTACTTTATTATTGAGGAAGGGGTTGCACCCCCAAAACGCATCCATTGATCTCCTGTGATGGCAGATAGCACATGTTGGCAAACTGTGTGCATCCTCCAAATTTGGCTTTTCTAAAAATCGCTAAAACATTTTTAACATTGTAGCACACAAAAAAACAAAGGGATTTGGAGGGGTTTTAAACTCGCCCCAAAACATCAATGATGTTTTTATTTTTTTGAATAACATCATTGATTTATTTCTTGAGGTTTTCCAATTCTAAATTACATCCCATGGTCTCCCCGATCAGGATCTGGGCACTTTCTGATGTGAAAGGATCTGGATCCACAACATCACGATCACCTAAAAAGAGAGAAACCAAACAAAAACAGGTATCAAAAATATGCCGGCATCCATCTCTTACCTGAGCCTGTGGTCGCAGACACTCCCCTGTTGTGGTGACTAGTTCCACCACATCTTCTTCCTCCTCCTGCTCTTCTTGGGTTGGGGAGATTTCCCCTTCTTCCAGAGGTGGGGGGTCTGTGGTCTCCTCGGATGAGGGGTGTCCTCCAAGTCTTTTCTCCCCTATGTAAAACCAAAATGGTATACTTAGCACACAGATATTTGATGGCAGAACTATAAATAGGAAACATTGCTTGGAAGTGGGGTACAATTGTCTATTTTAGCAGAGTTCCAAAATGTAGCATTTTCAGTGTCCTTTGTCAAGCTGCAATACTTTACCTGTTTAGTACAAGCTTCACAGATGGAGACCCCTCTATAGTATACAATGGAGCACCTGTGTGGCCCCCCTAATAAAAATGGTGTTCTGGGGTCCCACACTAGTGCTCCAGTGTCCAGATGAAAACAGCTGCTCAATGTCCTCTCCTTACACAGAAACTAGTTTGCATTTCATTCTAGTAACAAAGCCATCTACACAACCAAATTAGTTTCATACAAGTAGGGCGTAAAAAATGTGGCCAAATGCATATGGCCAAAACAATGGTGTTTTATAGGTGGAAAGAAAAACGTTTGATACGAACGAATAATGTGCCCATGAACATGAAAGTTGCCATTTTAAAATGTACACTTTTAAGAAAAGCACATGGAGCAGCACGAACATAATAAACATAAAGAATAGGAACACAGCACAACTACTTACTTTTTTGCAGCACTCTCCGGATCTTTCTGTACTGCTCATGTTCTCGTTTCAGGTCCGACCACCGTTTCCTGAGCTGATCTTTCGATCGTCGTACCCCGAAATTCCGGTGCAGACTCCTGACCACTTTCGCCATGATCTTGGCCTTTCTGATATTGGGGTTGGGGTAAGGCCCATACTTTCCATCATAGTCGGCCTTCTTCAGGATGTCCACCATCTCCAACATCTCCCCAAAGGACATATTTGAGGCCTTAAATCTCCTTCTGGATCGGGACGTGTCCGGATCCGGGCTTTCCTCCTCCTCGTTCCTGTAATTAGCACGCACCTGCTATGTATCCGCCATGTGCTCTTCCCCCACTGCGCAGAAAGGGGCGGGGAATAGACTAGAAAGAACATCAGGGGCGGGCGGAGTTACACACAGGCGCAGTGTGTATAAAGCGTAACACGCGTGCGTATTACGTATGATCTGTGAGCGGAGGAAGGAGCATCGGAGACGCCGATCATAAGAACGAAGGTAAGAGACAAACTTGGGCCTATACTGCTTCTAGATTGAGGC
This sequence comes from Aquarana catesbeiana, assembly GCF_042186555.1. Taxonomy (NCBI): domain Eukaryota; kingdom Metazoa; phylum Chordata; class Amphibia; order Anura; family Ranidae; genus Aquarana; species Aquarana catesbeiana. The sequence goes on from NC_133328.1 coordinate 505,244,717, forward strand.
CTATATTGTAACAAGATTAGGAGAGTTTTGGCTGACATTAGGGTTTGTCTTGTGTTGTGTCTTGCAGTGAAAATGGATATCTTGAACGATACCGACTTCATGGCAATATTCATTGACATGTTGAGGGAGCTGCCTTGTCTGTGGGAGATCAACCACCCACATTATAAGAACCAAACAAAGAGGAAGGCAGCGCTGGATCAGTTGTGGAAATTGTGAAGCAGGTGATCCCCGCGGCAGACATCACCTATTTGAAGATCCTAATTGGTGGCCTGAGGAGCACATATGTAAGGGAGCGCAAGAAAGTCCAGGATTCGCAGAGATCCGGAGCAGCAGATGACATCTATGTTACCAGGATGTGGTACTATGACAGGCTGCATTTTCTGGCAGGTCAGACTGAACCCAGGTCATCACTCTCCAGTCTTCCTTCCACGCTTCCTTCCCCCCCAGCTGAGGCTTCTGACGCCCAACCTGGGCCTTCCAGGCAGCAACATGTGGATGAGCCCAGCTTGAGCCAGGTATAGCATTCCTCTAAATATTTCTGCTTGTCCAATCAATGATGTTAACTAGATGTTAGTTTGGAGTACTAATTTATGATTGTGATTGATGATGCAAAACATTACAAACATGTCCCTTTTTCATACACAGGGAAGTCTCAACCAGGAGGTGGCTGGGCCGAGCAGGCTGCCTGATATGCAGGTCCCTCCCCTACACCTGCAAAGAGAAAGTGGCAGGAAGAGGAGTACCCTAGAGGAGGCTGCCATAGGCCTCTTTTGGAAGGCTACAGAGGCCCTAGGAGCACCACACACTGTGGAGGAGGACTTTGCTGCTATAATTGCCTGTAAAATGCAGCGGATGGAGGAGGGCCAACAACTCATGTGTGAGTCATTAATGTTGGAAGCTCTCAATAAGGGGTTGAGGGCCCAAATAACATCTGATACCCACATTTGTGACCTCACACATGGTCCTCCTCCTCCTCCTCCAGGTCCTACTACTCCTCCTCCTCCTCCTCCGGGTCCTACTAGTCCTCCTCCTCCTCCAGGTCCTACTCCTCCTCCTGCCACATCTCCAACAGCAGAGCCACAGCCAGGAAAGAAGCGTGGAAGGAAGACCAGAAAGTGATGACCCTGGATCCAGTCTGGTCTGGCAAAAGATGCAGCCTTTTGTGGTACCACAGCCTGGGGACACAGATGTCATCTGCTGCTTTCCGGATCTCTGGGACTTCTGGACCAGACTGCACTCCCTTACATATGGACTCCTCAGGCCACCAATTTTGATGTTCAAGAATTGATGTCTGCCCTAGGGGTCCAAGGCTTCCCAAATTTCTGCTGTTTCTCCAGCGTTGCCTCCCTCTTTGTTTGGTTCTGAGCCCTTAATAAAGGATTTTTGGTTTCTATTATACTTGCCTATGTGTGTTTTCCTTCAAAAAGGACAGTTTGTTTGTGAGGATTCAGGTACATTTCAAAAATACAATGTGACATTAACAAGGGACACCAACACCAAACAATCTCCTTGAGATTAAATAATACAAGATAATAATGGTGTTGTGGTAACTTGACACACAAAAACACACACAAAAATATTCTGGAGTAAAACTAAAACTAAAATAAAACAAAGATCAGCCTTGGAAAAAATACAAACCTAAAATTAAAAAAAAACTGCCTTTAAAAAAAAAAAAAAAAAAAACTAAAAATATTTTTGTCAGATGTGACAAATCAAAATATATTAAAGGAATCCCGATAAATAATAAAGAAATAATTTGTGAGAAGTCTGTGTGAATATGAGCAGCAAAACTACTTCATTATTCTCACATTATAAAGAGGAAGAGAGTGCACTGTATTAAACCATTTTTAACATTGCACCGTGACGAAAGTGTTGTATCCATTGCGAACGCTAAGTTTACCAGACCAAGCTGTTCCGTCTTGGAATTTCTTCTGAGCATGCGTGGCACTTTGTGCGTCGGAACAGGCCACACTTGTTCGGAATTGACGCGATCGGATTTTGTTGTCGGAAAATTTTATAGCCTGCTCTCAAACTTTGTGTGTCGGAATATCCGATGGAAAATGTCCGATGGAGCCCACACACGGTCGAAATGTCCGACAACACGCTCCGATCGGACATTTTCCAACGGAAAATCCGACCGTGTGTACGGGGCATTAGGGTGCTCACACTTGGCAATTTGACACTACAGTACTTGTCAAAAATGTCATGCAGGGGACCCTTCTCCAGTTTGTGTAACGGAATGCCTTCTTTAAGGAAAGCCGTGGTGACGTCTCTGGAAAATTCCTGGACCTCGGGCCGAATTTCCCATGACACCACATCTCTAAGGAGCTGCTGCTGCTTCCGATCAGTACTCGGAGCTTTGTCCCTTTCCAGGTGCTGCTCGCTTTTCTTCTGCACGTCGAATTGCCACTTCTTCTTAAACTCATACTGTAAATTAAATACAAGTAAAAGTTTTGTATTCAGTGCAGGTAAAAATTCTCCAGTATGTTTCCTACACAGGCCAGAATAGATCAGTTTCAGAACGGGTACTAAGGTGAGGACAGAAAATAGTTTTCAACTATAGAAAATTTTGACACTTGAGGAGCATTTCTAGGCTACTTGGGGTACAAGGCTGTTGGGTACCATAAAACGAACATTAGTGGCCATAACTTCAAAATATACAGTGCTTGTGGAAGTAATAGAAAAAGATGACATTCTCTCGAAAAATGGAAAAAGTGAGAGAAATGAGAATGATATAGGTATAAGAAGAGTTCTCAAAGAAAACTGAATAAAAACTTACCGATTTTGTGCACAACTTGCAGAATATCTTCCCACCTTCCATGGCGAAATTGCTGTCACCATTAATCCACTTCTTAAAAAGGGTTACGTTTGAACTAGCAATTTTAGGCATATTGAATTAGGAAAACACGGAAATGTAAAACACGAGCGATGACTTCAGTAATACACTTCAGCTTGGTATGAAGGACGTGAGAAAGGGAGCTGATATACTGTATATACGCATTTACCTACAGTCCTCCCCCCTGCTAATGGATTTTTACATACAGTGTACACAAAGATATACACTGTGGGACAATCCCCCCTCCGCTTTAGCAGCCAATCCACATACACATATACATCCCATAATAAGTTTATCTTAGGCAGACAGAACAATGTGAGGTTTTTAACATTTAACAATGAGACAGGCACAATCCACATTCCCTCCCAATACACAAACAATAGGGAAGTCTGCCAATGACAGTCTGTGTGTCTCTCTCACAGACAAGCACATGAAATACACTGTGTAAGGTGGTATTAAATCTTCATATTTCTATGTGAAGACATTGCTGACAAATATTACTGTCCCACTTGAAGAATATTAGAATATTTTTATTTTTTCTTGGCCTAAATAAGGCAAAATATGGCACAAAATGTGGCATTTTCCCGAAAATTGGTGAAATATGGCATTTCACCGAAAAATAAATTAAAAAAAAAAAAAAAAGAAAAAAGTCGAGTCCCTGCAGTTGAGCAGGATTAGGCGAAACAGTGAGGGGGCTAACATTACACATACACACAGTGGAAAAGCGACTTCCTTGTCTGTATGTGCTGGGGACGTCATGCTTTAAAAGTGGTCAGTTTAAAGTTGGTAAACAGGGGAACTGGCAGGATTTTTAAAGAGGCAGAATAAAAAAAGTTAGAAAGCTAGGTTTAAAAAAAAAAAAAAAAATGTTTAAAAACAATCATTAATTCTTACTTTGTGGGGTAACATACACTTTAACCACTTTAATTTAGGGCGCTTACACCCCCTTTCTGCCCAGGCCAGTTTTCAACTTTCAGAGTTGTCACACTTTGAATGACAATTGTGCGGTCATGCAATGCTGTACACAAACTAAATATTTATAATTTTTGAGATAGATAGAGCTTTTTCTGTGGCATTTAATCACCACTGAGTTTTTTATTTTTTGCTAAACAAATATAAAAAGACCGAAAATTTTGAAAAAAAAAAGTTTTTTTTAGTTTCTGTTATAAAATTTTGTAAATAAGTACAGTTTCTCCTTCACTGATATGAACTAATGAGGCTGCACTGATGAGGTGACACTGATGAGGAGGCACTGATGAGGTGGCACTGATTTGCACTGATGAGGAGGCACTAATATGCAGCACTGATTAACACTGATAGGCGGCACTGATGGGCACTGATAGGCAGAACTGATGGGAACTGATGGGCAGCCTTTATGGGCACTGATAGGCAGCAATGATAGACAACGATAGGTGGAACTGATGGGCACTGATAGATGGCACTGATTGACATCACTGATGGGCAGTGATTGACACCACTGCCAACTGGTGGGCACTTGTGGGCATCACTGGTGGGAATTGGCAGAAATCGCTGATGGGGCTGCACTGATAATTATTGCTCTGATTATCAGTGCAAACCCCCTTGTCAGGAAAGCTACTTATCTGCTCTCCTCTACTCACGCATTGTCAGCATGAACAGAGGAATACCGATAACACAGCTAATAACATGATAAAGAACTTACGTCATAGGCTCTTAACCGTGATCGGAGATGCGGTGTGTCCGAGCGACACATCGCACCACCAATCACTGCGCTTGTTCTGAAGGATGTCATGTGACATTCATTCGGAACAAGAAAGCCACCACCCGGCCGTCATTTTGCTATTGACCAGTCGGGAAGTGATTCAAGGTGATTGCACCTTAGAAGGTGCCTTACTAAAAATTAAAAAAATATTGCTGTAGGTACCTGATATTGTCCTTCTATCTCAGTGCAGACCTCTGGAAAAGCAGCTAGCTAATTTAAAAAAGAAATGCAATTTTTGGTGTTATTTGGTACACCAACTCATTTATCAAAGTTTACTGTAACAACTATCTGTGTTGCCAAATAGCCTCCAAATAAATGGCACTCAAGATTCACTAGAAGATTACAGTTCTTTGTCCTGGCAACTACATAAAGTCCACTTACAAAACAAACTGTCTCACAAAGGTGATTACTCACTTCTTGTATGTAAAATATTTCAGCAGTACAATTTCCATGTGGGGGAAAAAGAAATGGGCTAAGGTTTGGGTCACTGACTTCCGGTGAAGAGTACTGTCATAAAGCATTGCAACAATTCCAAGCATTCAGATTTCTGTTGAATGGGGAGTTAGTGAACTCTGCACCATGTTCATCACCCTAATGCGTAAGCCTAAATATATGAGAAGCAGCTGAGACTGATTATGTGGGGGTACATGCAGCCAAGCAGAGTGGCTATATGGAAAGATGAGAAATGTTACTGAACACAAAATAAAATCAGGATACAACTAGATGGTATTATTTTCGACCTTTCACCAGAGTTGTTTGATCTATGGCAATTAGAACTTTAAATCCTCTGACTTTCAGACTTTTTGGATTTAATCTCTAAGTATAATTTAAAAAGTAATATATGTGTAGGATTGTCAGTATACTTAAGATGAGCTGGTTGTTTTTTTTCCTTGTAATTTCTATGAAGCAGTTTTCTTCATTTATTGTTTTAGCTAAACAGAATCTTCCATCCAATTAAATGCTGAACCTGCCTTAGAACCTTTTGATGGAAGCAGTCATTGTCCAACCCCCAGGTTGCCTGTTGTTTTCAGGGTCACTGCTCAAGCAATCAGGATAATAAAGCTAAACAAGTGAAAAATACTAGTATGTAACCTGATCTGATTCAGAAAGTGGCAGTTTCTATTAAAGTATTCTCAGACAGTTTTATTTTTTATCTTCATGACAGTGTTGCAGGGGTACATTAACTGGTGAGCTCAAAGTAGATCAGGTGGTGGATCACGGCAGTACACATGAGGTGGAAATAATCGTTGGTTATTTTGATGTCCTCTTCTGTGACTCATGCTACTTTTCTGCAATGTATATATTTGTTGTGATATTAGCAGGTCTCCTAAAAGACAAAAACAGAACATTCCATAGCTCAACTCACCAACCAGTCTGCCAACTGACCAAATTAATCTGTCCAACAGTCTGCGTTAAAAACAGGGGTTTGTTAGCACGCATTTGCAAACGCATGCATAAGCTGCAAGGCCTCTTCACGGCACCCTGTGTATGCTTGCAGTCCTAACACTACTGAATTTATAAGTGTCTCCACAGTAGAAGCACATGCATTAAATGGATAGATGAGGGGCAGGTGGGCCTGGAGGCAGCCCAATCCCCCTTAAAGGAGCAGGAGCACACTGGACACCCAGCAAGAGCACAATGGCAGCAAAGGTGTACAGTGTGTCCCCGGACCAATATACACCAGTAACAAACAAATGGCCCCTGCCCCCACCTATAACTGTCCTTCACAGCAAGGAGCACATGGAAGGGCTATCACATAAAAGACAAAAACAGAACATTCCATAGCTCAACTCACCAACCAGTCTGCCAACTGACCAAATTAACCTGTCCAACAGTCTGCGTTAAAAACAGGGGTTTAGTTAGCACGCATTTGCAAACGCATGCATAAGCTGCAAGGCCTCTTCACGGCACCCTGTGTATGCTTGCAGTCCTAACACTACTGAATTTATAAGTGTCTCCACAGTGGAAGCACATGCATTAAATGGATAGATGAGGGGCAGGTGGGCCTGGAGGCAGCCCAATCCTCCTTAAAGGAACAGGAGCACACTGGACACCCAGCAAGAGCACAATGGCAGCAAAGGTGTACAGTGTGTCCCCGGACCAATATACACCAGTAACAAACAAATGGCCCCTGCCCCCACCTATAACTGGCCTTCACAGCAAGGAGCACATGGAAGAGCTATCACATAAAAGACAAAAACAGAACATTCCATAGCTTAACTCACCAACCAGTCTGCCAACTGACCATTAGCAGGTCTCCCCCTTGTCCCTATCCTGCCTCCTGGACCTGGAAACAGTGATTTTCTATGACTTAGCATTCAGCGAAGTAGCAATTCACAGCTTAACTCTCTCTAGGAGTTTGTTACAGACTATGCCATGTAGTCATGTTACTCTGAGACACAGAGACCTTGCTGTGAAGAGTCTAGGTTTGTGCACTTTCATGTGTTTGTGCTCTTTCTGTATTATGCAGTGTATGCATTTATTTGCTTTTTTGAACCTGTTTGCAATATAGTTGGGAAGGATATAATAGCGTGTTAGTTTACCTTTTCATTTTTTTGAAAAGGTGAACTAACACTTAAAGAATATTTGACCAGTAGAGAAAATACCTAAGGCCGAGAACATTCAGCCAGAAAGAAGGGGAAATAATATGAGATCCGTGCAGCGTGTACAATTTTTAACCACTTCAGCTTTGGAAGATTTACCTTCCTTCATGACCAGGCCATTTTTTGCAATATGACACTGCGTTACTTTAACTGACAATTGTGCTGTCTTGCGACCTTGTACACAAATAAAATGTATGGGTTTTTTTCTCCAGAAATAGAGCTTTCTTTTGGTGGTATTTGATTACCTCTGCGTTGTTTTGTTTTTTTTTTGTGCTATAACAAAAAAAGACCGACAATTTTTTTTTTACTTTCTGCTTTAAAACACATCTAATAAAAAAATTGAAAAAACAAATTTCTTCATAAATTTAGGCTAATATGTATATTTCTGGTAAAAAAATCCCAATAAGTGATTACTGATTGGTTTGTGCAAAAGTTATAGCGTCTACAAACTATGGGATATTTTTATTTATTTTTTAATTTTTTACCAGTAAAGGCAGCGATTAGTGACTTATAGCAGGACTGCGATATTGTGGTAGACAAATCAGACACCTAACTGACACTTTTGACACTTTCTGGGGACCAGTGAGACTAATACAGTGATCAGTGCTAAAAAAAATATACACTGTCACAGTACTAATGACACTGGCAGGGAAGAGGTTAACAGCATGGGGCAATTAAAGAGTTAACTGTGTCACTAGCAAGTGCTTACTCACTGTGTGGGAGGTGCTTCTGCTAAGAGAAAGCATAGATCTGTGTTCCTTCTTAGCAAAAACACAGGATCAATGTCTTCTCTGTGGAGAGAATGGCAGACTGCTTTGTTTACATAGGTAGACTGCCACTCTACCTCTGTACTAAACAAACGGTGGGTGTGACATTGAGTCCACAGTACCCACTGCTGGGCTCCCGCTGTGTGTGATCTAGCGCAGGTGCGTGATCTGGTGCAGAGCAGCTTCCCTGCCACAGTAAATGTGCAGTGGGCGGTCGGGAAGTGGTTAAGAGCTGCAGCTCCATTAATTGTTCCTTGTAGCAAAACCACTGCTAAATGTTTCAGTTCCTGCTGCAGGTGAATACTTATGTAAACAATATATTTTTCCTTTATATTTACTCAGTTGAGGACATTGGGTGTCAAAGTACTCTGGATGTGTGTGTCCCACTGCCATGCCTCCCCTACTTCTCAGAAATTCTCAGCTCTTAAAATAAATGTCAGGAGTTGCTGTGTAAATATAGTAGCTTTAGAAACTGCTGCTGTAGAAAAAAATGGCTGTCTGACACAGTGGTTCTCAAAACCATTACAATGTTAAAGCAGAGGTCCGACCACCACTGCAAAAATTAAAAGCCTGCAGCCGCACATACTGCAGCTGCTGACTTTTAATAATCGGACACTTACCTGTCCTGGAGTCCAGCGATGTCGGCACCGCAGCTGATGTTTCCATCAGCTGTCGGGTGCTGCCACCTCCATTGCGAGTAAGGGAACCCAGTAGTTTAGCCTTTTGGCTTCATGCCGGGAACCCTACTGCGCATGCTCGAGGCTCCGCTCCTCTCTGCTACTGGCCCAGTGACAGGGGGAGGAGGAGGGAGCCCGAGTAGTGATGTCAGTATCTGTTGCTGAGGCTCCCGGAAGTGGGGAAAGCATACCTGTGAAAGACAGGTATGCTGTCCCCCCTCCCCCCCGAAAGGTGTCAAATGTGGCATCGGAGGGGAGGGAGTAAAATGAGGGGAAGTTCCACTTTTGGGTGGAACTCTGCTTTAAGGCCTGGTGCACATCTATGTTGTTTTCAGCGGCTGCGTTTGCTCGGGCACAGCAGCCCGTTCATTTCAATAGACTGCTGTACCTCCTGAAATGCAGAGAAAAGATCTCAGCAATGAGCAGAAGTTCCACTTTTGGGTGGAACCTTTTCCTAAAACATGGAAACCTCATAGTGCAGTGTACGAGAAACCACGCTGTAGTTTCCAGTGTATGGGGGTGCCATTAGAATTTTTAATACCCCTATGCATCTCCTAAGCAACAGCACATTTTTCTGTTATTGCACACCTTCTTACATCTGCTCTGATGTGAATATAGCCTTAATGAGTGATGCAATGTAAAGTAGACCATAGGTGATAGGAAAATTGCTTGATTCCCCCATCTACACAGTCAGTATTGATGAGCAAATTCCTTCCACTGCACTCTTGTATTCTGCCAGTGGGGGGGAGCGGAAAGCATTCTTAGCCAGCAGAATACAATGGTTACTGCGGTTATAGACGCTGGCAGTATCTGTATGTAGAAAAATCCAGCAGGCTGGTTGTACCCAATTTGATCGATGGATTGACTTGGGTACAATCAGCCTGCCCATACATGGAACAAAATTTGACTGGTTTAGCAGGGACTGGCCAAATTTTGTTCCACGTATGGGTAGGCTGAAAAGCTGAGCCAGCTGCCGGTCCAGGCATCTGGATGGATTCTGATCATAAGAGGCCAGAGTTCTAGCATTCTAGCAGCTGATATCACATATTAGATGGTTTTAAAGAAGCTGCTGTTACTACTGAATTTCAGCTAGGTCTGAGCACTTAAATTCTGGCTACAGGTGGGCTAAATAAATCAATAAAGCCTGGATCTACTGCTGAACTGACAATCAGTATAAACACCTTATAAATAGTCTTTCAACCAATCACCATGTGCTATCTACACATGGTGCAGTTCATATGACCAGAAAATCATATGTAAGAAAGGGGTGGAGAAATTCCCAAGAATGTCACTTCTCTCAACACCATGATTGAATAAAGTATACATTTATTTATAGAAAAAGCACCATATTATATAAAACCACAGATTGCAAGTGAAAAAAATCTTCATAACTACATTAAAAAAGACAACGTTGCCTGAGGGAGGGTCGCAACTGCGCAAACATCTATTCATCCAGCAGTCACACTTCTATATGGTCTAAGGATTACTTGTGATTAATACTTTATGGTCTAAGGATTACTTGTGATTAATACATCGCATTATGTAATTATGAACATTTTTGCATAGGACCATGTAGGTAATGTGTATCTCCACTGGCGTGGTTGCAACTTGCAAGTAACAGGTTACACATTCAGAAGCAGCTATTAGGAAAGATAAAGTTATAAGTTCAAGCAGGTACTTCCTGCAGCTTGCAGTTCTAATGCTCAGTTCTTTGTGGCTTGTGGCTTTGACTGCAGGTTATAGTTATTTAATCAAGTTGGAAGTGACCTGTACCAGTCATATTATGATCACCCTGGGATGCAAGGATTTGTAGGAAAGTTCAAAGAGGGAAGCATATGCTTGAACAATTCGCTTCACGGAGAGAGGAGGAGAAATCCAAGCCAGTCAAACTAAATTATATGGTAGTCAATACAGTTTGAATATCATCTCACCACCTCTGCCATCTTCACTAGGGTATTCACCATTCATTCCCGATTTTCCTCTGTTCCACTGGATCGTTTAAGTTCCTATATCTCGGTATACATGGATTGCAGTGTCTCCTTATCCCATGAGCGCTTCCAGGAGTCACCGTGCCTCCGCCTTGTAAAGCTGTGTGAAGCTGCTTGAACTGCAGGCTAAGGCCGTCCCTCCATCACTGACGTGCTGACGTCATGCTGCGTTTCACTAGCCTATCGTTGCTAGCTTCCTCAGGGGGGCTATGATTCTGTCAACTCTTTAAGGGCAGGCGAAGAAATGTCTGACCCTATTCTATCTTGTGTCAAGCAAGGCATGTGTGTTAAATTTCTCTGCAGAAGAGTGAATAGCAGGTTCATGGTGCAGTCGCATATGACCTTTTTGGCAAAAGATAGCATGGGGTCATCTATTTCTTGGCCTTTCCCTGAAGCTAACAGAATATTTGCCCAAGTGTGGCTCCAGTCATGCAGGCATACCAGTGGGTAGATTTAATAAAGCTGGCGCACTCAGAATCTGGTAAAGCTGTGTATGGTAGCCAATCAACTTCTAACGTCAGCTTGTTCAATTAAGCTTTGACAACAAAACCTGGAAGTTGATTGGTTTCTATGTGGAGTGAGTTGCACCAGATTTTGCACCAGTAAGTTTTAATAAACCCCCCCCCCCGATAAGGGTTTCTCAATTGGGAATGCTGTTCCCAAATGTGGTGCATCTTTTGGGGGTAAAGAATAAGGACTTTGTTTTGCAGTGTACTATGTTGTGTGATGGTGAGCAGCAGGTGAGTAGAAGTATATGCTTGTTGAGTGCTAGATATTGAGTAACTGCGGAGTGCAATAGAGAATGGCATTCATGCATGTATAAATTATCAACAAGGGGGCTATTGGAACCATTTATTCTGCTTCCAGAATGTGGTGTGCATAGTGAGATCTTCCATGTATGTGTTTATGTATGTAACCTTGTTACATTCTCCAGTGTTTATAAGCCCAGGGGATTATCTGTTCATATAAGTCGCCCACAGAGATACCCTTAAGAATAAAATTGTTCTTTTATGAAATTGGAGTAAGGGGTGAAAGAACTGATTGATACTTTGAAAAGTTGTTCAAACTGAGAAAAAGGTTAAGAACTAGTACTATAGACACAGTAACTTTTTGTTAAATTTTAATTTTCTAAAATTGACAAAACCCTAAAAAACATTTAAGATGTGCAATGTATACAACAGAAGCCTATTTTTAACTTGAGTGATTGAAATAGCTTTGTTAGAATGTTTGCTAGCTAGCTGGAGAGTGTGCTGGAGAACTTTTATGATACCCACTAATATGCATTGGACAACCTGACCCCTGCACATGCACTTAGGCGTTGCATTGTCTCCAGCAATAGCCTCTATTCACAACATGCCAAGAATGGTGGAAGCCCTGTGCAGTGCACATGCAAAACGTAAAATTACTAACAGCATGGGGAAAAGTATTTTGACAACAGACCTTAAATGTCTCCAACAAAACTTAAATATTTTCTGCTTTAAAAGATAATAGAAGGCTGGTCAGACAGTTTCTGTAACACCACCGAATTAAAAATAGAATGCACCCAACCAGGGAATTTTCGCCCATTTCTTTTCTAGATATTTTGTAGGATACACTATCAAATCATTTATATAGAGTAGATATCCTGGATCAAACCCTGTCAACCACTCCTTTTAACATTCATGCTTCTATTTTTATTTTAATAACTATAAAATCAGATAAAAATGAAAACTTTCAAAAGAAGTAGCTGTCATAATTCCTCAAAGAAAAGTTATCTAATAATAGAAGCAAATCATCCGCAAATATTAATATGATTTGCTTCTATTATTAGATAGCATTGACTTTTCTTTGAGGAATTAGCCACTTGTTTTGTAAGTTTTCGTTTTTATCTGGTTTTATAGTTATTAAAATAAAAATAAAAGCATGAATGTTAAAAGGAGTTGTTGGCAGGGTTTGATCCAGGATATTTACTATAAATAAATTATTTGATAGCGTATCCTGCAAAATATCTAAAAGGAAATGGGTGAAAATTCCCTGGTTGGGTGCATTCTATTTTTATCATGACATTCATGATAATAATAACTTTGAAAGTATTCAGACATTTTGCCAGGGAGTACAACACCATATAAAACAGGGTTGAGGAGCTAACTGGCAGGAACCTGCTATGTTGCACAATGTAGCAGAGAAAATAACCAAGTAGGCTACACTAATATTTATTAAAGAACAAATGTTGGTGTAAGTTCCTCAGAGTTATTTTCTCTGTAACATTGTGCATCAAAAACTGTTTCACTTTGTAAGCCTAGGAATGTGGTAACATGGACATCTAAAGCAGTATTCCAGTCTGTAGCAGTCTATAATTGTATACCTCTCCCCTGCATGTTGTACAGCTTTATTCCATTATTTTAACAATTATCTGAACTTTTCTACCTAAAGCTGATTTCCAGGAATTCAGCCACTTTGTAAAAAGTGAAGGCATTACATCTCCTGGGCTTATCTCTATTGTTTACTTTTGACAGGTTTATTTCTCTGCTGAGAGACACTTTGGGGATCAGAGAGGAGAAAAAGGGTCAAGAGTAGCTATGCTCACCCCACGCTGCTGCTGTCCATTCACAGAAGCCTTTGTATTTTGTGAATGTGTTCACATAATACCAAGGCTTCTCTGATTGGGCAGGAGAATGGGAGGGGTGGGCAAAGCAACTGCAGCAACTCTCCTGTTCACAATGCAGAGTGCAGAAGGATCAGTGTCACTCTACTGAAACTACAACAATAGCTGTCTTTGGGGAGTACTATAAAGCTGTCAGATATAAATAATAGAGCTAACCCAGGAGGTGTTATCAACTTTGCTGGACTTAACTCATAGTGTGCCTTCATTTTTTACAAATGAGCTAAATTCCTGAAATTCAGCTTTAAAATGGGAAGAAAAACATAAGGTCACATAACTATAATTTGGCTATTCCACTTGTTCTACACTGTCTATGGGAGGAGTAAGGTGGAGTCAGCACATCACTGCAGTAATACCTACTCAGCAGTAGGGATGAGCTTCGAGTTCGAGTCGAACTCATGTTCGACTCGAACATTGGCTGTTCGCAAGTTCACCGAACAGCGAACAATTTGGGGTGTTCGCGGCAAATTCGAATGCCGCGGAACACCCTTTAAAAGTCTATGGGAGAAATCAAAAGTGCTAATTTTAAAGGCTAATATGCAAGTTATTGTCATAAAAAGTGTTTGGGGACCTGGGTCCTGCCCCAGGGGACATGGATCAATGCAAAAAAAAGTTTGAAAAACGGACGTTTTTTCAGGAGCAGTGATTTTAATAATACTTAAAGTCAATCAATAAAAGTGTAATATCCCTTTAAATTTCGTACCTGGGGGGTGTCTATAGTGTGCCTGTAAAGGGGCGCATGTTTCCTGTGTTTAGAACAGTCTGACAGCAAAATGACATTTTGAAGGAAAAAACTCATTTAAAACTACCCGCGGCTATTGCATTGCCGACAATACACATAGAAGTTCATTGATAAAAACGGCATGGGAATTCCCCAAAGGGGAACCCCGAACCAAAATTAAAAAAAAAAAATGACGTGGGGGTCCCCCTAAATTCCATACCAGGCCCTTCAGGTCTGGTATGGATATTAAGGGGAACCCCGGCCAAAATTTAAAAAAAAAAATGACGTGGGGTTCCCCCTAAATTCCATACCAGACCCTTCAGGTCTGGTATGGATTTTAAGGGGAACCCCGCGCCAAAAAAAAAAAAAAAAACGGCGTGGGGTCCCCCCAAAAATCCATACCAGACCCTTATCCGAGCACGCAACCTGGCAGGCCGCAGGAAAAGAGGGGGGGACAAGAGTGCGGCCCCCCCTCCCTCCTGAACCGTACCAGGCCACATGCCCTCAACATTGGGAGGGTGCTTTGGGGTAGCCCCCCAAAACACCTTGTCCCCATGTTGATGAGGACAAGGGCCTCATCCCCACAACCCTGGCCGGTGGTTGTGGGGGTCTGCGGGCGGGGGGCTTATCGGAATCTGGAAGCCCCCTTTAACAAGGTGACCCCCAGATCCCGGCCCCCCCCCGTGTGAAATGGTAAGGGGGTACATAAGTACCCCTACCATTTCACGAAAAAAGTGTCAAAAATGTTAAAAATGACAAGAGACAGTTTTTGACAATTCCTTTATTTAAATGTTTCTTCTTTCTTCTATCTTCCTTCATCTTCTGGTTCTTCTGGCTCTTCTGGTTCTTCTGGTTCTTCCTCCGGCGTTCTCGTCCAGCATCTCCTCCGCGGCGTCTTCTGTCTTCTTCTCCTCGGGCCGCTCCGCACCCATGGCATGGGGGGGAGGCTCCCGCTCTTCTCTTCTTCTCTTCTTCTTTTCTTCTTTTCTTCTTTTCTTCTCTTCTTCTCTTCTTCTTCATTTTCTTCTCCGGGCCGCTCCGCAATCCATGCTGGCATGGAGGGAGGCTCCCGCTGTGTGACGGCGCTCCTCGTCTGACAGTTCTTAAATAACGGGGGGGGCGGGGCCGGGCGGGGCCACCCGGTGACCCCGCCCCCCTCTGACGCACGGTGACTTGACGGGACTTCCCTGTGGCATTCCCCGTGACGTCACAGGGAAGTCCCGTCAAGTCACCGTGCGTCAGAGGGGGGTGGGGTCACCGGGTGGCCCCGCCCCCCCCGTTATTTAAGAACTGTCAGACGAGGAGCGCCGTCACACAGCGGGAGCCTCCCTCCATGCCAGCATGGATTGCGGAGCGGCCCGGAGAAGAAAATGAAGAAGAAGAGAAGAAGAGAAGAAGAGAAGAAGAGAAGAAAAGAAGAAAAGAAGAAAAGAAGAAGAGAAGAAGAGAAGAGCGGGAGCCTCCCCCCCATGCCATGGGTGCGGAGCGGCCCGAGGAGAAGAAGACAGAAGACGCCGCGGAGGAGATGCTGGACGAGAACGCCGGAGGAAGAACCAGAAGAACCAGAAGAGCCAGAAGAACCAGAAGATGAAGGAAGATAGAAGAAAGAAGAAGCATTTAAATAAAGGAATTGTCAAAAACTGTCTCTTGTCATTTTTAACATTTTTGACACTTTTTTCGTGAAATGGTAGGGGTACTTATGTACCCCCTTACCATTTCACACGGGGGGGGGGCGGGATCTGGGGGTCACCTTGTTAAAGGGGGCTTCCAGATTCCGATAAGCCCCCCGCCCGCAGACCCCCACAACCACCGGCCAGGGTTGTGGGGATGAGGCCCTTGTCCTCATCAACATGGGGACAAGGTGTTTTGGGGGGCTACCCCAAAGCACCCTCCCAATGTTGAGGGCATGTGGCCTGGTACGGTTCAGGAGGGAGGGGGGGCCGCACTCTCGTCCCCCCCTCTTTTCCTGCGGCCTGCCAGGTTGCGTGCTCGGATAAGGGTCTGGTATGGATTTTTGGGGGGACCCCACGCCGTTTTTTTTTTTTTTTTTGGCGCAGGGTTCCCCGTTAAAATCCATACCAGACCTGAAGGGTCTGGTATGGAATTTAGGGGGAACCCCACGTCATTTTTTTTTTTAAATTTTGGCCGGGGTTCCCCTTAATATCCATACCAGACCTGAAGGGCCTGGTATGGAATTTAGGGGGACCCCCACGTCATTTTTTTATTTAATTTTGGTTCGGGGTTCCCCTTTGGGGAATTCCCATGCCGTTTTTATCAATGAACTTCTATGTGTATTGTCGGCAATGCAATAGCCGCGGGTAGTTTTAAATGAGTTTTTTCCTTCAAAATGTCATTTTGCTGTCAGACTGTTCTAAACACAGGAAACATGCGCCCCTTTACAGGCACACTATAGACACCCCCCAGGTACGAAATTTAAAGGGATATTACACTTTTATTGTTTGACTTTAAGCATTATTAAAATCACTGCTCCTGAAAAAACGGCCGTTTTTAAAACTTTTTTTTGCATTGATCCATGTCCCCTGGGGCAGGACCCAGGTCCCCAAACACTTTTTATGACAATAACTTGCATATAAGCCTTGAAAATTAGCACTTTTGATTATTCATGTTCGTGTCCCATAGACTTTAACGGTGTTCGCATGTTCGAACAAACTTTTTTCCTGTTCGCATGTTCTGGTGCGAACCGAACAGGGGGGTGTTCGGCTCATCCCTACTCAGCAGTGATTGATATTTAGCACACATCAAGGCTAATACACAAAGCTTTTGCCTTTGTGAACAGTAGAAGACAGTAAATAAAATGCTGTGTTTGCAGTTTAGATCACACTGCACTGTGTGAGCTCCTCTTATGTATTCCTTACTATTCCTGTATAAATGGATAATGCAGAACATAGTATCACCTAATACAATAAGGAACACAGCAAGTCAGTTCTGGTCACTGAGGAACAGCATTGCAATTACATATAAAGAGCAACACTCTACTAACACTAACACTAACACTAACACTAACTTCCAGTTAGCTGCAGTTCCTGGCTACTTGGTAGAGCTTAGTGTGCAGATAGGATGGGCTCGTTCTGGCTCTCATTATAGATAAAACTGTCTCTATGGAAATTTGTGCACCATACAGGACACATCAGCCATGACTGACAACTCCTAAAGCCCAGGTGGTGTGCCAAAGACAGGCATCTGTGGGAGGGGAAGAGGAGAATATTGTAGAGCAGAATGGTTCATGGTTTTCCCCTAAGCACCAGAGACAAATTGAACAGAAGCAGGTGAGGATGGATTTCTTCTTTAAATCTTTTAGCTATTAAGAGATTTAATTGCTTGTTGACAATTTATCCTTAAGTTGTGCTGAAATAGAAATGACTGTCAAGTGGATAAATCTCAAAACAGTAAATAAACATTTATGTAGCTCTTCACATTATTGCTTAAAGTGGTTCTAAAGACTCAAGGTTTTTTACCCAAATGGGTAAAAAACCTTCTGGGTGCAGCCCCCCCTCCCCCTTTATATATACCTGACCTATCTTAATCCAGCGATGTGCATGAAAGCAGCAAACCTCTGAAGTCTCTCTCTCCTCATTCCCTCACACAGCAGTGGGAGCTATTGGCTCCTGCTGCAGTTAATTACAGACAGTGAACCAATGAGGAAATTGCAGGGGGTGGAGCCAGAAGAGTGTGGCTCAGAAGACAGAGGCTTTGTTAAGTACCGTCTGGGAGAGCCTGACGAGTAGAGGGAGACTTCTTGTACAGCCCCGGTTCAAGGACCACTGGAGTTGCAACAGTGGCCGCGAGAGCACGGTGAGGTAAGAGCACCTGCAAAGTCCTCCGTTGGTAGCGGTAGTCGCAGCTGATGAGTAGCAGGACCAAACTGGATTGCTGAGCAGCAGAAGGTAGCAGGAACAGTGGATGCAGGTATGCTGTGGATGCAGGACAGCGGATGCAAGTTGCATTCCCTTCACTAGCTGACGTCACACACAGTTTTCACGAGCTGTTCGCCACTCTCCGCTGCAAGAATTAGCTGTCCTCCTCCCTGGCTCCCCACCGCTATTGCAGTAAGGACTTGCGACACTCCTGGGAACTTACCGCTGACTACAGCCACATTATCCTGTTATACATTGACTCATGTAGAGTTTCGTTGCATATTGACATGTAAGTGCGACTATTTCTTTTTTATATGGAATTAAACACTTTAACTCAGAGGCACTCTCCTATCTTTGTTTTTTCAGCGGATGCAAGTAAGTTGTAGATGCAGGACGGCAGTACTGGAGCTACACAGGCTGGAAGCAAAAAACTGGAGCAGAGTCAGACAAGCCAGGTCATACATGGAGGATCAGTCTATCATAAACAGCAGGCAGAGAATGGTCAGAGTCCAAGCTGGGTTTGGCAACAGGAAATCAGGCAGACAGGCAGGAACAATCAGGGTCAAGGCAAGCCAAAGGTCAGGATTGGAGACAGCATTGCGGTCAGAAAGCCAGGTCAAATACTGGATCAGATACAGGCACAAGATCAGAACACAGGGTAAAGCTTCAGATCAGACAGCAGCTGCAAAAATGATGTGAAGGTTCCTATTAAAATCCATACCAGACCTTTATCTTAGATGTGTTGAGGACATGAGTTTTGATATGTTTCAGGAGGGGGGATTGCATGCTTGCTGACCCCTTACCTGGCCAACCAGGTAAAATGCTTTGATAAGGGTCTGAAATTGAATTTTTAGTTTTTCTTATTACATCCTACAGATGTGCCACTTCCTTGGCATATTATTTAAAGGAATTGTGCATTTTTTATGTTTTACTTTACACATGTTCATCCTGGCAGTGCCCACCCAGCATGACCTTTGTTTGACAATCCCTTGCCTATTAATACCCTTCTGACTTCATTGAAGTTTGCATTAAACTTCACAAATTGCAGATTTATATAAATGTTCGCTGACCTGCCCTCTAATCAAACCAAAGAAGATTAACTAATGACTAGTTCTCAGTTAACTTTGGGTCAATTGGGTGTTGAGCTAAACAATATGTAGATTTTGAAAGGCTTGGTCATCTCTCGTTATCAGAAGCCTCATATTTTTTTAAGAAGTTCAAGTATTTCTAAGTACCCAAAATATTCTTGAAATAATGATATCCAAAGTTTGTAAATCTTATCAAAGTAGTAGAGTTAGAGCAGGGCAGACTGAATATTTAAGTTGTATAATGTAGAACATACATTTTTCTGTCATTCTTTCCAAGACATGATTGGACAGGAGGGAGGGAGGATGAGACTCAGATTAAGAAGACACAGAGACTTGGATCTATGTTAAAGGAGAATCTATTGTGGAAAGAAAGCGAAATGATCAACAGCAGTCATTGATAAATAAAATAATTTTCACAATAAAGAAGAGTGATGATCTAAATGAGGGAAGTGCAGAATCTGGACATAAAATGCTAATAATGGCAAAGTAAGCAATTTGGACAAAACAAAACAAGAGTATGATTATTAGAAAAAAATGCTAAACTACAGTACAAGGCTAGTTAAAGGATAATTGGATTCAAGGTAGAGGATGGAGATACAGCATTCAGTAAATGCGAATGAAGCTACAGGTTAGAGGGGAGTACTAACATGGTGGTAAACAAAGTCAACTGGTTAAATCCGGGTACACAGGTTAAGTTTTATTTTGTTCAACCCAGTACTAACTATGCAATATGTTCTGACAGGGTCCCCCCGCCAGAACACACTGGTCAATGCTCACAACCATTGGCTGCAAATGCTGATTGGATGCTGATCGGCTGCTGGTTTTCAATCATGCTCATTAGATAGAAGCTGGTCGTGAGATAGGCTTCTGTTGGACGGGCAGCTCTACAAATGGCCGAAAGTCGGACGGTTTCTAGTGTAACGGCTGATTTCAGCTGATATTTGGCCTGTGTGTAAGGGAGATACAGTAATAAAAAACCATCCCATAGCCAGGTTCAGGTGGTGGATAATGAGCTATGTAAACATATTTTCTTTTTATTTTCTTTAACCACTTCCCGCCTGGCCTATAGCAGAATGACGGCCGGGCAGTGGTTGCATTATCCTGACTGGGTGTCATATGCCAGTCAGTGCCCACCAAAGTGTCCAAAGTTCCAATTAGTGCCCATTAATAACACCTGTCAGTGCCCATCTCAGTTGCCAATGAGTGCTCATGCCAAACTCCAATCAGTACCTCATCATCAGTGCTGCCTATCAGTGCCATTTATTATTAGTGCCCATAAGTGCCGCCTGTAAGTGCACATCAGTGTCGTTTGTCAGTGATGCCTATTAGAGCCCATCAGTGCCACCTGTCAGTGCCACCTGTCAGTGCCCCTCAGTGCCACCTATCAGTGCCCGTCAATGCTGCATATCAGTGCTGCCTAACGGTGCCCATCAGTGCTGCATATTAGTGCTGCCTATCAGTGCCCATCAATTCTACATATTAGTGCCTCATCAGTGCCCATCAGTGCCACCTTATCAGTGCCAACTCATCAGTGCCCATCAGTGCAGCCTCATCAGTGCTCATCAGTGAAGGAGAAAACAAAATTTTAGAACAGAAACAAAGAAAATCTTTTTTTTTTTCAAAAAAATCAGACTTTTTTAGTTTGGTTAGCAAAAAATAAAAACCCCAGTGGTGATCAAATACCATAAAAAGAAAGCTCTATTTGTGGGAATAAAATTATAAAAATTTAGTTTGGGTGCAGAGTTGCATGACCGCGCAATTGTCATTTAAAGTGTGACATCGCTGAAAGCTGAAAATTGTCCTGGGCAGGAAGGGGGGAAAGTGCCCTGTATTGAAGTGGTTAAGACACGTATAGGTGAGCTTTGAAAGACAATTGTGGAAGAAAAGAGTCACAAGCAGGTGAAATCCATGAGCACTGTTTTGCCAGCAGACAAAACGGGAACTGCTTGGAGAGGCATCAGTCTGAAATTAGAGAACATATTAAACTGGCAACCACTGCCAGTGCTGATAACTGAGATCTATTCCATACCACACTCGCTCCACATCCCTTTACATAGAGAGTTAATATACAAAAATGGTAAACCCACAAGTGCCTTTTTTACCATTACTATTCCTTTATACTGCCATAAAAAATTTACAAATGCAACCATTTAGAAATGTGATGAAAGGTTAAGCACTGTAAAACAGTGGATCCCTTCTCAAGCGCCCTGTTGGAGAAGCGCTGTCCCTCGAGGCACACTCCCGTGTCCTGTTATTGTGTCTATTGACACAGACAGCAGGATTCAGCCCCGTCCCCAGCTCCCACATCATTGGATTTGATTGACCGCAGCGTTCCACAGCAGAGACTGGAGTATCTGTACAAAGGACAACAATAAGCCGTACGCTCCATAGAGTTGGGCTTTATGGCAGAGTGGCCAGAAGAAAGACATTACTATCAGCAAAAAAACAAAATGGTACATTTTGAGTTTGTGAAAAGGCATGTGGGAGACTCCCAAAATGTATGGGACCTCCCGCATATAGTCCCAGGCCACTCTGTCAAATGCCTTCTCAGCATTAAGAGAGAGGAAGGACCCTTGTGATTTAGAGGATGTGAGCCAGTGGTGGAGATTTAGGGTACGGATAGACAAAACCCACCTGATCTAAGGAAATGAGTTCGGGAATCAAAGGGGGCAATCTATTGGCCAAGATTTTTGTGTAGATTTTGATATCCACGTTTAGAAGAGATATGGGCCTGTAGTTTGAAACCTGGACTGAATCTTTACCTTCCTTTGGGATTACGGCTATGTGTGCCATAAGCATTCCTTCTGGCAGCACCTGGGGGTCCGAGAAAGCATTAAAGGTGGAGAGAAGTTTAGGGGCAAGGGAGTCCAGGAATGACTTGTAATACTGGAGAGTGAAGCCATCCGGGCCTGGGCTCTTGCCAGTTTTCATCTGTTTAATTGCCAGCTCCAGTTCCCCTCTCGTAAGGGGTATCTCCATGTCCTGAGCTTGTTGGGAGGATATTTGTTTCGGAGAGTGTTGAGAGAGAAATTCTCTAATGTGATCGACACGTGTAACTAACGGGGGTGTTCCGGAATGATTCTGGTGTAGGTTATATACTCTGGAGTAAAAACTCTCAAATTCCTTCTCTATATCATCGTTCCTGGATAAGAGTGTTCCGTGAGCATTTCGGAAGTGATGAACTGTGGATGAGGTTCTGGAGGCTTGGATCGCATGGGCCAAAAGGCGCCCGCTTTTGTTTCCATGCTCATAGAAAACTCTTTGGCCAAGGATATAGTGTCTCCTAGTCTGTTTGCCTAATTCCTCCAAAAGGAGCGAGCGGGAATGTAATTATTCTTGTAAGGTGGATTGAGCGTGCGACTGTTTGTGGGACGTTTCTAACTTTTTGATTTTCATGATCAGAGAAGTAATAGTTTCTTGGTGTATCCTTTTGGCTTTCCCGGCGAGTGTAATAAGTTCTCCGCGAATTACACATTTGTGTGCTTCCCAGAGGGATACAACAGAGACACCTGGAGTAGTGTTTTTCTTGAAGTAAAGGTCTATGCGAGTTTTCAAATATTCTAGTGTCATTGAGTCATTGAGTAGAGAGGGGTTCAGTCTCCATGTTTTGGTTCTGGCAAGACTCAGGGTAGGAAAGGGTGATAGTGATGGGGTGGTGGTCGGATAAGAACATTGGTTCTATGATTGTTTGTTGGAGGAGGGGTAGGTCTGTTTGGGAAAGAAAGAAATAATCAATTCTCGAATATTTACCGTGGGGTGCTGAATAGAAGGTGTAGTTACTCACGGAGGGGTACATAGTGCGCCAGGTGTCGTGGAGTGTCAGGTTTTGGAGTTGCAGTTTGATTTGTCGGAGGGCTTGATATGGTAAGGTAGAGGCTCCCGACGAGGAGTCCAGGACAGGGTTCAACGGGGCGTTAAAATCTCCCCCCAATAGAACCAGGCCTTAATGGAAAGACGAGAGAAGGTCGCATATTTTCCTGAAAAAGGAAACATGGTGTTCATTGGGGCAATATATGTTGGCCAGTGTTATTGGTTTCGGGGCGTATGTACCTTTGAAAAAAACGTACCTGCCTTCTGGGTCGATAAGTGATTCAGTCTGATGAAAGTTGGCATGTCTGGAGATTAATATCGAAACGCCTTTCGTTTTAGCTTCCGCATGAGATCGGAAATGTGTTTCTTGAAGGAAAATGATGTGAGCTTTGTGTTTGGTAAGGGAGGTCAGGATTTGAGATCTCTTTTCCCGCAAGATTAAGGCCCTTCACATTCAATGACACACACTTCAACATTAAGGGTGGAGTAGGAGCCTCATAGTTTCTCATGGTTATGGCTAGGGAAGGCTAGGCAAAAGGGGACCTATGGGAGATCGGTGCACGTGGAGCTTGGTCAGCCGGGAGGGATGTTCAGGGTAGGGGGGAGTGAGCCCTCCTCAACAATAGGGGAAGGTACAGAGGGGAAGGACAAAGTAGCTGGGACCAAAGATGAGTAGGAGGTGGAAAGATAGGGCGGGAGACGAAGAGGGGAGAGAGGAAAGAATAGGGGGAAGAGGTAGGGGATTGCGGGGGGGCAGTGGATGGGAAAAACGGGATCTAGTGATATACCAGAGGGGGGGATAGAAATACTATTCCACCTATAGAGAGGAAGGCTGGGACATCAGCGGGGGTCCAAGAGAAACCGTTGTGTGGAAACGTAAGTATAAACGAAAAACCGCAGGTGGTTCTGTAAGCTGCGGACCATGGGGGAGGAATAGTGCATGAAGTATAAAGAAGTGGCCTTGGGGAGCCACAACAGTTTGTAAATGCATATTTTAACCAGAAAAAATAACATAAGCATAAAACATGTAACCAGTAACAGCGTGTGTAGCTGTTGGAAGAGGAGGCAAGCATCTCCAAAACGTGTAAAGTTTTGGCACCTTTGAGAGCCTCTGAATAAATCGGTACCTGAAGGTCCTATAATATACATACACTGAAAGATACAATATCTAGTTAGAACTTGACCCATAATCCACCATGCCCCCCCCCCAAAAAAAAACAAAAAACACACTCTCAAACAAAGGGTCTATATCGGTAAGACTCTACACCCTACACCCCATAAAGAATAGTTGTTCCCATCAGTGCAGATCCTCAATGGGTCGTTGGTGGTTAAAGTATATCTATTGTTGTCACTACCATTATTAGTCTGGCTGGGAGGGGCTGTGTGTGAAGTACCCGAGAATCCTGAGTGCTTAAGAGAATCTAGAGGAAGGGTATCATTGACTGGCCCTGGAGCAGAGCAGATCTAAATAGTTGTGGGTGGGGAAGAGGGGCAGTCACAGATTCTCGGTGCACTCCATACTCCAATCGCTGATGCAGAGTGTAAGGTGTACCACCTGGCAGCAATGAATATAGAAAATGGACCATAACCTGTAAAGGTAAGGAGGGTGCAGGAGATTCCACGTATACTCTCCCTAAGCGCAGTTAATAGTAAGAGTCTTACTAAGAATCAATTGTTCAGGAGGAACAAGCCCCTCACACACACCAAAAGGGAACCTTTATGGTGTTTAGGGTACCGTGTGAAATAGAATAGACAAGG
This sequence comes from Aquarana catesbeiana, assembly GCF_042186555.1. Taxonomy (NCBI): domain Eukaryota; kingdom Metazoa; phylum Chordata; class Amphibia; order Anura; family Ranidae; genus Aquarana; species Aquarana catesbeiana. The sequence continues at coordinate 505,269,222 of NC_133328.1, forward strand.
AGTCAAGGTGCTGCGGGTTGTCAGGGCTGATAGGGCAAGGGTTCCATCCTAAACTATCCTCCCACTTAGTCCAAACTTTATGGGTACCATGGAGAGTGTGCGTGTATTCTCATATGTAAGGTTTTGTTCAGAAGGGGGGTCACAGACATTGTATACGAGGGTGAATCAACACATAACCTTACAACAGTATGCGATTTCTTTCATTATACCCAATGATGATTACCCAAAGCAGAATATTTGAGTTTAGTCCATGTTCTTCAATTTAGGATGGTGAATAGAGCCACTTTTAGGTGGACAGGTGATGGTTAAGGCAGTTAAGGCATATTAAACACCTTGAGGTAGTGAACTAATGTATTAGGGTTAGGAGGTAGGTGTTCAAAACAGGGGTCCACATTGCTGTGTTTGGAAGTAGGTATGCCCGGTATTGTGGCGGCAGTCTGGAAAGCCAGCAAGCCTCCTTCCCATATTCTGGGATGATGTGTAGGGGTCTAGGTGGGTCGGTGTGAGTCAAAAATGTCCCAGGGCAATCTAGGCGAGATCTCATAGGGAACCATTATGCAGGGGGGGAAAGGGGGGAAGGATAGGGCCCGATTGGGCATACAGTTTAGGATGTCATGTGTGCAAAATTCCTCAAGGCTTACCTTTTCAATGAGGTTGTCTTGTGTAGGAGCATATCATTTCCGAGCAGCCATAGCTGAGTCCAGGAGGTGGGCAGGCAGGAGGAAATGCGTGCTTGTGCTTCGTCCATTCTGATCGGAGAGGATTGCCGACGACTGGTCTTGCATGTCTGTCAGGCAACAAACCACAAAAAAAAAAAAAACACGGGGGAGGGGGGGCAGGGAGGAAAGCAAGTGTGAGGGCTGATGTCAGGGGGCACTTACAGAGCGTAGGATACTTCCAGGTGGAGTAAGAGTGGAAGTGTCACTTGTTAGGCCTCCATGCGATCTCTTCTGGCTGATGGTGATGACGGAGAGCCAGGATTATGTTGGTATAGGGCTTAGCGTGAAGATTGATTATTTGGAGAGGGTGGAACATCCCAATGTCTCCTGGGTCTTTGTCGCTGTGCTTTCGGCGATGGGTTGAGAAAGACAGGAAGCCACGGTTCCGTCGGGTAGTAAAAGGAATACCATTCTAGAAGATCGATGCGGGGGAGATCAAGTTGATCACAGAAGGTCTTCCGGCGTGCGTAGTAGAGCCGAACGACCCCTGGCGGTCGCGGACAACCCAAATGGGAATTTTCAGCTATATTGTATGGACCATAGGGCTTCCAGCAGGGGGCGCAAGGCCCTCCTATTCTGTAAGGTTATCTGGGATAAATCCTGGAACAGTTTAATTTCAGCGCCATTATGAATAATCCAACCTTTTTCCCTTGCTTTTCTAAGGATTTCCTCCTTCAGGGGAAAATTCACTATGCAGCAAATTACGTCCCTAGGCGGTTCATTACCCCGGGGTTGAGGGCGTAATGTATTCTTTCCAACCCTATTGGAGAGTCAGCCGGCCAATCTATCAGCTCATTAAAAATGTTGCTCACAGTTTGCTGAAGAAGACCAGGGTCGTTGTTCTCATATCACTATTGGTTTTAATCTGTAAAAGTCCATCATCATATGTATTTTTATAATAAATCTTTTCAAGTGTTTTACCTCTGACTGTCTAGCATCAGTTGATATATGGTACCATTAAAGTCCAATATAGCCTCTTCCTTCCTATTTACACAAAATAGTGTATACATTAATCCCTTAGGAACTTGGCAGCATGCCGGAAACCATGATGCTGATGCAAAACTTTGGTTGCCGCCAGACCAACCCACACCAGCGGGACCAAGAGGATCCTAAACCTCTGCCACCCAGAACACAACAACAAACAAAGACACACAAACACCTAAAACAACAAAACACAAAGGAAACAAAGACTACAAGCGGCAAAGAACTGACCAACAAGAAAATATGAAAAAATTAAAACAAAAAGAAATGGGGGGAAAAAACAAAAACACAAATAAAAAAATGCAAACAACCAACAAGAACACCCAATCCACACAACCAAAAACACCCACAAGAACTCAACAAAAGACTGAATACAATGAAAAGCGGTAAAAAAGAAAGAAAAAAAAAGGGGGGAGGAAAAAAGAGCAGGAAAAGAATAAAAACATCACAACAGAAAAAAGAGAAGGGTGGGGAAATATAAAAGAAACTGCAGTATATATATATATATATATATATATATATATATATATATATATATATATATATGTCATAACAGAAACAATGTCAATTTCATGTTGCTTTTTCAGTAGCCCTGCTTGCTGCTGTGCCCGTAGTTTATTCAAAATACCTGGCTACAGTGTCTAATAAATATTTTAATCACAGTGACCACCAGGGCCACATAAGGGACATAAACGGGAGCTCTATAACAATGTTAAGCTGGTGTAAAAATCAAAACATTTATTCTTTACCTCTGTGGGGTGCAAATTAGGCTGCATTATAGGCCACCTGCTACCGATGGTTCCCCCTACTCATCCATTAAAACTTTGTTCATGGGCCTGGTGATTTCTGGTTATATCCCTGTTTTCACTATGTATATAATTTAAAACCATCAAAGTTCTGCACTAATTACTGATTAAATTACTGTTATTTTACAAACACAACTAGAAACAAAAAGTGTTTACAAAATCAAGTGCAAAACATAAACATAAATGATTGCAAAATTTGTAACAAAACTGCATAAATCGTGAACAATGGCACACATACTAAAAATGGTGAAATGACCCTGTTTGATAAAAAGTAACAAAAGTAACTACACTGTGTGACACTCACAGTGCAAAGATCCAAGCAAAACAAAAACATTACACAGAAATTGCATAAACCATGCACACACTCTATAAACAGTAAAATAACCATAAGTGACAATAAAAAAAAAAAAACTTACAATACTGTGTGACTCTCACAGGGCAGAAATCCAAATAAATGCACAAATATGAATAATTGCACTAAATGTGAACAATTGCCCATACACTATCAATTCTCAAGTGAGATGATGAATGCTCTAACAATAGTCCTGTGTAACACTCTAATGCTATAAATCAGTGTATTCAATGTATCCAACAAGCAGTTTTCAGCGGTGGTATGATCCCACTCCACACATTAAGCATTGGTGAGTGGTCAAACAAGTCTAGATACGTGTATGGATCTGGCACCCAGGAAATGGGAATAGCTTCCGCTTCTCTCAGGAAAAAGCAGTATTACAAAAAGATAAAACAAGAAAGGAAGCAACCTCCATAGTGCAGCATTTGAATAAAAACAGTTTATTAAAATTGTTAGGTATAGAAATAAATCTGGGCTTGGACTTTATAGGCACAATAATCAATTTTGTATATTTAAAAGGTAAATTTTATTAAATATATACAGTATTGTATTAAAAACAAGAGACAAAAAGGAAACAGATACAGAAATCAGTTCATAGAAATACAATTACAATTATACACTCCATACATAGCTCAGTATCATGTAAACAAGTTATATGAGGGTGTCTAGAACTCACTCAACATGTTACACGCCATAGCGCTTCTTCAGGAGCATGGAACAAATTTACTGCAATACATAAAGCATCAAATAAATATAATTCAAAAACGTTGGCTAGTTGATATAGTAGTACCTCAAATATAGTAAAAGCAATATATACAAAAGTTGCGAATCTGACATCACTGAGATGGAAGCCCAATAGTCAGTACCGATCCGGCAAAGCCCAAACAATATTCATACACTATGGGGACGTATGTAACAACATAGATAGAAAGTTATATGGTATAAGTTGTCATACGGATCAATAGATCAAAGTGACTGCTAATAGGATAGTAATACGAAAAATTTAGGAAGGAGAAGGGAAAAAGGGGGAGGGGTGGTAGGCGGGAGAAAGGGAAAGGAAAGGAAGAGAGAGGGGACAAAAGGAAGAGGGGGAAAGAAGAGGTAAAGGATAGAAAATAGGGGGGGGGGGGGAGGGGGAGGGGAAAAAGAAAAGCAGAAAAAAGAGAAAAGAAAAGAGAAAGAAAGAAAAAAGAAAAAGGAAACGGAAAAAAGGAGAAGAAGGAAAAAGGTTAAGATGAAGATATGTGGCTTCCTGGCTGAAACAAACCCGGGTAGGGCATTGTAATAAAAAACCTAATAAGCTTGACTTTCCATTTAATTAAAAAATTACATAAGGCCATTTGGTGGCAATGATATTGGTAGTTAATGTTAAGAAAATTAAAGGATATATATATAATAAATCTGGATGAGTGTGGATAGCCGCCAGAAACAGATATCTATTAATGTAAAAATGCAATGCATTCCAAATAGGGCCCATGATGGCAGCAATATTAATAATTAATGTTCTATGATAAATAATAAATATAAATTAGTTTGTATATGACCAATCTAGTACTATGTTGAATTTAGAATAAAATTAGCAATTTTATATATCAAGCATGTCAGGATCCTTCCCAATAATGCCCAAATGTACCTACGGCCCTATATCACACCAATTCAGTACCACTTTAGATTAATTAACAATGACACTTACCATAATCATAGTAGTGGAATATAGAGAGCCAAATAGAGAAATAATATAGGAAAAGGACAATAAAAAGCTCTTTTAAGCTGTGTATCCTTAAAATGGAAAATATGCCGCTGGAAGCATCCAATAAAGCATACTGCCGAAAAAAACAGGAATATCTTATTGACCCCAGTGGGTTAATCTCTATGTATAAAGACAAGGATCACAATCATCTGTTTGTAGTTGCAGATGGTAATTCAGCAAACGGAATAGTTATCTGTGATGCAAGACCTAATGGAGTGCAAACAAATAACGTGTGTAAGAAATTGTTCTAATAGATACAAAAGTGCCAGTTAGTAGCAATAGTTAGCAAAAGAAATTATATCTTATACAGACAGGAAGACAGGGGAGAAAGAAAGAGATCGAGTATTACTGGTAAATAGATGAGTTGTAACAATGTATATATATCACTTGCAGACACATACCTATTGCTGATCCATAGTGTCAATAAGTAGCCGGGAAAAACATCTAAACAGCCGCTCGGGTAAAGAGCGACTGAAGGATAGAGCTGGGTAAGGAGAAGCTGAGCAGCATCTCTTGTACACACGTCCAGCTTGTAGTCAACCAATCGGAGGAGCCGATGTGACGTCATCCAAGCTGGCCACTGGGTGCAGCCTGCGCATGTCTCTCCTCACAACGCTGGCAGGAGAGGAGCCTGACGTGTGAGACAGAAGACATACGGCTACAGCCACAGGCATACCAAGAACGTACCCAGTATTGCCCAAATGCGCCTACAGCCCTGAAGAGGGTTGTGGCGCTGGGCGGCCGTATAATGATGAAAGTATGCCCAGAACTATTGCAGGACCAGACCGACATGGGTAGCATGACAGTGGTAATACCAGAATCGCAGCATAAGTAAAGATAAATAAACATTAATCAAAAGAATAGAACATAATAAAATAATAGTGAAAGAAAAACATAATAATACCTAGGGACAGCAAATAAATAAAAGAGAAAAATAAATAAAAATAAAAATAAATAGAATGAAATGACCAACTATAGTAATTACCCAAAATTCAGGCCATATTAGAATGGTGGATATATGGGAAAAATTTGAAAGGGGAATACCTGTAGTAGGGATCAAAAAGGAGAGATATTACAAAAACGGCTTATATGTGTGGGCCTCATTAATACCAGGAGGATATATAGCACCGAGGCGTTCTATCCACATAATTTCTTTTTGAAGAATGTATTGTATTTATTCCATTCCCCACCTCCGGGGTCTTTGGGGACCACTGCAAGTACAATAAAAGATATCAGAGATGTATCAAATTTGTGGTAGAAATCTAAATGTCTACTGTGATCATCTTACCTTCAGCTGAATAGTAGACATGATCTTTTATTCTGCATCGTAGATGCCTAGTAGTTTTGCCTACATAAAAAGAGCTGCACTGGCATAGCATAAGTTATACTACTCCTTCAGTATCACAGTTAGCATGAAATTCAGGGGTAAAGGTTTCGCCATTAGGAAGTATAAACATTGTACCTACTTTAATCCATGGGCAAAAATGGCATTTGCCACAGTGTGATATTCCATGTTTAATTTGTTTAGATTTAGGGATTACCAAATAGTGACTGGAAGTCAGTTGATCGCATAAGGACCTAGCCCATCTAAAAGTAATTTCCGGAGAGGGACCAATGTATTTCTTGAGGATAGAATCCTCTAGGAGAATTGGCCAATAATTAGTCAAAATATCTTGAAGTTGTTGATGTTGTTGTGAGAATCTCGTGATGAATCTCACTGAACGATTGGTAGTTGTTGGTTTCATATTGTACAATAACGAACTTCATGATCGGCATATGGCTTTATAGTAGGCACTACGCAGTAGTGTTTTGGTATAGCCCCTGGCCATAAGTCTAGCACGAAGTGCATTAGCTTGAAACTTGAATTCCTCTAAGTGCGTGCAGTTGCGACGTAGTCGTAGATATTGTGCTTATGGGATACTTTTTATGAGTGACCTAGGGTGGGCACTCCCTGCATGCAACAGGGTATTCCCTGCAGTCTCCTTCCTATAAAAGGTAAAAGCTAGACAGTTATTATCATCTTTAAAGATTTTTAGATCTAAAAAGGTAATTTGTTGAGAATTACTGGAGACCGTGAACTTTAAATTGAAACAATTTTGATTGATAGTTTGAATGAATGTATCCAGTTGATCTAAAGTGCCTGTCCATACCACGAATAGATCATCAATATAGTGTCGCCAAATGAGGACGTGGTCAATAAATGGGGTCAATCGTTTATCTGAGAAAATGCTACGTTCCCACCCCCCAGGTACAGGTTGGCGTAAGCCGGTGCACAACATGTGCCCATAGCTACACCCTGTACCTGGAGGAAATGGGAACCTTTAAAGCAAAAATAATTGCGTGTGAGCATGAATTTCAATAAATCAAGAATAAATTCACAATAGTCCCAGCTGTAATGATCCTGTTCTCATAAAAAGGTGCGGACCATCCCGATGCCCTGCTCTTGAGGAATGCTAGAGTAAAATTAACCACTTCAGCCCTGGAAGATTTGTCTGCTCAATGACCAGGCAATTTTTTGCGATACGGCACTGCGTCACTTTAACTGACAATTGCACAGTCGTGCGACGCTGTACCCAAACAAAATTATCCTTTTTTTCAATAAATAGAGCTTTCTTTGGCGGTATTTGATCACCTCTGCAGTTTTTATTTTTTGTGCTATAAACAAAAGATGAGCGGCAATTTTGAAAAAAACACAATATCTTTTACTTTTTGCTATAATAAATATCCTGGTTTTGGTGTATATTGATTGGTTTGCGCAAAAGTTATAGCGTCTAAAAAATAGGGGATAGATAGGGGATAGATTTATGGCATTTTTTTTTTATTACTAGTAATGGCGGTGATCTGCGATTTTTTTTTGAGACTGTGATATTGTGGCAGACAAATTGGACACTTCTGATATGTTTTTGGGACCATTGACATTTATACAGCGATCAGTGCTATAAATTTTATACTGGACCCTTTGGTTCTGATATGGATTATAAAGTGGAACTGCCCAGAAAAATAAGAAAAAAAGCAGAACGTTCCCTCCAAAAGTGCCTAAAAAAATCAGTATTATTTAACATTCTTGATGATTAGGTAAAAATCATTGCTCAATACTACATAAATTGGTTCAGACATACAGCTTTCCCAGCATACATTTTAAATTGAAGACTTTTTCCTACCTGACCATTTATTAGGCATTCTTTACACAGCTTTGACTTTGTATATTATGTTTTCCATTCCCTTTTAAGGAATATCCTTTAATCCTCCACCACAACTTGACCTCTTCACTTCAAAGGCATCAAGTCATGTGAGAAAAATGAAATGAAAATATTTAAAAAATATAATCTGCACATTTCTTTGTTACAAATCCTATTAAATCATTACCTAGCTACCCTTACACATCTGAGCATATATTCCTATCTTGAAAAAATAAAACCTCATATTATTTCTGCTAGTTTAAATTGACTTTTTCTGGAACAGTGTTTTGGCTTTTGAAGGAATACATGTAATTATTTAATGACGCGTAATGGCACTGTTGTCTATATATCATTTTGTGGTATTTTGTTACTATCTTCTTGCTTATATCCACAATACTGCTTCTGTTCTGTTTAATAAATAAGTATTCATTGGTTAAAAACAGGTATTGTTATACAGTGGGAAAATAATTATTTGGTTCCCTGCAGATTTTGTAAGTTTGCCCACATACAAAGAAATGAAGGATCTACAATTTTAATCATAGGTATATTTTTAATGATAGAAACAGAATATCAACCAAAAATCCAGAAAACACCTGATATAAATGTAATAATTAGAGTTGCAGTTCAGTGAGTAAAATAAGTATTTGATCCCCAAGCAAAACATGACTTAGTACTTGTTGGAGAAACCCTTGTTGGCAAGCACAGAGGTAAGACGTTTATTGTAGTTAGTGATTAGGTTTGCACACATCTCACATCTCAGGAGGGATTTAAGTCCACTCTTCTTTACAGATCTTCTCTAAAGCCTTAAGGTTTCTTGGCTATCGCTTGGCAACTCTAAGTTTTAGCTCTCTCCATAAATTTTCTATAGGATTTAGGTCTGGAGACTGGCTAGGCCACTCCATGACCTTAATGTGCTTCTTCTTAAAGCCACTCTTTTGTTGCCTTTGCAGTATGTTTTGGGTCATTGTCATGTTGGAAAACCGATCCATGGCCCATCTTCAGTGTTCTGGCTAAGGGAATGAGGTTCTCGTCCAAGATTTTACAATACATGGCCACATCCACTGACCCCTCAATGCGACAAAGTCGGTCTGTACCTTTTGCAGAGAAACAGCCCCAAAGCATAATGTTTCCACCTCCATGCTTGACTGTAGGGATGGTGTTCTTAGGGTCATAGTCAGCATTTTTCTTCCTCCACCCACCGGCACCATGTGATTAAAACAATTTGCATCTCATTCAATATTCAAACCAAATAGAATGAATGATTTTAAAGTGTATCAACCAAGTTTCTAATCTAAAAATCTAACATGGCTACCTCGCAAATTAGGTGTAAATTTGTTAATACAGGCAGTCCCTGAGTTACGAACACCCAAGTTACGAACGACTCCTACTGATGAATGGCCTCAAATGCTGGCCACTTGTGCTCCACGCTGGTCCTGGATACCTCTGGACACATCCCATACTGCAGCACTACATGTACTGCATGGTCAGAAGAGCCCCAGATAATACAACAAGCGCCCGGAACATCCCACATCCATGCACAGGCGGACGTTACACTTACGAATGCAGTGTTCAGGCCGGAGTTTACATTTACAAATGCAGTGTTGTGACTTACGAACAACTTCGACTTATGAACAAACCTACAGTCCCTATTGTGTTCGTAACTCGGGGACTTCCTGTAGCCATAAAAGTGCCTTCAGGGTTCTTCCCATGGATGGTTGCATAGTGTTTGGACACACTGGGGTTGATTTACTAAAACTGGAGAGTCCAAAATCTGGTGCAGCTGAGCATGGTAGCCAATCAGCCTCTAATTTCAGCTTGTTCAATTAAGCTTTGACAAAAAAAGAACCTGGCACCTGATTGGTTGCTATGCAGAGCTGCACCAGATTTTACACTCTCGAGTTTCAGTAAATCAACCTCATTGTCACATACCTTACAGCGGAGCCTGAAATGATGAGGGTGGCCTCTTGCATGGTTCCGGTCCAAGCACCCCTGGTGGTGGGTACAGGTAATGTGAGGGCAACGAAAGGGTGCAGGTGCCTGCAGGAAGGAGGCTGGAACTTGGAGATACAGGAACCTCTGCTGAGGAGATGTGGCAACTGATCACCAAACTTGTTCAGTGGGAGCCAGATCAGGATCAACTGCAGAATAGGGATGAGCTTCATGTTCGAGTCGAACCCATGTTCGACTCGAACATTGGCTGTTCGGTCATTCGCCGAATTCCGAACGTTATGGGCCGTTCGCGCCAAATTCGTGTGGCGCGTCACGGCCCATAATTCACTGCGGCATCGCAGTGCATTGCTGGCTGATGATTGGCCAAGCATGCACTATGATCCGCATGCTTGGCCAATCACAGCGCCGTCGGTAGAGAGAGCTGTAATTGGCCAACGCCAGGGTGGCTTTGGCCAATTATGGCCCAGGGGGTTTAGAACACGCCCCACACTATATAAGGCCGCCTGCACGGCGGCCATGTGTAGTGTGCGTTCCGGCGTTGAAAGAGAGATAGATAGAGAGAGAGACAGTGTCATTTCATTTGAGTTAGATAGATTAGGCAGGACAATCAGTGAGTTAGCTGCACTTACAGTGTATTGTGTGTATATATATGCATCCCAGGTGTTGCATATATATATATACACTGTATTCAGTTTAGCTAGATCTGTTCCTGTTATCTTCTTACTGACAGGCAGGCTTGTCTGTTACAGTATTTACAGCTACCTGAAGAAAATTGCTGGTGTTCTTTTGATCCTATTAGTACCACAGTCAGGCAGCTAGACTATTTACAGTTAGTGCAGTGCGTCCTGCTCACAGTGTTCAGCTAAAACTACAAGTTAGTGCAGTGCGTCCTGCTCACAGTGTTCAGCTAAAACTACAAGTTAGTGTAGTGAGACCTCTGCACAGTGTTCATCTAAAGCTACAAGTTAGTGCAGTGCGTCCTGCTCACAGTGTTCAGCTAAAACTACAAGTTAGTGTAGTGAGACCTCTGCACAGTGTTCATCTAAAGCTACAAGTTAGTGCAGTGCGTCCTGCTCACAGTGTTCAGCTAAAACTACAAGTTAGTGTGGTGCGTCCTCCTCACAGTGTTCAGCTAAACCTACAAGTTAATTTTTTTGCGAGCTCTGCACAGTGTTCAGCTAAAGCTACCTGTAGAAGGTTGGTGGTGTTCTCATATTACAGGCAGGCAGTTGATTTTGCTAGCTGCAGTATCAGTATATATATATATATATATATATATATATATATATATCCCAGCTTAGTGCAGCTACAGGCCATTAGTATGTCTGGAAGGCCAAGAAGGAGAGGCAGACAGTCACAAGCCAATAAGAGAGGGCAAGCAGGCTCTGTGTCTAGTGCTGGTCGTGGAGACGGTGCATCCTCATCAGCACGTGGCCGTGGGACACGCTTGGCCTTTTTTTCGGCAGCGGGCCGTGTTGCAACATGCGGAAGACTTGGTCGAGTGGATGACCAAGCTTTCCTCATCCTCCTCATCCTCTCTCACCCATGCTCAGGGTACTTTGTCTGGCAAAGCAGCGGCCTCTTCCCTCGGCTCAATGTCATCAGTGACTCCTTCCCTAGCCCCACCATGTCCTCCCGAGGAGTCCCTCGAACTGTTTGACCACAGTGTAGGGTACATGCTCCAGGAGGATGCCCAGCGTTTGGAAGGCTCTGATGATGATACTGAGCTCGATGAAGGCAGTAAAATGAGCATGGACAGAGGGGGTGCCCAAGAAGGACAGCAATCTGGCCGTCATGCTCCCCCTGCTGCAGCATACTGCCAGGTTTGCTCCAGTGATGAGGAGGGAGGGGATGATGAGGTCACTGACTCAATGTGGGTGCCTGATAGGAGAGAGGAGGAGGAGGCGGCACATCACCAACGAGGCAGGATGCCTAAGGGCAGCACATTGACAGCATCACACCCCAAAGCTCCACATGTGCAGGGCGCTGCAGTCTCTGCGCGTTACTCAAAAAGTTCTATGGTGTGGGCCTTTTTTGAGACGAGTGCATCAGATTGCACCGCTGCTATTTGCAACATATGTCTCAAGCGTATCTTGCGCGGCCAAAACATCTCCCGCTTGGGTACCACATGCTTGACCAGACATATGTTGACCTGCCATGCAGCTCATTGGCAAGCGTATCTAAAAGACCCACACCAAAGAACAAAGAGGACCTCTCCTTGCTCCTCATCAGCTGAGATCTCCAACCCCACTATACCTTCAGTCCTCTCTGAGACCTGCACTGAGAGGAATGAAGGTGTAGAATTAGGTGTGTCACAGCCAAGTACTTGTGGGCAATCTGCTTTCGGTACACCGACATCAGATTGTACCAGGCAAATTTCCCTGCCCCAGCTGCTGCACCACCGAAAGAAGTTCGCTCCCAGCCATCCACATGCCCAGCGGTTGAATGCTAGCTTGGCAAAATTGCTAGCACTTCAATTGCTGCCTTTTCAGTTGGTAGACTCTGCCCCCTTTCGTGAGTTTGTGGAATGTGCGGTTCCTTAGTGGCAGGTACCCAAACGCCACTTTTTCTCACGGAAGGCGATTCCGGCTCTCTACCGCCATGTGGAAGGCAATGTCCATGCCTCACTGGACAGGGCGGTCAGCGGTAAGGTGCATATTACCGCTGACTCATGGTCCAGCAGGCATGGACAGGGACGTTACCTAAGTTTCACCGCGCATTGGGTGACTCTGCTGGCAGCTGGGAAGGATGCAGGACAAGGTGCAGTAGTGTTGGAGGTTGTTCCACCACCACGCCTCCAAAATGCCACTACTAATGATTGTGACACACCTCTCTCCTCCACCCCCTCCTTCTTCCTCCATGGCCTCTTCCTGTGCTTTGTCCTCGAAACCAGCGGTGCTCCATAGCCATTCAAGGGGCTACGCAAGTACGCAGGCCAAAAGATGCCATGCAGTGCTTGAGCTGGTGTGCTTGGGGGACAGGAGCCACACTGGGGCAGAGGTTCTGTCAGCTCTGCAGGGGCAGGTTCAGAGGTGGTTGACGCCATGCCAACTTAAGGCAGGAATGGTGGTTTGCGACAATGGCACCAACCTCCTCTCTGCCCTCCGACAGGAACAAATGACCCATGTGCCCTGTTTGGCTCACGTCCTTAACTTGGTGGTGCAGCGGTTCTTGGGCAGGTACCCGGGCTTACAGGATGTCCTGAGGCAGGCCAGGAAAGTCTGTGTGCATTTCCGCCGGTCATATAATGCCAGTGCTCGGCTGGCGGACCTCCAAAAGGAGTTTAACCTGCCCAAGAACCGCCTAATCTGTGACATGCCCACCAGGTGGAACTCAACGTTGGCCATGCTGCAGCGGCTGCACACGCAGCAGAGGGCCATCAATGAGTACCTGTGCGACTATGGCACCAGGACAGGGTCAGGGGAGCTTGTTTTTTTTCCCCACGCCAGTGGGCCATGATCAGGGATGCATGCACTGTCCTGTCACCATTTGAGGAGGCCACGAGGATGGTGAGCAGTGACAGTGCATGCATCAGTGATACTGTCCCCCTTGTCCACCTGTTGGAGCACACACTGCGTGGAATAATGGACAGGGCACTTGAGGCAGAACAGAGGCAGGAAGAGGAGGACTTCCTTAGCTCTCAAGGCCCCCTTTATCCAGACAGTGTTCCTGCGTGCCCGCCGATCACACAGGAAGAGGACGAGGAGGAGGAGGAGGAGGAGGAAGATTGTGTCAGTATGGAGGTGGAGCCTGGCACTCAGCATCAGCAGTAGTCTTTAAGGGATCAATCCCAAGAAACACATGGACTTGTACGTGGCTGGGAGGAGGTGGCTGAGGACCATGTCGTCTTTAGTGACCCAGAGGACTCCGGACCGAATGCCTCAGCAAACCTACGCTGCATGGCCTCCCTGATCCTGCAAAGCCTGCGTAAGGATCCCCGTATTCGTGGTATCAAGCAGAAGGACCAATACTGGCTGGCAACCCTCCTTGATCCATATTACAAGGGTAAGGTTGTGGACCTTATCTTGCCATCGCAGAGGGAGCAGAGGATGAAACATCTTCGGGAGGCCTTGCAGAAAGGTCTGTGCAACACGTTCCCAGAGACTGGGAGGTTACAAACTCCTGTTTCTGGACAACGTGTTGTTGAGGCTTCGGTCAGTCAAAGAAGGAGCGGTGGAGAAGGTGGCCGTCTGACCGATGCATTCAGACAATTTTTTGGTCCGCAGCCCCAAGGTATGATCAGTTCCAGCAACCATCGCCAGCGTCTGTTTTACATGGTGCAGGAATACCTAGGGGCAAGATCTGACTTGGACACCTTTCCCACTGAAAATCCTCTGGGATACTGGGTCTTGAGGATGGATCACTGGCCCGAGCTTGCACAGTATGCAATTGAGCTACTGGCCTGTCCTGCATCCAGCGTTCTTTCGGAATGCACATTCAGTGCTGCTGGAGGCTTTGTAACCAATCACAGGGTGCGTCTGTCCACCGACTCAGTCGATCGACTGACCTTCATAAAAATGAATCAGTCTTGGATTACCACCAGCTACCAAGCACCTGATGCTGATGTAATCAAATAATTATTTTCAGATCCCTTCAAAGACTGCCTATGCTGATGCTGAGTGACTATCCCTGAGTAATTATCCTCTTCCTCCTCAATGATCACGCTGATAGTTCGTAAGAACATTTTTGGTTCTGGGCGCCACCACCAGTGCCTAAGGCCCAATTTTTCTGCCCCTGTTTAATAGGGGCATGTAATTACAATTTTTGATGCAATACTTTGCAGCAGGGCTCGTTTCTGCGTTCCAACTAGAGTATCTGTGAGGGGTTGCAGTGTTGTGGCACCAGCACCAGTGCCTAAGGCCCTATTTTTCAGCCCCTGTTTAACAGGGGCGTGTAATTACAATTTTTGATGCAATACTTTGCAGCAGGGCTCGTTTCTGCGTTCCAACTAGAGTATCTGTGAGGGGTTGCAGTGTTGTGGCACCAGCACCAGTGCCTAAGGCCCAATTTTTCAGCCCCTGTTTAACAGGGGCGTGTAATTACAATTTTTGATGCAATACTTTGCAGCAGGGCTCGTTTCTGTGTTCCAACTAGAGTATCTGTGAGGGGTTGCAGTGTTGTGGCACCAGCACCAGTGCCTAAGGCCCAATTTTTCAGCCCCTGTTTAACAGGGGCGTGTAATTACAATTTTTGATGCAATACTTTGCAGCAGGGCTCGTTTCTGCGTTCCAACTAGAGTATCTGTGAGGGGTTGCAGTGTTGTGTCACCAGCACCAGTGCCTAAGGCCCAATTTTTCAGCCCCTGTTTAACAGGGGCGTGTAATTACAATTTTTGATGCAATACTTTGCAGCAGGGCTCGTTCCTGTGTTCCAACTAGAGTGTCTGTGAGGACTTACAGTGTTGTGGCACCAGCACCACCACCACCACCAAAGGCCCAATTTTTCTGCCCTTGTTCAACAGGGGCATGTAATTACAATTCTTGATCTAATATTTCACAGCAGGGCCCATTTCTGCACCCACCAAGAGCGAGTGAGGACTTACAGTGTTGTGGCACCAGCACCACCACCAGCACCAAAGGCCCAATTTTTCTGCCCCTGCTCAACAGGGGCATGTAATTACAATTCTTGATCTAATATTTCACAGCAGGGCCCTGTGAGGGCTTACAGTGTTGTGGCCACAACAACACCTAAGGCCCAAATTTCTGCTGAGTATATAGGGCAGGCCCCTACTTTCAAACATCTAGCTTACAAAAGACTCCTACTTGCAAACAGAAGGAGACAACAGGAAGTGAGATTAAATCTACCCCTAGGAAGGGAAATTCTCTCCTGTAAGAGTTAATATGGGAAAAACATTTCTCCTTTCCATTGATGCTTTCCAATCCTTGTTCCACAAAAAACCCCAAATTTTCAAAAAACATTTGTCATTGGGACAAAAAGTGAGGTGAAATCTTCTGAAGAGGAGGACAGACAGCAAAACAAATGTCACAGGGGTGATAACCCTTCCCTATGTTTTCCAAAAAGCTTAAAAAAGATTTTTTGGCTGGAGCTAAACACGTTAAAAATGTACCAGTTCAAAATTACTAACAGATTCTACTTAACAACAAACCTACAGTTCCTGTCTTGTTTGCACCGCCTGTATACTGCCGTTCAGAGTATATAGGGCCTGGTAGCCCCACACCTTTCCTTATTTTAATTTGGGTGCGGGGTTCCCCTTAATATCCATACAAGACCCAAAGGGCCTGGTAATGGACTGGGGGGTACCCATGCCGTTTGTCTCACTGATTTTCATCCATATTGCCAGGACCCGACATTACATTAAACCCGCAAGCAGTTTTAAATGAGATTTTTTCCTTTAAAAATGACATTTTGTGCAGGGACTGTTCTAAACACGGGAAACACGCGCCACTTTACAGGCATACTATAGACACACCCCAGGTACGATATTTAAAGGAATATTTCACTTTTTTTTTTTTTTTACTTTAAGCATCATTAAAATCACTGCTTCCGAAAAAACGGCAGTTTTTAAAAGTTTTTTTTGCATTGATACATGTCCCCTGCGGCAGGACCCGGGTCCCCAAACCCTTTTTAGGACAATACCATGCAAATTAGCCTTTAAAATGAGCACTTTTGATTTCGAACGTTCGAGTCCCATAGACGTCAATGGGGTTCTAACGTTCGTGCGAATTTTCGGTCCGTTCGCAGGTTCTGGTGCGAACCGAACCGGGGGGGTGTTCGGCTCATCCCTACTGCAGAATCAGGAACAGGCAGGAGTCAGCAACAGGCTGGCAGCGGGGTACCAAGTCAGAAGGCAAAACCGTAGTTAGAAACAGGCAGAGGTTGGCAACAGACGGGCAGCGGGGTACAGAATCAGGAGGCAGAGTCGTAATCATAAGTTCAAGCCAAGGTCAGTATTGCAGGTAGAGGCAGGTTCAGCAGGCAGGAAAGATCCAAGAGAATGGTCAGAAGATAGCCGGGTTTTCAGGAACAAGGTCAATCAGGCAGAGTAACAACAGAAACACAGGAACAGCTGAAGACAATCCAGCACTGATGCTAGGCAGACTCTCTGTTTATATAGGGTGCTGTATGCCAGGATTCGCTCCAGCGTACGTGCGGGCGTGCATGCACATTAGCACATTAGCACCTTAGCACATTGGTGCATGCACCTTAGCACATTAGCACCTTAGCATATTGGCGCATGCGTGTTAGCACCTTAGCACATTGGTGCATGAGCGTTAGCACATTAGCGCTTTGGCACTCGTGGGTACGCGCGTTAGCATGCGTGTGTGCATTCTCATAGAAGTGCCATTGTGCATGCCCACCCTGGATCTTATTTGTCTCTGGCTACGGTTCCGTGCATGCACATTGGCATTAGCAGAACTAGGATTGGCAGCTGCTGCACGGAGACGGGTGCTTGCTGTGTGAGTTCTCTGACACTCACTTTGACCTGGGAAACCACGTTGTATATTGAAACCACATTGTATCCAAAGTTCTTCAAGGGGTACCCCCTTTAATGCTGCAAATTGCCCCTAATGTCATACAGTAGATCCCCCAAGAAATATTTTTTCCGTGTCATAAATTTAGAATTTGCAAGATAAATGAATTGAAGGAAGGAAATTTACTAGCTTTCAGGCTAGGAGTAATTTAAAAACATTTAATATTGGCTCCTTTTCTACATGCTTCTCTAAAAATATAGTCTATTTATTGCAGGGCTCATACAGCCTGCAATATGTGAGCTGTACTGTGTGCATGCTGCAAACACATTTAAATGAGCATGTAGCCAATATACGATATGGTTTCCCAGGCCATAGTGTTTCTAAACACTATGCAATCCACTGAAGGAAGAACCATGAAGGCACTATTTTTATGACTGTTGACAAATTTGCACCTAATTGGTGAGCTAGCCATGTTAGACGTGAAATTCCTAGGTTAGAAACTTAGTGAATATATACTCTAAAAACATTCACTTCATTCAGTTTGAATGTCAAAAGTTTTGTGAACTGTTTTATTAATAATGGTTGGTTTATACCCCCAACCACTATTACTTAAATTACTTTTTAGTGTCTATGTAATCTTGTTAAATAATAATTTTTTTACGGAGGTGAAAATTTCCGAAAATATGATTCTGACAATTTTTATTGTTTTAAACACTATAGGGGTTATTATATATTGTATAAAAATGTATAACTTTGGAGATTTTAATTATTAAATCTTGTATTATATATATTCCTCTCAAAATGGCGATAGTTAATTTGTGATGCTAATTATATTGGCCGTGAGGTGATGTTTTTATTCATTCTATAGTTTTGGAATCCTAATTGTTTTATCCTTATTAGTCATAGAATATTTATAGCCAGGGTGTCTTCCAATTTGGGTTAGCTCTGATAATGTGGGGTTCGACACATTGCCGGCCAAACTGGAAGCTGTTTTATTTTATTTTGATAGCACATCTAGCCCTTGGAATGCATATGGTTTGTGGCGACTTCTGGTTCTGGTGAGTTATGTTTGTTCCGTTCTTTGGAGCACATATGACAGAGTGGGGAGCTGCACTTTCAGGAGGATCTTATTTATAGAATGTTGATGCTTACTAGCCATGCCCCTGATGATATCAGCATATGGTGAAACACGTAGGGTGTGTACATAATGTGTGTCATCATCACGCTGAGGACCGCGGCTATCTTGTTGTGGATTTTAGGCCTTTAAATGTGTTCTAAAAAAACTTTTATAAACAAGCCCTCTTAACCACTGGGTAGAGGGTCAATACATTCTGGTAGGAGGCTTTGCCTAGTCATTGGTAGTGGGGAATTGGAGTATCAACACCGAAGTTTATTTTTCAAGCACAATAGAGGTGTTCACAAATTTTGGACTTTCCAATAGGACTTTTGGCAATTTTGCCTATCTGTACTTTGATCACTGCACTTTATTTATTTTATGTTTTTTTTTTATTTGTTGTCAACAAATTGTGCAAGCTGCTAAGTATCTAAGCGGGGGTGTGATTATAATTTGAATGGAGCCCCTACTGAATTGTACATAGACAAAAACATTAAAAAAAGACACATCTTATTACTAATGGCTTCTGACCTGAGAACTCAGAAATCTTGCCACTGTAGTCCTTTGGTTAAAAACAATAACAGGTCTAAACCAGCTAAAATGTACACTACTCCACTTTAATATAGTGTTAGGGAATTTTCCCTTAAAGTACACCCTTTAAGATAAGTCCAATATATGTGTTACCCGAGACAAAGAGTGACTCGAATATACTGCTCAGAGAACCGGTAAGATAAAGAGACAAATACCAGCTGTAATTGCCCCCACCCACTCACAGTTTGTCCCCAATAGGGGTGTTTGGGTGCTTCGGAGGCATGCCCGCTTTCTCTATAAGTCCGTCACAGAGTTCCCCATGTGTTTTACCTTACTATCCTTTGGGTTAGACCCAAATGGTTCTTTAATCATATGCACCACCATGTTTCTGTGGATATTGCTAAAGTTATCATTATCTTGTTTGTAGATGGTATTCATCATTTCTGTACGACTGTAAAGTGTTCTTTGTTTTTATTCTTGTGCATTTAAAAACCTTAATAAAAACATTGAAACAAACAAAAAAAAACAATAGCAGGTGTGTTCAATCATCATTACCTGATTTTATCTAAGAAAACAATTTGTACTTTGGAAATCCAGTCATAATACAGAGTATTAAAAAAACCCTGCAATTTAAACAAAAAATTGCTATTTTATTTTTGTCTGAGAATGGCAAGGTAAGCATTGGATATTACAGAAAAATAAATGAAAATGTTCTCACTCCTATTGCCTGGATTGGTATGTTGTTATAGGGATTTCCATCACTCTAGTAGACAGTCAAAGCAGTAGAATACTTATATTTTGGGGCTTAGCATAAAGACTTAGATGTATATTGAACATCCACATCAAAAGGATAGAGGGTGGTATGCAAGTCGAAAAAACCATCTACATACATTTGCCAGTAATTTGCCTAGAAATACGGTCCTCTTACATGCAGAGATTTATGATAACAACATTTTATCCTGTTTTAAGTCAGGTTAATTTAGTTAAAACATGGCTAGTAAAACATGGCTAGTTATATAGAAAACAATTAAAAGAAAATGAAATGAAAATTAAAATAAATCTTGGTGGCTGCTATCTGAAGTTTTCCTCTATACCCCAAAAAGTCTATTAACACAGCCTGCCTTAGAATTATTCTAGTCAGAGGTAAGTGAGGAAAGTACATATGATATCCAGGAATTTGTAATTTTCTGCAACATTTGTTACTAAGCATTGCCTATTGATGGGAAAATCCTGTAATAAAGTTTTATTTGCGTATGATTATACTGTTTTACACAGCTAAATTGTAATTCTTTGATGAGATCACAGTCTGTATTTACACCATTAAAGAACATCTGTACTGGGGAAATTGTAAATTACAACTGTTCACTCTCCTTGAATTGCCAGTTTATCAGCTGTTATCTTGTTTCAATTCTTTCTACCAACTTACCAACCCAGTACAAGTATGCAGAATAGAAATCAATTTACTTCACTTGTTGCATATCCTGTCATGAAACTCAGCCGTCAGAGAAGAATCATGAGAGGAAGGCTACTTGCATTTCAGCTTTAAAGTAGAACTCAGGAAGGTGAGTATTGCAGCAAAATCTTGTGTAGGTATGGTTAAAACCTTTGCCAATGTATTTTCTTGCAGTGTGTTTCCTTTTAAAGAGATCTCCCTTCACTTTCTGTTTTGGGAATACAGCAGAAAGCAAGGGGAAATAACTTATACAGTTGTTACCTGAACAAGTTTTACCCTTGAGGCTAAGTTCACACATAGACATTTTGAATCGTGGGTGGAATTGCTACGATTTCAAAAGGCTCTGTTAAAAATTTTAAATCACACATCAGTGTGTTCAGGTGCCATTCATGTCAAAAACGTCAAAAACGTGGTGCGATATTATCATGCGACAAATTGCGCTGCAATCGTACTTACTAACACATGTAGCCCAAAGGAAGTTCCGGTTTGGCATAGTTGAGCAATCTATCCATTGCACAGTGATATTAGTACACAAATAACTTCTTTGCTATCTGTGTCTTTTTCAAGATTTTCAAAAAGTAGCAATTGTTGTGCTTTTTACGGCTGTGTTCATTTTCCATGTGGCATCATCCAAAATATGAACTCCAAAATATACAGTTGTGCTCATAAGTTTACATACCCTGACAGAATTTATGATTTCTTTTTTATAACCTGTGTGTTAATATACACAAAATATAAAGCATGTGACAGAAAAGCTTAGATAGGACACATATTTAAAACCAAGTTTGAAAACAATTATATATGGAATGCAGGTTTTGAAATAAAATAGAAACATATGTCTCAAAATCCGATTATATATTCCTGTATATTTAATAGCTGCAAATTACAAGGAAGTTAAAACTATTTGTAAAAATTGGAGTAGCCTTTAGTTACAAAGTTATAATATTCCAAACATTGGAATAGGAATACAAAAGGGAGCAATCTAGTATATCAAAAGTATTCAACTTTAATAGTTAAAAGGGTTAAAAAGCACTCATAAAGGGTCACTTGCAGTTGCACATGTCCTGATGGAAGTAATCATCTTCCTTTTCGAGACCAGCATTAGGGAACAGCCTTTGAATGTGATATTAAGTTAAAAAGAAAAAAATCAAGGGAGGTTTTTACTAGAGTTTAACATTTGAATTTGATTTAGAAAATTAAATTGGGGTGGTTTTGGTGATTTTTAAGAGAGCAATAGGCATTATACAGCTCCTGTATAAACAAAATTGAAACAAAGAACACAAAATTAAATTTACACCTACCCTAATCCCCTCCACTACCACCACCACCCCCACCAAAAAAGCACCCTCTAAAGCAGCAGTCTCTAAAATACACCCCATGGGCCACACCGAGCCCCTAGGACATTTTTCTCCAGCCCACAGCTAGTGTCCTCAGACTCAGTAAATACCTGGTCTCCACTTAAGCTAACCCCCCAGTAATATGTAGCACAGATCCATGCAGTCCACTGACAAAGCTTGCCTGTCCCCCAACAGCACTTTTTAGTTGATTGCTAGGACCTAGCAATCAGTGACATGCTTTAGTGCAAACCAGTTTGCTGTTAACATTAGTGTCCTCTCTTCTGTAATTCTGCACAAATGTGATCAATGTGCACGGAACCATGACAGGGACATTGAGGTAAGGAGGGACTCTGATGGGGACACTGATGAAAGTGGGGCTCTGATTTGAAGTCTGATGTAACGGTGAACTCTCAGATCTTTTCCCTGTTCACATATCTCTTTCTGTGATGGAAAGAACAAAGAAAAGAAAATTGCCCACAAGTGCCACTTATTTATTGAAGATGGAGAGTAAACTACTTCTTTGAGCAGGCAGGTAATAAAGTTTTTGACTCATATGCAATGGAACGTTTGCAGTATTTAGTACAATGTGCATCCACACTATGAAACCAAACATGAAAAAAGTTATTCCAAATTCACAGGAACACAATGTTCCAAAAAAATGTCAGTCTATGTAACACAAAGACTGACATTTAAATAGATATGTGGGCATGAGCTAGGAGTATGTATGTGTGGTTTTCTTGAGAAATGTTTTATTGCTGCTGTAAAGGGTATCCGAAAAAAATGTTGTTGTATGTATACAATGACAATAAAGTATCTATCTACACAGTTTGCTTTCCAAAAAAACTTTTTTTTTTTAAAGTAGAAAAGAATTGAACATAAATATATTACCAGGGCCAGATACAAAGTAGCTCAAAGAGGAAAGCTGTTCACAGATGGAGATGTCATCAGTGTATGATGGAACAGTGGAAGAGTTATACCCAGAAAAAGCTAATCTGTTCAAAATTAACAGCCTTGTGCCAAATACTGTTGCTTGTAGAATTGGAGATAAAGGACGCAATATATTGTAGTTCATCAAATTACAGACAAAGCAAGACATTTTCAGGTGTATTCTTTTGACTGATGAGTGTGATACATTACAATTCATAATATTCATTTGTGGCCTCAACAGTGAATATAAAGTGGTATTAAAGGTAATTAAAAAAACATATTATACTTGCCTGCTCTGTGCAATGGTTTTGCACAGAACTGCCCTGATCTTCCTCTTCTCTGGTCCCCTTCTGGCACTCCTGGCTCCTAATCTTTTCCGAGTGCCCCCCATAGCAAGCCACTTGCAAGTGGGGACACTCATGCGTCTCACTTCGAAGCCCCACTCTGTGGGTCTATAAGACACACAGAACAGGGCTTGGCCCTGCTCACTTCTTCCCGGCTCTGATGGCTCCCGATGCTGTCTCTCAGCCAATGAAGAGGCAAAGACCCAGGTGAGCAACTGCTCTCATGCACATCGCTAACTCACGATCAGGCTCAGGTAAGTATTGGGGGGGGTGGGACAGCTGCATACTGAAGGTTTTTTTTTTTACCTTCATAGCATACACAGCACAGTAACCAGTGGAGACATCCTCAGCGAATTAAAAAAAAACTGTGTTAGAACAAAATCTAGAGTTTAATAAATGCAATGCATTACAAATGATGAGGAAAATATGTGGATTCGTCTTGCATTCTGAAATTTGCTGTTTCAACAGTGAATTTCATTTAATCTCAGGGGCATGATCATTGCCAGTTTCACAATTTTCTTAAGGAAACCTATTGTAAGTTCATTAACTTGTCTTATTATACAGCAGTTTGATGGCTTAGTTGTGGGCCAGTTCTATCATGCTTCTTTCAGCTCAGAGGGGAAATTGATTCATTTCTCACAGAGAATTGACCAGAAGCACTTTTATCAAACACTGACTGGCTATGGAAATTGGCATTTTTGCAGACCTGACAGACCATATGAATCAACTGAATCTGAAGTTGCAAGGTGAAACAAATTAGATTTTTCATCTACAGTATTTGTGTATTTAAAAATATTCAGGGCAAAATTGATGCCATTCAAAGGACAAGTGAAGGTTCAGAACTTGGTTAATTTCCATGCTGTGAAAAATGTCATGAGGAAAGTAAAGCAGAATTCCCCTTTTTTCAATTGCAAAAGAACTCAATAGGAACTTGCAAAAACAATTTTAGGAATAATTTTCTGATTTTGATGGAAAAGCAAATAATATAAAACTGTTTTAAAATCCATTTGGCTGCAGTCTTGAAACACTTACAAGTCAGTTTCAATTGAGGCGTAATAGTTTTGTTTTCCGTATATAATGTGTTGGCTTTCATACAGCAGCAGCAACCCAGTATGGTTGATTTCCATTAAAATTTCTTTTTTAGGTCATTTTTTTTTAAAGACAGCAATTTGTGCTGCAGTGATAGACTATAATTGAGTGCTGGAAGAAGCAGGAACAATATAGCCAAAATCTATTGTTTATAATAATAAACTTAATGCTATCAACTTCATATAAATTACTAAGCAGTAGCAAAATGAGGTACTAAGTAACTTACATTTTTCAAAATGTTAACCAAAACACTTCTGAAGCACAAACCCACACCCCAGAGATGACACATTTGTTTTGCCGTACTAAAAACCAACATTGTCATGTTTCAAAGACAACAGCCAAACATAAGGTGTAGTGGCTGGAGAGTATGTAAGCAGATTGATTTGGGTCTTAGACAGCAGTCTAATGCCGCGTACACAGCCGCGTATACACGGTCGGATTTTCCGATGGGAAATGTTCGATTGGAGCTTGTTGTCGGAAATTCCAACCGTGTGTAGGCTCCATCGGACATTTTCCATTGGAATTTCCAACAAACAAAATTTGAGATATGGTAGCCCCATAAAAAAAAGCCCCATATCAACCTACAAAGAGGATTTTGGCTCGTATCCTAGAAACAGATGATTGGCATAAATCAAGGCACATATGCAAAACTAGATCTCTCTGAACTTAAGGCTTTGGCCAGAAAAAGAGAGATAGAGTCTGAACTTCCGGAGCAAACCATAATTTCCAAATTGTGGCAGCAAGATGAAGAGAGAAGGAAGGGAGATGCCAGCCCTTTTGCCCCTGGCATAGAGCAATCTGTTGCAGTTTATCCTGTCAGAACCTAATTAGTTTTTGAAGGTAATGCTGTTGACAGTAAGTCTCAAATTAAATGGCATGTACCTTTTAGTCCCCAAGATATGAGAGCCATATTAGAGGGATTGGGAGATCCTAGAAAGAATCCAATTGGGTTTGCAAACAAACTTAGCTCTGCACAGGAAGCATATGAGGCTTCTGCTACTGACATTCATCAGCTTCTTATTAAAGCAGTGGGAAGCAACATGCCTGGCTATATACTTAAAGAATGTGGTCCGTCAAATTTTGGTTCTAGCGGTTTCTGACGTGTCGCTTGACCACCACCCGGTCAAGCGACAGGTTAGAAAGCCGCTAGAACCAAAATTTGACGGACCACATTTGGTGCTTTTGACAACCGGTTCTGCTGTCAAGTTGGAAGGAAAGCCCACCTGGATTCACGCCAGTCACTGCAAGAAAATCCTGAAGTCATGATATCCTTTGAAAAAATGATGATGATGTTTCTTTTCTTTTTGTTGTTTGTGAGAACTGAGACATGGAAAAATAACCCTTTTATCCAAATGTTAAATTTGTATGCAACCCATAGCAACGCTAGTAACTGCTGGGTGTGTTCTCACTTACATCCCCAAACAGGAACAATACCCATGATAGCAATGCCTCTCAATTTCACTGATCTAAACAGGACCAGAATAAATTGCTCAGCTTAAAAAAGTAGTAATAGAGCACAGATTAACGCTAAATTATCTCACTGCAGCTCAAGGTGGGATGTGTAAGGTATTTCGCACTGACTGTTGTATATACATTTCTGATAATGAGGACATTATTAAAGGGCATCTTGCTAAGATAGGAGAACTACAGAATAAGGCCAGAGATATTGCTAAAGATGGATGGAACCCCTTTCAGGGTTTGGGAGGTTTTGGTGATTTTTTTATATGGCATAGCAACATGGTTACAGAAACTAGGCACTTACATTGTGATGTTCCTATTTCTCATATTTGTTATTTACTTCCTCATCAGGCTATGCCTCTGTGTGACTACCCGCTGTACCAACAAATGTACCACCAGCCCTGATGAACCCATTATTGTGAGAAAGCTAGGAGAGAGCTGAACAGGACGCCGTCTCTCTGCGCCAATGTAACAGGAAATACCAGCAATCGGCTGAATGTAACGCGGAGAAGAATGGTGTCAAATAAACAAAAGGGGGAAATGACATGGACATTCACTGTACTGTTCATTTAAGCACAAGAGACTCCATTTTGTTCTCACTGTTGAAATGTGTTCTGTAACTTTCACCTAACACACAGACACATCTCCTACTAAACGCTCTCTACCCCCCCTCCCTTCTCAAGGTTTTACTTTTGCAATTGTTCTATTTGCTAGTTTTTAATAATATATTTCTATTTGTTAGCTTTTAATAACATATTTCTATTTTTTAGTTTTTAATAACATCTCACACCACCCCTTTCTTATCTATGTATAAAATAACATGTAATAATACATTTTCACTGAACGGACATTTTAAACACAGTGATTGAGTCCTGTGAATCAGTTCCTGCAGCTGCAGTATTAACTTTGTTTTAGAGTCCCAATCAGAAATCAGTCATATCAGCTTGGCGAGTCATATCAGGAGTTTGGCAGAGTCTCCAGAAGGAACCGCGATTCGATCGGGATAATTGGGAAACGCAGATCTCAAATGCCGGCTAGGTAAGCTGCCCTTAAGCTTGCTATATTTCTGCCTTTTCCTATGTATCCTATCTGTCGGTTCTCAAGGAAACCAGACCACTCTTTGACCTTTCTGGTTAGGTAATGTGTGTGTGTGAATGTGTATGTGTCCCCCTTCATGGGTTGGACTGTGTGTGGATAGGGAAAATCCTCTGCAGTTCCCTGCGTTGACTCCTTGTGGGCGACCTGGGTCAGAGGCGCATGGTAGGGTCAGATAAAACTCAGAGAAGAGAAGAGACGAGGAGGGTCTCTTAATGAGTGTTTTGTCTATTGTCATAAACCCCTTCTATCCACGTAGATAAGTGGAGACTATTCTTGTAAATCTGCAGATTTGCTGTACTATTTGTTTTAGAGGCAAGAGGGTATAGGCACAAGTAGAGAAGACTGGCCAGTCATTATGGGCATTAAATTAATTAAGGGAATTAAGGGAGAGAGGCCTTCAGAAAATGCCCAGCACAAGATGAGCGCTAGAGAATATATGAACCGAAGGTACGGTTCCGCCTATGCTGAGCCGCTAGATAAATGGGTAGAATGGACAAAGGGAACACCTAAACCTTTAAAATCTGAAGGGACTTTTGATTTACAAGTATGGCAAACTTTTCTGAACGATTATGGCCCACTAGTGTGCAGTGAAGGAACGTGGAGAATAGCTTGCACATGTGAGACAGAAGCTAAAGTAGCAAATCAAACTGGCTTGACGGAGATATTTAATAAAAATACTGCCCAAATTTACTACATTTGGCCAGAAGACTCTGTAGAGGAGGACCCCCCACCTTATGTGGCTGCCAGTTTGGCTTTAAGGGGTCCATCCACAAAAGCAAAAGAATTAGATTACATGGAACACACAAAAGATGAGCTATGCAATATAGTAGAGAGCAGAGGTTTAAAAGCCCCATATCAACCTACAAAGAGGATTTTGGCTCATATCCTAGAAACAGATGATTGGCATAAATCAAAAGGCACATATGCAAAACTAGATCTTTCTGAACTTAAGGCTTTGGCCAGAAAAAGAGAGATAGAGTCTGAACTTCCGGAGCAAACCATAATTTCCAAATTGTGGCAGCAAGATGAAGAGAGAAGGATGGGAGATGCCAGCCCTTCTGCCCCTGGCATAGAGCAATCTGTTGCAGTTTATCCTGTCAGAACCTAATTAGTTTTTGAAGGTAATGCTGTTGACAGTAAGTCTCAAATAAATGGCATGTACCTTTTAGTCCCCAAGATATGAGAGCCATATTAGAGGGATTGGGAGATCCTAGAAAGAATCCAATTGGGTTTGCAAACAAACTTAGCTCTGCACAAGAAGCATATGAGGCTTCTGCTACTGACATTCATCAGCTTCTTATTAAAGCAGTGGGAAGCAACATGCCTGGCTATATACTTAAAGAATGTGGTCCATCAAATTTTGGTTCTAGCGGCTTTCTAACGTGTCGCTTGTCCACCACCCGGTCAAGCGACAGGTTAGAAAGCCGCTAGAACCAAAATTTGACGGATCTTCCAGGCGATCTTCCGGCTTGTCGAGATAGAGCAGCCCAAGCGATGGCAATGGTAAGGCTGCAATAATAGCACAGGTCAGGCTGCAATAATGGCACAGGTGGGGCTGCAATAATGGCACAGGTCAGGCTGCAATAATGGCACAGGTGCGGCTGCAATAATGGCACAGGTCAGGCTGCAATAATGGCACAGGTTGGGCTGCAATAATGGCACAGGTCGGGCTGCAATAATGGCACAGGTCGGGCTGCAATAATGGCACAGATCAGGCTGCAATAATGGCACAGGTTGGGCTGCAATAATGGCAATGGTCAGGCTGCATTATTAGCACAGGTCAGGCTGCATTTCATGGGCACTGGTAAATATTTTAGTACTCCATTAGTTCAGAATATTTTTTTCTTGTTTTCCTCCTCTAAAGTCTAGATGCGTCTTATGGTCAGGTGCGTCTTATGGAGTGAAAAATACGGTATTTAAGCATGAAAAATGTAATGAAAGTGTATTTTTTTTTAAAAGCGCAATAAATTTGAACAGATTTACTTAATAGAATCGTATTACTTTTTCAATGGAGACAATTTGGGAGACAGGAAGTTTGCATATTTCAATTATAAATATTACATTTAATGGTATATTTAAAAAAAAATTAATTATTTGCTGAAATGAATCACATTCTTTAAAATATGAGGTGACTTTGGAGGCAAACAGTAGGAATATTTCAGCCAAAAATATAACAATTCTACAAATTTGAGGCATGGAATCTCATCATTTTTAGATTTCAAGCTCTTTATTGAGTTTTTATATAAATAAAGAAGAATAGCAAAATACAAAACCATCCAATATGTTTCGCCAGCTGTGAGAAAATGCATTAATACAAAATAACATTAGTGACATTTGCAAGGCAGTCACATGGATAAAGCTCACAGTGATTGAAAGACCCTAGGTTAGTCCAGAAAACAAGTCACTGGTCAAACAGCCCCCCTCAGTAATGGTAAAAGACTAAACTTCCCACGTGATAAAACAAACTCTTTCATTATCAATTTTATTAACAATTTCACTCAGGGGTAGCAAAATTAGAGAAAGATCTGGAGAACACAGATAATTAGCCGATAAATGAGAGCCTTGTGGTTTTGTTAAGCACTAAGCCTGAAGAAGTAGAAGAAGGAAGGAACGAATCAGAAAAGAGGGGAAATGTAGAAAACATACCAAGTTTCGTGGGTAAGGAGATCTCAAGGATACATTAGTCTACTGTAAAATATATGATTTAAGTATATCTCCTCCTTTTTAAAGTGGAAGTAAATCTTATTATCGTTTTTAGCCAAGGAAGCTGCCATCTTGGCCTCTGTTTAATCTTTAACTGCCATGATTCTGCACATGTGATCAGCTATGACACCAGCCATTGGATGGTTTGACAGTTTGGTCAAGAGCACAAACAAATATGACAGTTACATTACCAGCATGTGTTGGGAATGTAACTGTATTTTGAACATGTTAAATCGATGTGTTTACTTCCACTTTAATAAGAGAAAACTTGGGAGGCAGGGAGTAAACATTTAAAAGGCAGAAATAGGAAGTGATTTTTTTTCTAAAACTTTTATATAAAATTTTAGCAGACTTAATTGCAAAAAAATAATATCATATTTAATCCAAGGGAATTTCAGAAGCAGGCAGAAGTCATATTTCAGCCAGAAATAAAAAATGAGACTGTTCTATTTTACAGCCACTATTTTATGATCGTACTGATATTAATCTCTTCTTTTTAATTAGGAGAGAACATTCCTAATATAGCCATAACAATAGAATTACAGGTTTTTTTTGTTTCTGAGACAGGATAAAAGTGTAAAGATTTTGTGCACAGAATTTCATCCTTTTATAACCTATAAATTATGCAGATCAGCTGCACAGACTCTATTTTCCATATAAGCAATACAAGAAGGAGAGGGCAGGGAAACTCTATATTTATTTTAGGAAGATATATGCCTTCTGTATCAGAGGAAAATGTTGTACAAATTAGCTGCCAAAATGAAAAGTATTTTATAGTCTATAAAAATCATAGTTATGGAATGAGAACAAGTGGTTTCTAGTTAAAGAATAAATGTTAGGCCACACTACTTTAAATTCCCATCCTCAGTGGCGGCGTGAAACTGCACACTGCGATGGCCCAAGATGGCGCTCAGCCGAAGCATGCTTCTCCGGACATCCCGGATCCAGCGGCTTCTCCTACTGCATCCTCTGAACAGAGTGAGTACATGCCCCATCTCACCAAGGCAGAGGATAGCCTGTCCACAATGTATGAAAGACTAACACGTAAATTCCAGGCTGAACTGCACAAGTCGACAAACTCTCTGACCCAGGAGATCGCCTCAGGAGGCGACAGATTTATTAGAAATTAAGCATGACGAATTACACATGACATGTGTAGATCTCCACAAGAACAATGAATTACTCTCTGATACGGTTCTCTGGCTACAAATTAATCTCGAGAACCTCGATAACCGCAATAGGAGAAAAAATATTAGGGTACGCGGTGTGCCAGAATCAGTCACTGACCTGTCTGACACCATTAAGAGACTGTTCCACTCCATGCTCCCAGACCAACGTGAAGCCTCATTTCTGTGCGACAGGCTTCATAGAGCCCTGCAGCCCAAGCCACCACCTGAGAAGCCCCCTAGGGACATTGTGATGTGCCTGAAGGACTTCCTAATGAAAGAAGAGATCCTTCGTGCTTCCCGAAACACCCCCCGTATACAACTGAGCTGGATGGGATTACCATCCAGATTTATCCAGATGTCTCCCCAGCAACTTTAGAGAAGAGGAGAAGGATGAAGGAAGTCACCACAGTCCCGCAATCAGCGGTCCCACACAATAGCATGACTTATACCGTCACTACTTTTGCTGAGGACAAAGAAGTCCTGGTGAAATTGGGCCTCCTGGATCCTCAACCCACCCCGAGGCACCCACAGATCCCACGTCCAACACTGATATGAGCTACCCCATCTCCCCAATGGGATCGTTGGAATCGCCAACGCTCCAGGGACTTAAACACTTGAACCCAGATCGACGGCTTTGTTCCAGTATCCCTCATCAGAGGAGTTTGGTTTGCATAGCAGCACTGTTTAAAAGGGAAGATTTTATTTTCTTTTTTTTTACCACCTAAAACTTATTTTCCATCACATAGGCATTTATGAGAGCAAATGGGTCACACCCTCAGGCAAGTGCCACTTTCCACCCGTTTGAACAACCTCCTCCACACCCACTCTCGACTACGTCCCTATTTCTCTCCCACCTTGTTTTTGATGGGAGAAAACATTGACTTACCCGTTCCCCTACCCTGCAGAACCCCCCCTCCCCCTCAGTGGGGACCCTGAGAGTCTGTGGAAGTTTGGACTGGATAAGTACGCAGTTGTTGGGTATACAGGTCAGGATGGCTCTTCCATCCTGGCCCTCTAGAGTTTATTAACTTTGTTATAGTTTAAGTTTTCATTTACTCTGTATTCTACATATTAATGAGTTAATATTGATGATGGTTTCTTTTGACTGGAACTGGTTGCATGGATATTATGGTAATTAAGCGTGCATGGGGCCAGGTTCTCTAGTGGGCCATGAGGCATTGGACTCAAACAGCACTATAATAACTTTTAAGTCCTCGTTTCCTATCTATGTTTTGAACCCCCACAGGTCATACACCTAAAATGGGTTTAAGGGTAACATCCCATAATGTAAGAGGCTTCAACTCTCCTCAAAAAAGGAGGAAGGCCTTTCAATATTATAAACAATTGGGGGCAGACATCATACTGCTGCAGGAGACCCATTTCTCCTCTGCCTCCCACCCTAATTTTTGAGTCCAAAGCCAGGGGAGTCGCTATTTTTATTAAAAATACTGTACCCTTCCAGCAGATTTTACAGGGAGAGATACAGGGTCGCGCCCTGATGGTAGCAAATGTGTACGCTCTGAATAATTCACAGGGCTCCTTCTTTCGATCATTTTTCCAAGTGCTAGATAGATATTCCTCCACGCATTGTCAGAAACCATGAAATCAGACCGAGACAGAAGTACAGTTAAATCACATTTGTTTATTAATAAAAGTAAAAAGAACAGACATAGTCAAAACATAGCCAAAGTTCAGTAACCGGAACGGATAGTCAGCCAAGCCAGAAGTAAGGGATCAAAGTAGTGGAACAGCAGGCAAGATCTGGAGCCAGAAGGGATGTCAGCAAGCCAGTCTTTAAACAGCAGCGCAGGAGATAGTTTCTTGTGATGTGACCAAGGCGAAGGCAGAGCTCCTCTGGACTGGACGGCTTAAGTAGGCAGGACTGACGAGCTGGATCATCAACAGCTGAGTAACTGTGGGGAGAGATGGGAGCTGGCAATTAGCCGACACCTCAGCGGCCAGCTCAGAGAAGGAAGGGCTCAGCCCAGCCCTGACTCTCATATGTTAGTCGGGGGAGATTTCAATTTAGTTGTTCACTCTGCCTTAGACAGAAGTAAGGCTACTAGTGTGTCCAATGCTTTCCCTAAATCCCTAATGAGATCCTTGGGAACACACCAATTAATTGGATGGATTACATTTTTAGCTCCCCAATTCTACTTGCAAACTCATCCTCTGATAGCATTTACACCTGCCCCTGGTCAGACCACCATTTGGTCTCATTCCATACTTCCCACATAGGGCTATCCCCAATGACAGCCTCCTGGAGGCTGAATGACTCCCTTTTAACAGAACCCGAGTTGACCTCACAAATAGCCGATCACCTAGCTGAATATTTCAGACTGAATGATACAGAAGATATATCCCCACCTATACTCTGGGCAGCTCACAAGGCGGTCCTTCGTGGTCGCTTTATAGAGCTAGCCACAATCAAAAAATGCCAGAAGATAACCAACATCAAGACCCTCACCCTAGAATTGGATAAACTATACCATGTACACACCCTGATCCATTCCCCTGAAGCAATTAGACAAATCAACCAAAAGAAAGTAGAACTAGACACGATCCTTTCAGATCGAACCGAGAAATCCATACGATGGTCTAAAGCACAGATTCCTCCTCCATAGCAACTCTGCCTCTGCCATGTTCACATGAAAAAATTTCACCAATCCCTCCAACCGACTCAGGTTTACAAACTGATTAAAAGTTCGGGTCAACTATTTTCCCACCCTAAGGAGGTATTACAAATCTTTACGTCCTTCTATCAATCCCTACTGACATCCCCTGACACACTCTCACCAAACGACATGGACTCATGGCTGGGCTCTTTATCCCTTCCATCGCTGTCAGAGGAGCAACAACATAGCCTGAATACCCCTTGCAGAGATCCTGTCTATCATAAAATCCGTAAAAACCTCAACAGCCCCAGGTCCAGAGGTTACACCTCATCCTACTACAAGACATTTGCAGGAATATTAGCCCATAAACTTACAAGAGTAATTAATCATATCCTGCAAGGTCATAAACTTCCTGAAGAAATGCTCTCCGCTAATATGACTCTCATCCCCAAACCCAATAAGTACCATTTCCAACCACAAAATTACAGACCAATATCAGTTCTTAACAATGACACTAAAATTTTAGCCCGAGTATTAGCTGATAGACTAGCGCACATTATCTCTACACTAATAGGCCCAGAACAGACCAGCTTTATCCCCACAAAGCAGATCACTGATAATATCTGCCTAGTGGCTAATATAATACAAGATGCAGATATCTTTTTCCGCAAAGTAATAATTCTAGGCCTAGATATACACAAAGCCTTTGACAGCGTCCTCTGGCCCTGACTAAATTTGGTTTCCTGGGGGAATTTGATAATGGTTTTAAGGCTCTATATCATAACCCACACACCCAAATCAAACTTCCAGGCTGTTCCTCAGAGTATTTTCCGCTCATGCGAGGAACCAGACAGGGCTGCTCACTGTCACCATTGATCTTTGCCCTGGCCATAGAGTCGCTGGCCATGGCAATCATCACAAACCCAAACATAAAAGGATACACAAAAGGGAAGGAAGAATTCAAAATGAGCCTGTATGTAGACAACGTGCTCATGCTCTTACCAGATCCATTGGTATCCCTCCCTAATCTAATGTCTACCCTACAGGACTTCCACACCATTTCTGGGTTGGGAGTAAATCTCGCAAAATGCTCTGCTCTCCCCATCAACATCCCACCTCATATCTCCACTAGCATTAAACTCATATGGCATCACTCTTACAGATAACTCCCTGCAATACCTGGACGTGTGATTAGCTCCCTCCCTTCGAGCTATGTACAATGCCAATTACCCTCAGGCCTTCCTTAAAACTAAACAATGGCTACGACTATGGTCTTCTTTACCTATCCCTCTTTTGGGAGGGATCACGGCCATTAAAATGTCCATCCTCCCAAAACTGTTGTACTTTTTTAGAGCCCTTTGCCTCTATGAGTCTCGCCAAACCATAAACTTAATCCAAAGAGCCATTAACAAATTCATTTGGAAAAACAAACCCCCCAGATATGGTAAGTTACTCACATATAGACCCCTTTCACAGGGAGGCTTAGGGTTACCCAATATATGGCTGTATTACATAGCAGCCAGACTTGCATAAGCAGCCCAGTGGCATGCCCCCCCAGCTATGATCCCCTGGTTACTTTTTGAAATGATCTCAGCTCGCCCATTCTATGTACCAGGGCTTTTATGGCAAGCTGGAATAAAACCCAGAGAAATCGGTGCGCTAAATAACATAGTGGGCCAAACTATCCACCTATGGAACCTATACTATCAGAAGTTTAAGTTACAATCAGACAGAACCCTCCTATCCTCATTCTTAGGAGACAAGAGATTCCCCCCGCCTATGATTCACCCAATGCGTTCCACTGGTGGGAACTTAGGACCTTCACCACATTAAGAGCCTTAACAAACGGATCACAATTTTGGTCCTTTACGCAACTACAGGAACAATTTGATATCCCGAGAACTGAGTTCTATAAATATCTCCAAATAAGATATTTTTATGAGTCTCTATTCTCATTGAATGTTAACCCCATATTCTCCCAATATGAAAATATATGCTTTAATCTATCCAGAGAACGGGGGACCATCTCTGCGATATATAGACACCTCAATGAAAGAAATCTTCCAGAGAAATCAACGGCTATAATCCGTTGGGAAACTGATGTAGGCTAAGTATTCTCCACTGGCCGAACATGATGATTAACATACACAAATGCTCCTGCTCTATGGCCATAAAAGAAACAGTGGTTAAACTACACACCAGATGGTACCACACCCCAGATAGAGTACATACATTTTACCCAGGAGTCCCAGCCACTTTCTTTAGGGGCTTCCAGGTCTCGGGAACATTGCTCCACACTTTTTGGGGCTGTCCACAGCTGAAGCACATATGGAGTCAGGCAGCCTCCAGGGTAGCACAGATATCAGGGACCATGGTCACGTTCACAGCCCCAATGTGTTTACTCTTCACACCTATCCCAGATGTTCCTCCCCAACTCAAAAATTGGTAAATACATTGTTCTGTGATATCCTGTGGTCCATAGCCTTGAATTGGCGCTCCCCGACAGTATTTGGGCCCAGGTGCTCCAAAGAATGGAATCCATTAAACTAATGGAAAGGATCCATTACACTATACTGGACACCTTGCATGTTTATCATAACAAATGGTCTGGTTGGACTTCCTACAGTGATACATTGTAACCTAAGTCCCTCTACATCACTATTACTCTCTGCCCCCCAAAAGACTTTGTGCAACTCATATAAGATTCCTAGAGACTCTCATAGGCCCTGCCAGTATATAACTACTCTAGTGGTGACAATTAGGGTAGGTTAAAAAAGGGGGAGGGGTATGCCTATATATCAAGAATAATGTACAAGTGAATTTAAGAAATGACATCACTAAGGGAGCTGGGGAGGAGGTGGAATCCTTATGGGTACAGCTCCAAAGGGATGAAGCTAAGGGCAAAATAATACTGGCAGTATGCTATAGGCCCCCTAACCTGAGGGAGGAAGGGGAGACAGATCTCCTATCACAATTTGGATTAGCAGCAAGGATGGGAAGTGTTATCATAATGGGGGATTTTAACTATCCAGACATAGACTTGTCGGAGGGACCCCCCTCATCTAAGGCTCACCAGTTCCTAAATGTCTTGCAGGACAATTTTTTGGGTCAGATGGTAGACGCGCCAACTAGAAATAAAGCATTACTGGGTCTACTGATTACCAACAATACAGACCTCATCAATTTAGGTAACAGCGATCACAGTTCAATTGGCTTCAGTATAAATCACACAAATAGGAAACATAAGGGGAATACAAAGATACTGAATTTCAAAAGAGCCAACTTCCCTAAACTATGAACCTTGCTAGAAGGCATAAATTGGAATAAAATCTTAGGAACAAAGAACACAGAGGAGAGATGGGTTTGCTTTAAGAGAATATTAAATAAAGGCATTAGCCAATGCATCCCATTGGGTAATACATTTAAAAGAGCGAACAAAAGTCCTGGATGGCCTAACTCCAATGTAAAAATGCATATAATAGCAAAGGAGAAGGCCTTCAAAAAATACAAGATTGAGGGATCATCATCAGCATTCAGACTTTATAAAGAATGCAACAAGAAATCTAAGGGTGCAATAAGGACAGCTAAGATAGAACATGAAAGATAGCAGAGGAGAGCAAAAAAAATCCCAAGAAATTCTTTAAATATGTAAACAGTAAAAAAAGGGAGGACAGACCATATTGGCCCCATAAAGAATGAGGAAGGACATCTGGTTACAAAGGATGGGGAGATGGCGAAGATATTGAATTTCTTCTTTTCCTCAGACTTCACGAGGGAATCGGGGGGCTTCGGTAACCAAAACTGCAGTGTTTATCCTCATGACACATCACAGGAAGCACCACCATGGTTAACAGAGGACAGAATTAAAATTAGACTTGGGAAACATAACATTAATAAATCACTGGGACCAGATGGCTTGCACCCGCGGGGTACTTAGGGAACTCAGTCAAGTAATTGCCAGACCATTGTTCCTAATTTTTACTGACAGTCTACTGACTGGTATGGTACCAGCTGATTGGAGAAAAGCCAATGTAGCACCAATATTTAAAAAGGGTCCAAAATACATCCCTGGCAATTACAGACCAGTTAGCCTAACATCATCAGTATGTAAACTCTTGGAGGGGATGCTAAGGGACTATATACAAGATTTTAGTAATGGGAACAATATCATTAGCAGTAATCGGCATGGATTCATGAAGAATCATTCTTGCCAAACCAATCTATTAACCTTCTATGAGGAGGTGAGTTGCCATCTAGATAAAGGAAGGCCCGTAGACGTGGTGTATCTGGATTTTGCAAAAGCATTTGACACAGTTCCCCATAAACGTTTACTGTACAAAATAAGGTCTGTTGGCATGGACCATAGGGTGAGTACATGGATTGAAATCTGGCTACAAGGGTGAGTTCAGAGGGTGGTAATAAATGGGGAGTACTCGGAATGGTCAGGGGTGGGTAGTGGGGTCCCCCAGGGTTCTGTGCTGGGACCAATCCTATTCAACTTGTTCATAAACGACCTGGAGGATGGGGTAGACAGTTCAATCTCTGTATTTGCGGACGATACTAAGCTAAGCGGGGCAATAACTTCTCTGCAGGATGTGGAAACCTTTCAAAAAGATCTGAACAAATTATGGTTCAATTAGATTTTATTAATTTTTCAACAAATATATAAGACAAAGTAACAAAGAAAAAGTATAAACAATGCCAGTAACCTGACATCAGGTCTCCTGGTATATCAAAATATAAAAATACAAAAGTCATAATAGTGCAATCACGTGATCGAACAATGATCACTTGAAATATAACTTTATATGAAACCCATGCATGTGTGACAGTTGATTTGTAGAAATTATATACCCTGGTCCGGGGAGCCCCATTGGGAACCTTCTGCAACCTCGGACACAAGGGGAATGAGTAGAGAAACTGGGACGAGTAGCTGTCAAATATATTATCTATAATAAAGTGCAGTAAATTTTAACATGCGGAGGGTAAGGAACCATAATAAAGAAGGCAAACTTGTAGAATAGATTGCATCAATAGAGGATCGAAGGAGACTTAGAAAGAGAGATTAAGGGTAAGAGGAAATCAGAGAGAAAGAAAAGAGAAGAATAGTTTGTAGAAGGAAAGGGGGGGGTAGGGAGACAGCGAACCTCAGTCTATAAAATTAGACACAGCGCCTGACCGAAGTTTTGCGGAAAGGCCATTTGTAACCCTTAGGAGGAAATTGTCCCATTAAGTCTCTGTTTAAGTTTGTCTGAAGTGGAGTAATGCCTCCACACACTCCAGACATATGAAAATTTGGCTTGTTTGTCCAGAACATTGGCCTGCATTTCTTCCATTAACATAATGTTGTTTACTTCGCTGACCCACTCCACCAGGGACGGGGGCGTGGCAGTTTTCCAGTGCCTGGGTATAAGTTGCCTCCCTGCACTGATGAAAAACTTCAATAAACTATTTTTTTGTGACTTTATGGTCCCAGGTAGAATGGAAAGGAGGGCAATGGTAGGAGAAGGCAATAGAGGCTTGTCATAGATATCTGCATAGATCTGGAAGATCTGTGTCCAAAATGGTAGAAGCACGTCACATTCCCACCAAATATGGAGATAGGTACCTTTCATTGAATTGCATCTCCAGCACATATCTGAACTAAATTAAAGAACATAGGACAGATGTGGGCTCAAGACTTTATAGGCACAGTAATTACTAGATATATGATTAAAATTCTAGTTTATTTAGAAAATATTAAAAGTAGAGGATAAAACAAAGAGACATATAGAATTCAATTAATGGTTACACAGTTTTACAAATTATGCACTCCATACATAGCTAGATGGTTAAATTAAATAGTTTGAGCAGTGTTTAGAGTCAAAAATCTTGATCAATATAGTTACATTGCGTTGAACCAGAAGCTATGCAGTGGTGATAATCAAATTCTGTATTGGCTCAACATGTTGCGCGCCACATGCGCTTCTTCAGGAGAACAGAATTGAATACTGTAATGAACAATACATTTGCAGTAAATAGTTCATCATGGTATAATATAATTAGATAAGATTAAATCAACAATGTAATAAGATAATGAAAAGGAGGCTGTCCCTGAGACCCAAGGAGATGTGCCTGTCCTACAGGGTCCCGGCGAAAAACAAACAATGTGGGGACGTATGTAACATAGTTAAAAGTTAGTAATGAAGAGGTGGATTAGAGTACAATATGGGCTATAGACTGCATGATCAGATGGGGATGAGGTAGGAAAGGAGGAAAAGGGGGGCAGGAAGGGGAGGGAAGAGGGGAAAGGGGGAAGGAAAGAAAGGGAAGGAAAGGAGGAGGAAGTGGGACAGGGAGAGACAGGGGAATTTTGAATAAACAGGAAGGGAAGAAGAAGAAGAAAAAAAATAAAAATAGGATTTTATTGAATAAACATTGCTATCGCCACCTATCTGAGACTCGCATTCAAGGATTCAAGCAAGAATACCTGGAAACTATTGGTTTGGCCTTCCAAAAGGGCTTAATTGATCAAGATACATACAACTATCTTAATGTTAAAAAACCTAGGCCA
The DNA here is from genome assembly GCF_042186555.1 of Aquarana catesbeiana. Lineage (NCBI taxonomy): Eukaryota > Metazoa > Chordata > Amphibia > Anura > Ranidae > Aquarana > Aquarana catesbeiana. The sequence continues at coordinate 505,308,783 of NC_133328.1, forward strand.
CTTTTTACGCCTTACCGAAGATACATAAGCACCGTACAATGCCCCCCGGCCGCCCAATCGTCTCCGGTATTGGTTCTCTGTCTGAACACGCCAGCCGTCTCATAGACTTTGTTCTAATGCCACATGTATTGAGCCTTCCATCCTATACTCGTGACACACTTGACCTTTTGAAACAAATAGAGGGACTGCCTGTCCCTCCCGATGCCCTCCTCGTGACACTGGATGTGGAGTCTTTATACTGCAGCATTCCACACGAGCAGGGCATCGAGATGGCACGCATGTTCCTACGAGAACAAGATCACTACAGTTGGGAATATTGTGAATTTATTTTGGAATTGCTGAAAGTTGTACTAACCTGTAACTACTTTTGCTTTAAAGATTCCCACTTCCTCCAGGTACAGGGCGTGGCTATGGGCACATGCTGTGCACCGACCTACGCCAACCTGTACCTGGGGGGGTGGGAACGCAATATTTTTTCCAATGAGGACCTAACCATCTATACTGACCACGCCCTTATATGGCGGCGTTATATAGATGACATGGACAGTATGGACAGGTACCCAAAATCTATTGGACAGTTTTATCCAAACTATCAATCATAACTCTATGAATCTCAAATTCACCATCTCTGCTCATCCGAACCAAATAACCTTTTTAGATCTAACTATCTTTAAAGACAAAGAGATCAGTCTAGCTACCACTTTGTTCAGAAAGGAAACTGCAGGAAACACCTTGCTGCACGCGGAAAGCGCCCATCCCAGACCGCTTATCAAAAGTATCCCTTATGCACAGTATCTCAGACTACACCGCAACTGTACGCATACAGAGGAATTTAAATCCCAAGCAGACGCGCTCCGCAATAGATTATTAGCAAGGGGTTATACCAAGACTATACTGCATAGTGCATACAATAAAGCCATTCGTCAGTCAAGAAATTCCTTACTCTTCAAGAAAAAAACTATTTCTACCAATGCCCCAGTGAGATTCATCACCAAATTTTCGCAACAGCATCAGAAACTTCGGGACATACTTAGTAAACATTGGTCGATGCTCCAAGAAGACCCCATTATTAACAAATACATTGGTCCCTCCCCTCAAATTACGTTTAGACGAACCAGGTCCCTGGGTGATCAATTAACCTCAAGCCACTTTGTAACCACTCCCAAACACAAACAATCGAAATTAGGAATTTACCAATGTGGCAAATGTTCCTTCTGCCCATGGGTAAAAGAAGGGAAATCTTTCCTACTACCAAATGAGGAAGAATTTATACCAAAATTCTATGCAGACTGTGATACAAAAGGAGTGGTGTACCTTATGCTATGTCAATGTGGCACGTTTTACGTAGGGAAAACGATTAGACACCTACGCTGTAGAATCAAGGACCATGTCTATTATTCGGGGGAGGGGAAAATGGTGACAGCAGTTAGTAGGCACCTTGATCTCTACCATAGGTTTAATGTCTCCCTCATTTCATTCATTGTACTAGCAGTGGTTCCAATACATCCCAGGGGTGGAGACTGGGGCAAAGTAGTTTGTCAAAAAGAAACCATGTGGATAGAACGTCTATGTGCCACATTTGCCCCTGGAATTAATGAGGCTCAAACCTACAAACCCTTTCTCTAAATAAATATGATTTAATTCACTCCCTTTCATCTGGTCCGCTATACTGTTTAGCTTTTTTGTCGTCTATGTCTAACCATAAAATTATTTAATAATTTACTGTTATACACTAACAGATGCGATACCTTATCTCCGCTCAGGTACCATATGGTTAACTGTTTTGTCCTTTCGACATAAGTATAAAATCATGTAACAACTTATTGCTATTCATCAATACTAGTATATGCCCTGTCTTTATTTTTATTTATTTTTTACTATTTATCTTTTGTTTATTTGTTGATTGTTCATCTTTCTCCCCACCTCGATTGTTGTTACAATAACCTTAGCCGCTCTTTGTTAATTACTACCATGTTCTAATTTAATATGTTTTATCCTTACTAGTCTAACACCTATATCCAGAGGCTGCCCCTTCACCATGGTGTGTGTCCTTCCACTGCATTGTCTGGCGATGTTTTCAGCAATGTGCGGCCGCCCAGCGCCACACCTTTCCCCTTAGGTGATTGGCGCAATAGGTGTTCCCAGTTGCTGTATCGGCATGGATGCGGCTGCCTGTTATCCCCCCTTTCCTCCCCGACGAGCCGGCAGCTGTCAGGCCTATACTGAGGGGTGAGACATGCGCAGTATGCCTCTATGTGTTCCTGGTTGCCAGGTTACCGGGACGCAGCTGCCTTCTCTCTCCTCGGCGCGCCGTCAGCTGTTCGGCTCGCACCGGAGGTGGGGAGTCTGCGCAGTTGCTTTCATGTGTACTTGGTTGCTGGGATACCATGACGTGACTGCCTCCTCTCTCCCCGACGCGCCGTCAGCTGTTCGGGTGGCGCCGGAGATTGAGGCATTCGCAGTACGCGTCGGCGGCCGGCCTGAATGACGTCACGTCGGCAATGCCGATTGGTGACTACAGGCGGGGCGGATGTACAAGAGACGCTTCCTGCGTCCCCCTTGTACGATCCACACTACCAGCCGCTCTCTATGAGATGGTTGTGTGGCTCCATGCAGTCAACCCCTCTTATCTATTATTCCTAACTGCAAATTCAGGTAAGCTCTGATCCACAACTGCCTACTAGATACCGTTTCTAGACACTGACAGATACCCTATACTCATGGCTTTTTGTCTCTCCCTATGGGTTTATTTTTATGACAGCCTCAGCAGAATTGGGGACCAGGAATAGCAATATCCTAATTAACAAGTCCCATACGAATCTCGGTGTAAACCGTCGTTTATCTCTGACTGACACCAGATCCCCTTCTATCAAACTAAAATTGATGTCAACCAACTACTGAGAGCTACCAATATATGTTAATGAGGTTGTTGTTCCACTAGACACAGTTACAAAGCCTATGAGGGTAAGTGTAATATGTACTTTAAATCTGATTATCATTTTAAACATGAAATATTAGGGGGTACCCAAACATGTTATATGTTACTTTTCAACATACAATACATTTCATAACTTTAGTTCTATAATTTACCTAGTCCTTCACAATTATTAATCATTTACGTCTATCAATTAATTCCATAATTTGATTAAACATAAGTACCGAAATCTGTACGTAGCACTTTCCCTCCGTCCCCCCCCCTCCTCCCCTCTCCCTTCGCCCCCCCTTCCCCCCCCCTTTTTCCCTTCCCCCCTTCTTTCCCCTCCCCCCTCTCCCCCCCCCTTTTTTTTTTCTTCTTCTTCCCTTCCTTTTTTTTCCCATTCCCCTGTCTCTCCCTGTCCCACTTCCTCCTCCTTTCCTTCCCTTTCTTTCCTTCCCCCTTTCCCCTCTTCCTACCTCATCACCATCTGATCATGCAGTCTATATCCCATATTGTACTCTAATCCACCTGTTCATTACTAACTTTTAACTATGTTACATACGTCCCCACATTGTTTGTTTTTCGCCGGGACCCTGTAGGACAGGCACATCTCCTTGGGTCTCAGGGACAGCCTCCTTTTCATTATCTTATTACATTGTTGATTTAATCTTATCTAATTATATTATACCATGATGAACTATTTACTGCAAATGTATTGTTCATTACAGTATTCAATTCTGTGCTCCTGAAGAAGTGCATGTGGCGCGCAACATGTCGAGCCAATACAGAATTTGATTATCACCACTGCATAGCTTCTGGTTCAACGCAATGTAACTATATTGATCAAGATTTTTGACTCTAAACACTGCTCAAACTATTTAATTTAACCATCTAGCTATGTATGGAGTGCATAATTTGTAAAACTGTGTAACCATGAATTGAATTCTATATGTCTCTTTGTTTTATCCTCTACTTTTAATATTTTCTAAATAAACTAGAATTTTAATCATATATCTAGTAATTACTGTGCCTATAAAGTCTTGAGCCCACATCTGTCCTATGTTCTTTAATCTACTAAGATAAGACGTGGCACCTGTAACCCAGCTCGTATCCGCATGACCACTATGCGCTGATACGCTTAAAAAACACATATCTGAACTAGAAGGGAATATGACCCTGAGGGTTGTGGGGACCCGATACCACCTAGATAGGATTTTATAATTTTTCTCCTGCATATAGCTCGAAATTGAGGTCTTATTAGTGAAAAGAAAGGCTTTACTCCATTCTGCCTTGGTTATTTCAATCCCAACCTCCGCTGACCATTTTGTAGTATAATTAGGAAGAGCTCCATGAGTGTGTTCTAAAATTAATTTGTATATAAGAGATAAAGTGTGTCGTGGAGTCTCCGATAGAGTACAGAGTTGTTCAAACCCAGTCAGGGGCCTATGGATTTGCTTAGAATCGTGGATCTGTTTACAGTACGCGTTAAGGTGTCTACGAGTGAGCCAAGTCACTCTGGAGGTTGCATATGTTGGGGTGGATGTAAAGGTACCTAGGGTGTTGTCAACAAAATGCCGTGCCGTGGGCCAAGAATCTCTATTGTAATTGTCTATAAGGTGTGTGGAGTGACCTTCCGGGAATTTTGGGTTGTCAAACAAAGGAGTAAGGGGGCTGGGTTCAGAAGATAGTGAATAGTTGTATTTCCTCCGGTACCAAATCGCCAGGGCATCCCTGGTAAGGGGGGACAGCGTTGTGATTGATTTAAATGAGTTATCTCCAGAGAAGCGCTCTTAGGTCATACATGGAGAGGTCTTGCTCTATAAATGTGGTAGCTTTGGTCATGGGGCTGGGGAACCATTTGAGGATACGGGAGAGGACTGCGGACGTATGGTATAACTCAAAGTCAGGTAAACCTAACCCTCCTTTCGTAATAGGAGAGCATAATAATTTATGTCTCAACCTCGGGTGGCTACCTCTCCAAACAAAACGAATGGCCATCGACCGAAGGGAATGGAAGAAGGCCGAAGGGAGGGCTATGGGGAGGGCCTGGAATAAGTATAGGAGTTTAGGGAGAATATCCATTTTTAGTGCGTTAATACGTCCTACCCAGGACACAACTAAGTCCATTCGTTCTTCCGTTAGGTGTCTAAGTTTTTGGAGTAAGGGGCTAAAGTTTAGGGCATAAATATCTGAGGTGTGTTTCGGGATAGCCGTACCTAAATAAGAAATTGAATTTGGTTTCCATTGAAATGAAAAATTACATTGAAGGGCAGAGAGTGTGGATTGTGATTGCCTGGTGCCGTTAGCGATCGTAAAGTTACGTGATTGGGTACCATTAACTAAAACCGTGGCAGAAGGTGTAGAGTAGAGCGACATTATACGTATCAACATTCTCGGACCTAGACCTATTTGGGAAAGTGTGGACTGGAGAAAAGACCTACTGACCCTATCAAAGGCCTTCTCTGCATCACACGAGAGGAGGCAGGCCGGTATATGATGACGTTTAGCAAAGGTGATTAAATGTATGGTCTTGGTGGTGTTGTCCCTGGCCTCTCGACCAGGGACAAAACCCACCTGATCTTTGTGTATTAATTTCGGTAGCAGAGGGGAGAGATGGTTAGCGAGAATTTTGGCATATAATTTTAAGTCAATATTTAGAAGGGATATTGGTCTATAGTTGGAACAGATGGACAGGTCTTTTCCGGATTTAGGAATTACTACAATTTGGGCTTGGAGTATGGAAGAGAAGGCAGTCACCTTCCCATCAAATGCGTTAAAAGCTTTCACTAATAAAGGGGACAGTTGTGGTGCAAAGCGTTTGTAAAAATGGGAAGAAAACCCATCTGGGCCTGGGCTCTTGCCATTCTTGAGATTTTTTATGGCGGAGAGGAATTCGGTATCAGATAAAGAGGCCTCCAGATCCTCTGAATCGGATACCGAAAGAGGTGGAAGTGCCGTCTCCTGTATATAGGAGGATAAATCTAGTGAGATGGGAGCCTGGGAGCATACCGAGTCGTTTAAAAGGTTGTAGTTTAGTGTCCAAGACAAGTTTCGATTACGTGTAGGAGTGTGTCCTAGACTCATGTGAATAGGGGCGTGGTCTGACCAAAGAGTGATTCCAATAGAAGCGGAGGGCGAGAAATCTAATAAAGATTGAGAAATAAAGAGATAATCCAGTCTACCATATGTGGCATGTGCAGGTGAGTAAAAAGTGTAGTCTTTAGTAGTGGGATGTAGCATCCACCATACATCCACAAGAGATAAGTCAGAAAGGAATGTTCCCATTTTGGTCAGGGAGGTTGGGGAGATCGAGGACTTACCAGTTGAGGAGTCAAAACGAGGTATCAAGGTGGCATTGAAGTCCCCTCCCAGGATCATGTTGACTGTACAGAATCTTTTCAACCGGGCTATCACAAAGGAGAGGAATTGTTGTTGGTTCTGGTTAGGAGAGTATATGTTAATAACAGTATAAATCACATTCATGTAAGACAATTTAAGAAAAATATACCTGCCTACCGGATCAATATAAGTGTCGAGGACGACTGGGGTAAAAGATGCGTGGAATGCTATAGAGACACCTTTAGATTTTGCAGAGGGGTTGGTGCTGTGGAACCATACAGGATATTGTTTATGAAGAATTTGTGGGATTTTATCTGATCTAAAATGAGTTTCCTGTAAGAGAAGGATTTGCGTTCGCAATTTGTGAAAATAATAAAGTATTTGCCGTCTCTTCTCAGGGACATTAAGACCCCTACAGTTTAATGAGGAGACTTTCAAGGCGGTTTGTGCTGCCATAAGAAAACAAATTCATTTGAGATTAATGAGTAGATTAGAGGGAGGTTCGCTGTCTCCAAAAATTGGGTGTAGGGGAGTGAAAAGGGAGAATGAAATAAAGGAAGGAGTGTAAGTGAAATAGGAAGAGAAAAAGAAAAGAAGTAGAGAGAAGGAAAAGAGGCCGGAACAGCCTCACTACTAGTGTTGTTAACAACGTGTCAGCTAAAACCCCTAAGGGTGCTGAAAAACCTAAATGGGGGAACAGTGGTCAATGCAGAGAGGAGCCCGCACACGCCGGGCAAAAAATTGTCCGGTAGAAACAAAATCTGATAACATTAAGTAAAACATCTCAGAGCTCCGCATTGCTGTGTAGGCATGAAACATTATAAGTAATATCCCAGGAGAATGTATCCCCTATAGATAACCAATTAAATGAACAGCATGCAGAGCCATTTTCCTAGCAACAAGCCATAAACCTATATAGCAAGGGGTAACGAGGGGAGGGGGGGAGGGGGAAGGGTAGGGATGAGACATGGTTAGGGAAGAACAAAAAATCTTTTGACGAACGGTGTCCGCATAACGGACCATTAAAGATCAGGAGGTGCAATCAAGAACATAAATCCTGTATTGAGGAAGTAAAACAAATTGGGTTAGTAGACAAGTGTCCCAAAGAAATTGCAGCTTGGGACGTCACCACTGGTCGGCAACCTGTGGGGAAAAAATTGGGAATATGACAGGGGAGCGAGTTCATCCATCAGTCACAGAGGAAAAGTCCGACTTGGGCCGTTTGTTCTTCTTCGATCGTTTCTGCCAACCTGGTGCGGCTTTGAAGCCAGGGGTGGCTGCATGAAGAGGCCAGTCAGGAATGGAGATTTGTGGCAGTTCAAAAGTTCCAAGGAACTTGGGGAGATTGCCCAATGTGCGAAACGTCGCCAACTTTCCTTCATGAGATGCAGACAGTTTAAAGGGGAAACCCCAGCGGTATTTGATCTGTTTAGCTTGAAGGGCTCCGGTTAGGGGTTTCAGAGCCAGCCGCATGTCCAGAGTCAATTTGGAGATATCAGGGAGAAGAGACACGGGGGTGTCGTTGAAGTATATGGCTGATTGAGAGCGTGCAGCTTGCATGATGGCGTCTTTAACCGCATAGAAATGGACTCTGCAGATCACATCTCTGGGGTGTTCTAGATTCGGGTTCTTAGGGCCAAGGGCTCTGTGGACACGATCGAGTTCCAGTGGGGCGTCTTTATCTTTCTGGAGCAGTTCGTTGAACATAGCAGAGACTGCCAGTGCTAAATCTTTGGTTTCAACAGATTCAGGGAGACCGCGTATGCGTATGTTGTTACGTCTGGCCCTGTTTTCCTGGTCGTCCTGATGGTACATCAATTGTTGGATCTGGAGGGTAAGTTCATGCAAAATAGTGTCATGCGTTTGCAGGGTGGATGCAGTCTCCTCCATAGTATGTTCCACTTCCTCAATTCTATTAGTGATATCTCTGCGAAGTTCAGTCATCTCTTGTTTGTATGAACGCTCTAAGCGCTGCACACAGGCCTCAAAATCATGTCTGGTGGGGAGAGCTTTAATATATGCTTCCATGTCCCATCCATTATAGGATCTATGAGATTCAAGGGAATGGCATGCAGAGCGAACCGAGACAGTTTCAGAGTCAGGGGGAGACCGGGGTCTTTGTCTGGTCTTCATGTGTGGCATGGAGTGCTGTAAAACAGCTCCCTGTGAGGCAGCATGTGTGCCAGGGGTCCGGGCGGGCGCCATCTTGGACGAGGGGGGGGGCCGGAGCGATTGTGGCCCAAATGAGTGAAAAATCTGTCAATGTCTCCTTCCGGATGTGGATCGGGGGTTCGGTGCCTGTCTCCCCCACCCCTCCTCCCCATAACAGACCTGGATGGCAGTGCTAGGAAGCGCTGAGAGCCTCGAATGAGCTGGCCTGTGCGGGAGTTCCTAGAGAGAGCGTCTTACTCCTCCATGCGCCAAGCCACGCCCCCAGATCTGAACAAATTAATGGGGTGGGCAACTACATGGCAAATGAGGTTCAATGTAGAAAAATGTAAAATAATGCGTTTGGGTGGCAAAAATATGAATGCATTCTATACGCTGGGAGGAGAACCTCTGGGGGAATCTAGGATGGAAAAGGACCTGGGGGTCCTAGTAGATGATAGGCTCAGCAATGGCATGCAATGCCAAGCTGCTGCTAACAAAGCAAACAAAATATTGGCATGCATTAAAAAGGGGATCAACTCCAGAGATAAAACGATAATTCTCCCGCTCTACAAGACTGGAAATGGAGCGAGTACAAAGAAAGGCAAAAAAGCTAATAAAGGGTCTGGAGGATATTAGTTATGAGGAAAGGTTGCAAGCACTGAACTTATTCTCTCTGGAGAAGAGACGCTTGAGAGGGGATATGATTTCAATATACAAATACCATACTGGTGACCCCACAATAGGGAACTTTTTTGCATAAGGGAGTTAAACAAGACTCATGGCCACTCATTAAAATTAGAAGAAAAGAGGTTTAACCTTAAACTATGTAGAGGGTTCTTTACTGTAAGAGCGGCAAGGATGTGGAATTCCCTTCCACAGGTGGTGGTCTCAGCGGAGGGCATTGATAGTTTCAAGAAACTGTTAGATAAGCACCTGAACGACCGCAACATACAGGGATATACAATGTAATACCGACATATAATCACACACATAGGTTGGACTTGATGGCCTTTTACATCATCATAACACTGCTGTTATACAGAGTTTTTCTTTTTCTCTCTTTTTATGTTTGGTTGTTTTATACTGTCTTATTTCCTATGATTTTGTTTTTTTTCTACTATGAGCAGGGATGTACCAAAGTATGACTCCAATTTGGAAAATGGAGTCTTTATCTGATCTATGTTTGTCACTTGGGTTGCATCCCAACTTGTGATGTGTTTATATATACCTGAACTGTATTGTCTTTTCTCTATCCCTAAATAAAAAAGTTTGTATTAAAAAATAAATTTCCATCCTCCGTATATATATATATATATATATATATATATATATATATATATATATATGTATATAGAGAGAGAGAGATATAATAAAACATTTACAAAAATGTGAGGGGTGTACTCACTTTTGATACTGTATATATATATATATATATATATATATATATATATATATACATACAGTATCTCACAAAAGTGAGTACACCCCTCACATTTTTGTAAATGTTTTATTATATCTTTTCATGTGACAACGCTGAAGAAATGACACTTTGCTACAATGTAATGTATTGAGTTTACAGCTTGTATAACAGTGTAAATTTGCTGTCCCCTCAAAATAACTTAACACACAGCCATTATTGTCTTAAATGCTGACAACAAAAGTGAGTACACCCCTAAGTGAAAATGTCCAAATTAGGCCCAATTAGCCATTTTTCCTCCCTGGGGTCATGTGACTCGTGTTACAGGGTGCCAGGTGTGAATAGGGAGCAGATGTGTTAAATTTGGTGCTACCGCTCTCACTCTTTCATACCGGTCACTGGAAGTTCAACATAGCACCTCATGGCAAAGAACTCTCTGAGAATTTAAAAAAAGAATTGTTGTTCCACATAAAGATGGCCTAGGCTATAATAAGATTGCCAAGACCCTGAAACTGAGCTGCAGCACGGTTGCCAAGACCATACAGTGGTTTAACACGACAGGTTCCACTCAGAACAGTAAAAAGAAGAATTACAGGGGAAAGGATCCCACCGAGAAGAGACACAGGTGGACCAAGCTGCTTAATAAGGGTATAAATTTATTAAAAAAATTTGTTTAATACAAAAAGATGCCAAGACCAGGTACCCATCACCAACACCAAGATCATGTTAAAATTAGACAACGTTGTCTGTTTAAGAGTTTTTTTCTGGAAACAGCACATCCTGACTATGGGGCACAAAATGAATTTGTCCTGGAATTATTGGAACTAGCATTGACCAACAACTATTTTCAATTTCTTGATGGCTATTATCAGCAAACGAGGGGCACAGCGATAGGAGCCCCATGGGCCCCCTCATATGCTTGCCTCCATCTGGGCCTGTGGGAATGGGAGGTAGTTTATAAGATGCCAATGTACCTCAGCAGGGTATTGACCTGGCTAAGGTACATTGATGATATCTTTATGTTATGGCTGGGCGACTGTGAGCAAATTGAAGAGTTTCTGTCAACTCTGAATCAGAATGATAGAAAAATCGGTCTGACCCATGTGATAGATGCCAATACAATCTCCTTACTTGACCTACATATCACCCTTGTGGGTACATGATTGGTGACCTGTACTTACAGGAAGCCCACAGTGGCAAACACACTCCTACAGGCATCTAGCCATCATTCAGACCACCTAATTAGAGGCATCCCAGTGGGCCAGTTTCTGCGACTCCGCAGAAACTGCTCAAAGGATGACGACTTTCGTAAGGAGGCAACTGAAATGTTTGACAGGTTTAAAGACAGAGGCTATCCTAAAAAAAATTTGAAACGAGCGAGAAAAAAGGCCTGGATGACAGACAGAAGGGCTCTTCTGGCTCCCAAAATGGCTCCTACAAATGGAAATAATAAAAAAATAACATCTATACCGGCCCCATTAAGAATTATTACCACCTATGGGGCACAGTGGAAACAAGTAATAGATATACTTCAAAAACACTGTGGGATTTTGACAAAATCCCTGGTATTAAAAGAAATTGTTGGACCTCGCCCCCAAATGGTTGCTAGAAGAGCAAGGGATCTAAAAGATGCACTTGTACACTCAGAATATACCAGAAAAAGAAAGACAAACTGGCTATCTGACTTGCCCCCCCTTAAGGGACTGTATGCACGCGGACACTGTCAGATGTCTGATTTGTTGAAAGGACTACGATGTTCACTAATGCGACTCGGAGTACTGCGTTTCAAATTAAGAACTTTATTAATTGCGCAACCTGCAGGGTAATTTATATGCTGGAATGCCCATGCAAAAAATATATTGGTAAAACCAAAAGACAGTTCCGGGTTCGCATCGGGGAACATTTAAGAAGCATAAAAAACTCAGTCAAGGAAGACAATAAACAAAAAAGAGAAGACATGACTTCACTTACATTACATTTTGCAGAGCATCATAATGGCAACACCACTGGTATAAAAATAAAAGAGATCTATACCCTAAACTTACCAACACATAGGGACGAGAAGATGTGGATCTTTCAATTAAAAACACTCATGCCCCGGGGCCTCAATACAGAATGTAGCCTCCAGCCCTTTCTTGAGTAAAAAGCTTAATCACATCTTTTCGATCCTCTCTGGATATACATCCGAAGCAGGTGTTTTGGTTATGCACTGCTAAATATATATATATGCATTTTTTTTTATATGCATTTTTTTTTAGTTTCAATTAACCTAAAATAGTATATGCGATTTGTGCTTCCAAATGTCATACTACAACCAATAAATCTCATAAACTTCATCTTGTTGATTTCCTAAATTAAATCTATAGAATGCAACCTTAAGCCTGCTCGTGATTAAACAATTTAACTGCATCCTTTTGAACTGTAGTGGATGTATATCTGAATCAGACAACTTATCTTTGTATTATCAAATGCAGTTGCTGTATAAAACATAGATACATATATTCTCCCAGGTCTAATTAACTTATAATGATACATGCGACTATCTGTTTCAAAATGTTCCATTGCAATTAATAATCACATACAGTGGGGACAGAAAGTATTCAGACCCCCTTAAATTTTTCACTCTTTGTTATATTGCAGCCATTTGCTAAAATCGTTTAAGTTCATTTTTTTCCTCATTAATGTACACACAGCACCCCATATTGACAGAAAAGCACAGAATTGTTGATATTTTTGCAGATTTATTAAAAAAGAAAAACTGAAATAACACATGGTCCTAAGTATTCAGATCATTTGATCAGTATTTAGTAGAAGCACCCTTTTGATCTAATACAGCCATGAGTCTTTTTGGGAAAGATGCAACAAGTTTTTCACACCTGGATTTGGGGATCCTCTGCCATTCCTCCTTGCAGATCCTCTCCAGTTCTGTCAGGTTGGATGGTAAACATTGGTGGACAGCCATTTTTAGGTCTCTCCAGAGATGCTCAATTGGGTTTAAGTCAGGGCTCTGGCTGGGCCATTCAAGAACAGTCACGGAGTTGTTGTGAAGCCACTCCTTCGTTATTTTAGCTGTGTGCTTAGGGTCATTGTCTTGTTGGAAGGTAAACCTTCGGCCCAGTCTGAGGTCCTGAGCACTGTGTGTACATTAATGAGGAAAAAAATGAACTTAAATGATTTTAGCAAATGGCTGCAATATAACAAAGAGTGAAAAATTTAAGGGGGTCTGAATACTTTCCCTCCCCACTGTAATTCTCACCTAGCTAACACATGCGATTATTTGCTCTAAAATGTTATATTGCAATAGGGGCAATTTCGATACGACCCTGCCTCAAAAAGAGAAGATGTGCATCTTTTGATTAAAAATACTCATGCCCTAGGGCCCAATACGGAATGTAGCCTCCAGCCCTTTTCTGAGTAACAAGCTTAATCGCACACTGTATATATATCTGAAGTAGGTGTTCTGTACATGCACTACTAAAAGCAACTGTTATCTGATATATATATATATGCATCTTTTTAGCTTTAATTAACCTATAATGGTATATGCAATTTTTGCTTCCAAATGTCACACTGCAATCAATAATTGCATAAACTTCATCCTGTTGATTTTCTAAATTAAATATATAGAATGCAACTTTAAGCCTGCTCATAAATTAACAATTTAATTGCATCCTTGCATCCTTCTGAACTGCAGTGGATGTATACCCAAATCAGACAACTTTTCTCTGTATTATCAAATGCAGCTGCTGTACAAAATATAGATACATGCATTCTCCCAGTTGTAACTAACTTATAACTATACATGCGATTATCTGTCTTAAAAAGTTGCATTGCAATTAATAATCGCATAATCCTTATTTAGCTGACACATGCGATTATTTGCTCCAAAATGTTATGTTGCAATTGATAATCGCATAATCCTCACTTAGCCGACTTTCTCCTTTATATTTCCTTCTTTTTTTCTTTTCTTTCTCTTTCCCCTCTTCTTTCCTCTCTTCCTCTTTTCTTGTTGAATTATTTATCTTTATTAATTCAGTCATGTACTAAGCTATCCTGTAATACTATTTTAATTTTGCTGTAACTGCATTGATATGTGTTCAAAACTATATGCCCAAAGAGAGTGCCTCTGAATAGTGGAAGAGAAGTAAGAGTGTGATGCTAAACATGAGAGGTGACATTCAGTGGGAGTTTTCTATATAGCAACCCCGAATTGAATGTGGGATGTACCAATTGCACTATAAATGGAAGCACTATTTATGCCCCTCCTATCCTTGAAAAAAGCAGTGTATCTGGTGAAACATGTCGGATCTTGCATCACAACAGAGACGCTTCGTGCGTCACGGATGATGTACCACATCACGCTTGCCCATGCACAGTGGATTGATTGATGCTAACGGCAACCATTTTGGCTGAGGTGAGCGGACGGTGGCCCAGAGGATTCTATAGCAGTACAGACAGTACAAAGCTGAAGGAAATTACTTGCTGGAGCCCCACGGACCCCGCTCTGCAACAAAACATACAGGACAGCATATATAGCTCCTGGACCGGAGAATGACAATATATCCATCTGGACTGTAACCATATCGTCCCACACATGTTTGGGTGAGCGGACCTTTGGTCCTCCAATTGCTTGGTTTACTTTGCCCCTGGTATTTTGTTATACCTCAGCCTGTGTTAGCCTGCTTCACTATAGTGTCATCTTGCTACTGTTATCCAATGATGGAACTTTCAGTGAAAGTATCTAATTCAATCCTGGCTTATTGTATACTTGTACCTATGGATTAGTCACAAATTGTAGATCCTTTCCACCTCTGTACACTGGCAACTTTACCTAGCTACAACTTCAATCAATTCTGTTCCTGGGGGACTAGTAATTTGACTCAACTGTTAATCCTCTAAAGCTATCTCCCTGAAGGAGATTTACCTAATTAAACTTAGTAACAGGATGGACTTTTTCTCCTATGGTGCATGTCACCGGGATTTCTAGTCTAGTCCAATAAATACTATTCACTTTAATTAATTACTGTTTGGGTTATAGGTGTGTGCATGCATAGTGAAAGCATGATGCAGCTGCTCTTAAACAGACAACATTGTCTAATTTTACCATGATCTTGGTGTTGGTGATGGGTACCTGGTCTTGGCATCTTTTAACACATTTTTGTAATAAATGTATTTCCTTATTAAGCAGCTTGGTCTGCCTGTGTCTCTTCTCAGTGGGATCCTTTCCCCTGTAATTCTTCTTTTTACAGCTATTGTATTTAGGCACGGAGACCGCACCATATACTGGTGAATCTGCAATTTTTAGGGACACCGCATGAGCATTTTTGATCATTACCCAGTGTTGTAATAACAAATAGTTAGTGTTGATCTTCAAAAAAAACTTTATTTGTTTCCACTCAGAACAGGCCTTGCCATGGTCGACCAAAGAAGTTTAGTGCATGTGCTCAGCGTCATATCCAGAGGTTGTCTTTGGGAAATAGACATATGAGTGCTGTCAGCATTGCTGCAGAGGTTGAAGGGGTGGGGGGTCAGTCTGTCAGTGCTCAGACCCTACGCCGCACACTGCATCAAATTGGTCTGCATGGCTGTCATCCCAGAAGGATGTCTTCTAAAGATGATGCACAAGAAAGCAATAATGACCAACTGAGAAATGCATCCCTGCTTAGTCTCCCCATAAATTTATGGCAGCTTATGGGGTGGCACAGACAGGGGCAAGGCACAGACATCATGACTCTGTCCTGAGTGGCTCTGTCACAAGTAATGCGCAGTTTCACCAACGCAGTTTAACTAAAGCTGGATGAACAACAAGAACTCTGCTCTACTCTGCAAGATGACAAGCAAACCAGCTTTTGACATTTATTTTATATTAAGTTAGTTTCCCACTCTCTATCCACTAACATGCTCCTTATTCTCTTCCTTCTCACATTGGTGTCTTCTATCCTCAAATTATATTTACTCTACCCCTCCTCTCTTCCCTGCAGCATGCACATATCACCCTCACTCCTACCCTCTCCCTACTATAGCACCCATCATCTCCTGCATTTGCTGCACACACATGCTGACATAAACACCAGGGCCACTAGACACGTGCGTTCATGCACATCCCACTCCCACCTTGCCTTCCTCGCCCTCCTCCTTCTCCTAGTCTCAGGTGACATTTCTCCTAATCCTGGTCTCTCCATTTTCCAAATGCAAGCCACATATCTAATACCCCTCCCCCTCTGGCAACCACCGCAATACACTCAGTTTAATTTCTATCCCCCTGCTTCCTCAAAGCAGCCCACCAATCTCATGCGCCCTTTGGAATGCCCGCTCCATCTGTAACAAGCTAACACCTGTACATGACCTCTTCATCTCTCATGGCTTTAACATACTCGCCATAACAGAAACCTGGCTTCAAAATTTTGACTCAGCTTTTCCTGCTGCCCTCTCCCATGGTGGTCTCCATTGGACTCACTCCCCTAGACCCAACAGACAGAAAGGAGGTGGAGTTGGTTTCCTTCTATCCCCACAAAGCACCTTCCAAGTCCTTCCTGTCCCTCCCTCTCTATCCCTCTCTTCTTTCAAGATGCACTGTATTCGTCTGTTTTCTCCCATTTCTCTGAGGATTGCAGCAATTTATTGGCCTCCATGACCGGTATCG
This sequence comes from Aquarana catesbeiana, assembly GCF_042186555.1. Lineage (NCBI taxonomy): Eukaryota > Metazoa > Chordata > Amphibia > Anura > Ranidae > Aquarana > Aquarana catesbeiana. The sequence goes on from NC_133328.1 coordinate 505,325,250, forward strand.
TGCTTTTTTGATGACTTTGCTGCCTGGCTACCCTACTTTCTCTCCTCTGAAATACCCACTTTATTCTTGGTGACTTCGTCATTCCTGTCAATGTTAACAGCCCAACTACAGCTAAACTTCTCGACTTAACCTCATCTTTTGACCTAACCCAATGGACACATACTTCCACTCACTCCAATGGTAATACCATTGACCTTGTATTCTCCCATCTCTGCAACCCTGGCAACCTCACCAACACCCCCTTTCCTCTCTCTGATCACAACCTCATTACATTCACTGTATCCTTGCCTCCAACCACCCATCCCTTTCAAGCAGCAAACAATTACTTGTAGAAACCTTCGCCACTTTAACCCTTCTCTTCTCTATTCTGCTACTGACCACCTATATGACATAATCTCTCCCCTGTCCTGTCCTGACCTGGCCACCTCTGTCTACAACAGTTCACTCTCATCATCACTAGATGTACTTGTTCCTCTAACCACACGCAGAATCAGGCCCCGACCGTTACAACCCTGGCAAACTGACAACACTAGAAATCTCAAGAGACAATGTCGTGCTCTTGAACGACTGTGGCGTAAAACCAAATGCCTGCAAGACTTCACCCTATATAAATCTGCCCTTCTAAAATACAGTTCATGCCTCCATGCTGCCAAACAAGCCTACTTTGTCTCTCTTATTAATTCCTTGTCATCCAGTCCCCGTCGGCTCTTCTCAACCTTTAACTCTCTGCTTCGTCCCCCACCCCCTCTACCCACTAACTCACTCACTGCCCAAGAGATTGCCAATCACTTCAAAGACAAGATTGATGCAATTCGTGAGGACATCTCCACTATGCGTACATCTTCCCCACCCAACATACATTGCCTAGCAGCACATTCAACACTCTCCTCTTTTGAATTGGCTACTACTGAAGAGGTTACAAAACTTTTCTCAGATGCCCACCTAACCAATTGTCCCTTGGATCCTGTTCCCTCACAACTACTACGGTCACCCTCTTCTTCTATCCTATGCTCCCTCACCCACATCTTCAATCTCTCCCTCTCTAGTGGCATCTTCCGCTCCCCTCTAAAACATGCGCAGATCACTCCCATTCTTAAAAAGCCCTCACTGGACACTACCAATCTGAACAACTTAAGACCCATCTCATTGCTTCCATTCACCTCTAAACTTCTAAAACGCTTAGTCTACAACTGTCTTAGCTCCTACCTCAGTGAAAATAACCTTCTTGACTCCTTACAGTCTGGCTTTTGCTCACAGCACTCCACGGAAACTGCCTTACTAAAACTCACTAACGATTTACTAACTGCTAAAACCAACAGCCAGTACTCCATACTCCTACTACTTGACCTCTCTGTGGCCTTTGATACTGTTGACCACCTGCTCCTTCTCCTAAACTACATTCCCTTGGCCTCCAAGATTCTGCTCTAACCTGGTTCTCTGCCTATTTATCACAGCGCTCTTTCAGTGTCACCTACAACTCTGTCTCCTCCTCTCCATTGCCCCTTTCTGTGGGGGTCCCCCAAGGCTCTGTTCTTGGACCCCTTCTCTTCTCTATCTACTCCTCCTCCCTTGGTCACCTAATAGCCGCCCACGGCTTCCAATACCACTTATATGCTGATGACACCCAAATCTATCTGTCTACTCCTCATCTCACTCCTTCAATCTCCGCTCTCATTACTAACTGACATATTAGCACGGATGTCGCACCACTTCCTTAAACTAAATCTCTCTAAAACTGAGCTATTAATATTCCCCCCGCCTGTGCCCCCCCCCCATGACTTTTCCATCAAAATCAACAATGCAACCATCAGTCCCTCCCCTCATGCCAGGGTACTAGGTGTAATCCTAGACTCTGACTTGTCATTTCAGCCTCAAATCCAATTGTTGTCAAAAGTTTGTAGAATTCACCTCTGTAACATCTCTAAAATTAGCCCCTTTTTAACAAATGAAACCACCAAGCTCCTCATTCACTCCCTTGTTATCTCTCGCCTTGACTATTGCATCTCCTTTCTCATTGGCCTACCTCTCCATAGGCTATCCCCTCTTCAGTCTATCATGAATGTTGCTGCCAGACTTGTCCACCTTACCAACCACCCAGTGTCTGTCAACCCTCTACTCCAATCCCTACACTGGCTCCCAATCTCCAGCGAATTAAATTCAAAATGTCTCCAGACCTAAAGCCTATTGAGCATCTGTGGGGCATCCTCAAATGGAAGGTGGAGGAGCGCAAAGTCTCTAACATCCACCAGTTCCGATACGTCGTCATGGAGGAGTGGAAGAGGACTCCTTTGGCAACCTGTGAAGTTCTGGCGAACTCCATACCCAAGAGGCTTAAGGCAGTGCTGGAAAATAATGGTGGCCACACTTTGGGCCCAATTTGGACATTTGCACTTAGGAGTGTACTCATTTTTGTTGCCAGCAGTTTAGACATTAATGGCTGTATGTTGAGTTATTTTGAGGGGACAGCAAATTTACACTGTTATACAAGCTGCACACTCACTACTTTACAATGGCAAAGTGCCATTTCTTCAGTGTTGTCATGTCACATGAAAAGATATAATAAAATATTTACAAAAATGGGAGGGGTGTAATTACTTTTGTTAGATACTTTATACATTAAATATATATATTGTACAGCATGCCAAGGTTGGGTTCTGGATGGGTGCTATATAGCACCGATATTTGGGTCCCTTTAAGGGAAGTGTGTTCATATTCAGGGGTGAATAATTCCCTTTAAGGGAAGTGTGTTCATATTCAGGGGTGAATAATTCCCGGGAATAGCCTTAGTCAGGAGAGGACTGACTCGCAGTTCTCTCTGTGTTAATAGAGAGATATTTGGGACCCGGAATTTCGGAGGCTCTGCAGTGATATTCGAGTGGGAAAGAGCCTCCACCCCTGACTACAGGGGTTCCAGCACACACAGGGTTAAGAGCCTCCAGGAAGCAGCTCTTAAAAGACAGGAAGCAGTGCTAGGTGTGGTGGTGTGGAGGAGTTGGTGAATACACCTGTCTTGAAGAGTTGTGCATCTGCTGGAGGCTGCTAAAAAGATCCTGCAAGGACTGTTAAACCCTTGGGGCAAAGACCCATCCATAAACTGTATGTGCCTTTTTACTTTTGATTTGTGCTGAAAAAAAGTGGACCCTATTTTGTATTGTTGTGCTTGTGTGCTGCTGGAAGCCTTATTTTGATTTGCTTACTGAAAATAAAAGCCTTTTTGTTTAAAGTTTAACGGCTTTGCACTCGGTCCTGTGGAGTTATAACCCCCCCCCAAACTTTTATATATATATATATATATATATATATATATATATATATATATATATATATATATATATATATATATATATATATATATATATATATATATATATTCTGTATATACTGTATATGTCACCAGACTAGAGCAGTGATGCAGTGATATCTCAGTCATTCCTGCACATGCAGCAATGATTGAGGTAATATTCTTTAGATCAGGTGATTCCCTACAAAGCAAATTGATTTGAATGGCTATACAGCCACCTGATCACTTTTACTTGCTGCGGCAGGAGGTCCCTCCCCTCCCATCGCCACCTGCTGTCTTTACTGTGCTCTCCCATTCTACCAGGGAGCCCAGTACAAATGCAACCAGTCCCATCAGATGCCATAGACAGAGTGAGAGGAACTTTAAGAGCAACAACTGCTGGTTTAGGTTTGTCTGTTTCCAAGCTGCTACTGGCTTGTAAAGCATCTGATCAAATCAATCAAGCAATAAAAAAATTAATAAATTAAAGCGCCCCCCCCCCGCGCTTACATGCAAATGCGAACATGCACGTAAGTCCCACATGTAAATGGTTATTGCCGCACACATGAGGCATCATTACAAACATCAGAGTGAGAGCAATAATTCTAGTTCCATACCTCCTGTGTAACTTTATATTGGTAACCAAAGGCTTTTCTATGGAAACGTTTAGGTACCTTAGTTTGTCACCACTCCATACATACATGTTAGGTATCTATTTACTCAGCGTAGCATCATCTTTTATATTTTACCCAAAAATGTATTGGGTATTATATTGAGTTTGTGTGCACTAAAATTCATTAAAGTGTATTTTTTCCTGAAAATTTGCATTTGTAAACCACTGTGCAAATATTGTGCAACATAACAATCATTTTATTCTCCAGGGCTTCTGTTTAAAAAATGCATAATGTTTGGGGGTACTATGTCATTTTTTAGCAAAAAGAAAGCAGATTTTTGCATGTATGAGAGAAATGTTAGAATTGGCCTGGACAGAATGTGGTTAAAGAGCATATATCATAAATAATTCTGGTTGTGCCAGTGTACTCTAGCAAGGTCTAAAGATTGATTCAAAGAGCATGTTTTAGCTTGCATGAAAGCAAAAAAAAAAAGTAAACTGAGGAGAAGAGTATGGAAACGTAAAGTGTTGTCCATTTTTAATGACAAAGCACCATAATGAAGTGTAAACATTTATGACCAATAAAGAAGTTGCCCAGCCAAAATTATGCAAAAATGTGGAAACGGTTATCTAAAAATTAGGTTTTAAGTATTATTACCTGGTATAAAAAGTATATTCTTTACAACAGTGAAACAGCTGCAAAAAAATTTGGTTTGGGCTGTTAGTGATGCTAAAACATCATAACAATAAAGAAATATTTGTACATAGTTCAGGATGTTACCTACCCAAAATTGTACATCTTTACAACTGTGAAGCGGCGATGGAATAATTAGGTTTGGGGTGTTTGTGGTGATAAAGCACTGTGATCCTACTGAAATATTTGTATAGGATTTCTGTTCCTATCAAGATTTGTGGTAGATAGGCTTATTTGTGCTGTAGTGCCTAAGCAAGGATCTCAGGACTTGGGCCATCAAGGAGAGGGGCTGTTGCTGGTTGGCCACCATCTGTAAAAAGTGCTTCAGAGGAACCTCTTAATAGCTTTCCCATGGAGTGTTAGGATACCCTTTCATGACCAATGTGAGTCAGATACTTGTGGTGGTGAAAGCAGGAGCAGTGGTGGCGGTGGCTTCCTAAGTTAGGATTTTTTTCCTTCTTCACAATGCATCACCCAGGCCTGGCTGCTGGCAGCAGTCACAAGCAATGCACAATCCATATGATCAGTGATAGTATTGGGGCAAGGGTAGACATAGACACCCTGACAGCAAACAATCAATTTGACTACTGGATTGAGGATAGACCAGAGGCCCAAGCTTGACCAGTATGCAATTAAGCAGCTAGGCTGCCCTGCAACCATTATTCTTTCAAAATGGGCATTTAGTGCAATGGGTGGTTTTGTGAATTTGCTTGTCCCCTACACAGTTTACTAGCTCATCTTTATAAAAATTAGCCTAAAGCTGTTGTTAGTGATTACCCACTTAAGGACCAGCCTTGTTTTGGAATTTAGGTGTTTATATGTTTAAAACAGTTTTTTTTGCTAGAAAATTACTTAGAACCCCCAAACATTATATATTGTTTTTTTTTTTCTGACACCCTAGGGAATAAAATGGCGGTCATTGCAATACTTTTTTTCACACCGTACTTGTGCAGCGGTCTTACAAGCGTGTTTTTTTTTGGAAAAAATTCACTTTTTTGAATAAAAAATAATGTTATGCCGAGTAAATTGATACCCAACATGTCATGCTTCAAAATTGCGCCCGCTCGTGGAATGGCATCAAACTTTTACTCTCAAAAATTTCCATAGGCGACATTTAAAAAATTCTACAGGTTGCATGTTTTGTGTTACAGAGGAGGTCTAGGGCTAGAATTATTGCGCTCGCTCTAACGATTGCGGTGATACCTCGCATGTGTGGTTTGACCACCGTTTTCATATGCGGGCGCCTCTCACGTATGCGTTCGCTTCTGCGCGCGAGCTCCTTGGGACGGGGCATTTAAAAAAAAAATTTTTGTTGTTTTTCTTATTTATTGTACATGATTTTATTTATTTTTACACTGTTTTAAAAAAAATTTGTGTCACTTTTATTTCTATTACAAGAAATTTAAAAATCCCTTGTAATAGTAAAAAGCATGACAGGTCCTATTAATTTGAGATCTGGGGTCAAAAAGACCTCAGATCTTATATTTACACTAATATGCAATTAAAAAAAAAAAGTAATTTAAAAAAATGACATTGAAAAAAATGTCCCTTTAAGACGTATGGGGGCGGAAGTGACGTTTTGACGCTTACGCCCTGCAGTGTCATGGAGAGGAGTGGGCGCCATCTTCCCCTCACTCGTCTCCATGCACAGCTAGGGAACAGACGCAGTCACCTCCGCCACTGCCGATGGCTCCGGCAAGCAGTGGAGGGCACCGGATCGCAGCGGGAGGGGGAGTCGACGCAGAGACCACTTTTATCTTGTAGCTGACCGCCGTCCGAAAACGGGGATACTGGGGTTATGGCAGCTAGCTGCTGCCATAACAACGATATCCACCGCCAAACTTAGGAAGTATATGTACATGCGGCGGTCGGCAAGTGGTTACATTTTTTTCTTTCAATACAACCCCAAAAACATTATTATAACATGCATCATTACCATGTCCTACCACTACTGCTGACATGCCACATTTACCATCTCTTGCCACTTCTGCTGGCCTGTCATACATGGGCATTATTCTGCTCCGACAATGTCAAGGTGCAACACCTAATGTTTACGCAGCTGCTCTTCAGTTGAAAATTTTATAATGCTTGATGCAGGCTAAATCATCTTCTTTGTGTCCCATTTTTCAGCCCAATGTAAAGAATGTATTGCTTCTAACTTTTTTCTCATGTTTTTTCTTACAGCTACCATGCAACAATTTGAGATGAAGGAGCCCTAAAGTAAAATGCAGACCCACAATGATGGACCATTCCCATATTACTAAGGTCATCGTCCTGATTACTGTCTTCCTGTCAGAAAGCTCCCAGTGATAGACTGATGGCGATGTGAATTGTACTAGAACCTAATGCTGTCCCACCCACTACCACCTTTAGTTTTGCTTTGCAGAGGGTTATGGAAAGCTGAAAAGAAAACAGGGTTCTCTAAGCTACCACTTTTTGATAATCCATTTAATGATTTTATGAAATACATAACTAAATCAGATTATGATATCTGCTTGGAGTTTAGCATTAAATATTAATGTTAAAAAATAAGGACATTTGTGTTGTTTTGTTTTTTCTAATAAATCAAAAGAAAGTTTGTGTGTGTGTTCAAAAAACTGTAAATACTTGCAATCTACCAAATTTTAATATATGGAGATGGAGTCACAATAAAATATAGGCGGAGTTATATACCATTTTACATAATAAGAGTATCAACAGAGGCATGATATGGAAGCTGCCAGTTCAACTGTTCAGCAACTGGGCTTGAGACTTTCAGCAAAATTTGGCATGATGCCCTCTTTTTCTAATAAGGCTAATAATTCTTCTAGAGGCTCACACAAAATATTACAGAAAATAAAGTTTTTCAAATTAAAGGGAATTATTTTCCAGTCCTCCAATATATACTCATAACCTATTGTATCTAGAAATAGAGGAGGATGAGGGCACTACACATCTCTCATTACTACATAGTTGCGCAACTTGCACACTTAAATACATAAGTATAATGCAACTAATGACATTCCACTAAGGGTAAGCCTTGATAGTTAATTGATTGAAAATATGGGTTGTGTGTCCTAAATCCAATTATAACCCACTAGCTTAAGATTTAAGTTAATATTAAGTGCTCAGAAGGTTTATTCTCCCTACAATTCTCTCTACATTTTCCTCTCTAATCCTTTCTTTTTTTTCCATAAAGAAATTTTTATTGAAAATTTCAGAGATTAAGTACATACATAACAGGTATATTTCAAATTAGTGAATTAGTGTGGCATGGGTCATGGTAAATAGATTAGAACAGTGCTATACATATTTAGTCATATATTGCCAAAAGGCGAAACATAACAATAAATGAAGAACCAACATATTGATTTTTTAAAGAAGAGGCACCCGAGTTAGGTCAGGTACCAATGTAAATGGGTGCAATACCCGTGAGACCAATATTAACAGGTCTAACCTGGGTAGTGAAAATGACTTAAGTCCTGACTACAATGAAACTGTGGTCATTCGGATGTTTTCTTTAGGGCATCTCTGGGAAATTTTTTGGTTGGCAAAATACTGTAGGGGGAGATCAAGACTGCGTTAGAGAGGTAGGAAGGAGTAGGGAAGTGAGGGAGGAAGGGTTGAGGATAGGTAAGGAAGAAATAAAGAGGGGGGGAAAGACAGGCGGCAGGTGAAGCGTCCTCTGGTAGAAAATCTAGGCATTTCTAGTCAGGAAAGGAAAAAGGGCTTTATATTGTTCTGTAGTCTGGAAGTGTTTCCAACAGGCCCAAATGGTCGAAAATTTCTGCAGACGTTCTTGAGAGGTATGGATTAGTTCTTCCATCTCCTCTATCTTAGCAACCCTAGTCACCCATTCCTGGATTGAGGGGATATCTGTGGGTCGCCAGTGCATAGGAATGCATAATCTGGCTGCATTGACCATATGCATGGCCAGTGATTTGTAATAAGCCTGTTTAGGGAGGGTTGTATGATGAAATATTGAGCAGGATTATAGCTTAAAGTATAAGTGGTGACCTGTGAGATAGTGGAATGCACTTCCTGCCAAAAAGATTGTATCAAGGAGCACTCCCACCAAATATGGATCATGGAGCCTTCCTCTTTTTTTGCATCTGCAGCAGATATTTGGAATTGTGGGTGAGAATTTGTGTAGCCTTGCATGGGTTCTGTACCATTTAGTTGCAATTTTATTTAGCTTTAGCGCAGGTAAGGCGGGAGTATTTGATGCGCGGGGCAGCGTTTTTCCAAATAAAAGTAGTGCATGCCCTTTTGTACACTGCGAAGAAGGAAGGAGGGAGGTGAATTGGGATTGTCTGCATCAGATATAGAAGACTAGGGAGAATGACCATTTTTATTAAGGCCACTCTACCGAACCAGGAGACATTAAGATTGGCCCATTCCTTCAGTTCTATTTGAATCTTAGATAGGGCGGGCAAGAAGTTTTGTTTGTACAGATCTGCTATTTTTCTGGTGATTTGGATGCCAAGATAGGTAATGGCTTCTTTTTTCCATTGGAAGGGAAAGGATTCCTGACAGTGGGCTACTTCCTGTGGTGGTAGTGAGACGTTTAGGGCGTGCCATTTGGAATAATTGACTTTCAGGTTTGATAACTCCCCAAAATGTTTGATATCACTTAGTAAGTTAGGTAGGGACAATCGTGGGGTTTGTAAAGATAATAAGATATCATCAGCAAAGGCCGTTACCTTAAACTCCCTATTCTCTATGAAGCATCCTTTTATATCGGGATTGGCTCTTAATCTGTTTAATAAGGGTTCTAGTGTCAAAACAAAAATCAGGGGAGACAAGGGGAAGCCCTGTCAGGTCCCTTTGCTGATGGAGAAGGCGTCTGACAGGAGGGCATTCATTTCTACCTTAGCTGAAGGATTAGTATACAAGGCATTAATATGTGTACACGTGCACAGTAGGAGCCGCACTCCTTTTAATACTGCCTGCATATAATCCCAAGCCACCCTGTTGAATGCTTTCTCAGCATCAAGGCATAAAAAGAATCCCTGGGACTGCGATGAGGAGAGCCAGAGGTGTAAATACAGTGTGCGCATGGTGTTATCCCTGGCTTCCCTACCTGGGATAAAACCCACTTGATCAGATGAGATGAGGCCAGGGATAAGAGGTAGCAGTCTGTTGGCAAGTATCTTTGCGTAAAGTTTAATATCTACATTGAGTAGGGAAATGGGCCTATAATTGGATACTCGTGTCAGATCTTTGCCGTCTTTTGGGATGACTGTTACGTGGGCTTCTAATAATCTGCATGGGAAAGTTTGGGGGTTTGCTAGGGAGTTGAATATCTTTTAATAGTGTTGATGTCAGTTCTTCTGTAAAGCATTTGTAATACAATATGGGAAGACCATCAGGCCCTGGGCTTTTACCCACTTTCATTTGTTTTATTGAATGAATAAAATATGTGTGAAAGAAAATGGGTAAGTGAAGTGAACAGGACTGGTAGCTCTCTAGTTATGAGCTAGGAGGAGTAATGTGTTTTGTAAAAATGTAATTGATTGTGTCATGCAACTGTATGGTAGGATTTATTGGCAGCAAAATAAAATGGATATCCAAAAAAATATAAAAACAATAGATGACACAAAGAATCGCAGTGAATGGTGGCCACAGCCGGTGTATTTAACCCAGGGTTTTAACCCGTTTTATTTTGCTGCCAATAAATCCTACCATATGGATTTACACCATGGGGAGACTCTTTCTACATGTTTTTAATGCCCCTTATCTGAGTTGGAGGAGAGGCTTCCGGTGGGTCGATGCGGGATTGGCGTTGCAGACTTCCATTCGTTTCCGGGATTGACGCCTTTGATGTTCACCTGCCTACCGGAGAGGTCATCCTGAACCCCACCTCCGAAGTTTGGATCCAGGCTTCCATCCCTATGCCTTACTGACCCACAACCGTATGGTGAGTTAGGTCCAACGCTCCTGGTAAGGGTACCTCTTCCTCTTTTATCTCTCTTCCGTGGGCGAATGGACTTTTGGGTGCTCATCAACCATCGGAAACTTTCACCTTAGAGACTGTTTTGAATCCTTGTTGGAGTTACCTTCTTCAATACACCCCTCCTATCAACATGATTCATGGAATTTCTTTATTGTTTGACTTTTTAGTCATTAGCACATTGAGATTCACATAAGATTTATATCTCTATGTCTAATTACTAGTCACTGCATTTTGTTTGCTTTGCAGCTCCTACACTCATATTGTTTTACACTTTGGCTTGTAATACACTATTAATATTTGGGACCCACCCCTTTTTTTTGTTGGATGAGACTCTCAGTTGCATGACACAATCAATTACATTTTTACAAAACACATTACTCCTCCTAGCTCCTAACTAGAGAGCTACCAGTCCTGTTCACTTCACTTTTGGTGTGGTGGGGAGAAAAAGGTATAGTCTTTATCGGTCGGAAATAAGGTGTGCCAGGTGTCATGCAGTGTCAGGTTTTGCAGTTGTAATTTAATTTGGCGGAGGGCGCAGGAGGATGTACCTGTGGAGGTGTCTAGGAGAGGATTCATTGGGACATTATAGTTCCCCCCCAACACTACTATACCTTCTTGGAAGGTAGATAGTAGATCGCAGACTTTCCTGAAGAAAGATAGTTGGTGCTCATTGGGACAATATACATTAGCCAGAGTGATTGGCTTAGATGCATATGTGTAATTAATAAAGATGTATCTTCCCTCTGGGTCTATTCTGGAATCTGTTAGCTGAAAGTCAGCATGTTTGGAGATGAGAATCGAGACCCCTTTGGTTTTAGCTTCTGAATTGGTGGAGTGTAGTGCCTTATTGTAGATGTGGTTCGCTAGCTTAAGTATAGCATCATTACCAAAGTGTGTTTCCTGCAAGAGTAGGAAGTGGGCTCTGTGTTTAGTCAAGGCTGATAGCATCTGTGATCTCTTCTCTGGAAGGTTTAAGCCTTTAACATTTAGTGATAGGCTTTTTTTGGTTAGTTGCTTTTGCATTGTCGGAGTGGTTTACATTTCTTTTTTCCTTGTCAAAAGAAGTTTATTGAGTATACAATGTTATAAAGATACATAAAGTAAGTTTACAAGGATCTATAAAGTAAGCTCATTGTTTTACAGTAGGGTTTATATAGGTAAATATCATGAAATTTCAAATATTAAACATTGGGTTCACGTAAACCTAAATTAAAGATATATATCATTTCCTTAGTTACTTTTGTAGGTATTTAAATTATTTATACCTACTATACATATTGTTTACAAGTAGAGTGTATATAGGTCAAATAAATTCTGATAATGAGCTTTAATCGTAAGGTGGAGAAAAGGAAAGAGAAAGAAGAAAAAGGGTTGAAAGGTAGAGGTATGGTCCACAAGGTTGTCCCACTCGTCAGTTTATTATTCTTTTTAGTTCTCTTTGAAGCCTTAGAATGGGTGTCTCTGTAAGTCATTTAATCTGTTACCATGGCAACAGGACAGAGTCATTGAAGTTTGACAGGAACTGTTGTTTTATCCAAGGATGCCAAAGTTTTTCAAATTTTGGAATTTGATTTTGATCGATGGCTACCATCTTAGCATGGGACATTGTATTATTCATTCTGTGAATTGTTTCTGCTAGTACCAATGTAGGAGATTTCCATGCCTTGGCCACTGTTTGTTTTGCAGCCGTTATTAGTTGGATCATAAGTTTGAATTGAGAGAGTGTTAACCATTCCGGTTTTAGATTAAGTAAAGTTAAATATGGATCTGGTTGTATTATTTTTTTAAATATTTTAGATGCAATCACGAAGACTTCCTTCCAGAAGGTTTGGATTACTGGGCACGTCCACCATATGTGTAAATATGTGCCTATTTCTGGGCATCCTCGAAAACAAAGAGTTGAGGTATTAGGTGAATATTTTGCCACTCTAGCGGGTACAAGGTACCAGCGAGTTAGGACTTTATAATTTGTCTCCAGTGCTAAGATGTTGGGTGAAGATGACTTAGATGTGAGCCATATGTTAGACCAGTCCGTGTCTTCTAAAGTTCGTCCCAGGTCCTCCTCCCACCTCTGAACGTAAGAGGGTCTATTAAGATTTGCTACTCCATATAATTGATTATAAAGTGATGAAATTGTACCTTTAGCAAATGGATCTTTTGTACAGATTGATTCAAAAATGGATAATTGGGATAATGGTGTATCCCCCTTTAGGAATGGTGTATAGAAATTTTTGATTTGGAGATATCTAAATATCTCAGAGTTTGGTAGATCATATTTTTCTTTAAGCGATGGGAATGAAAGGAATGATTTAGATGCTATGAAGTCATTTAGTGTCTGAATGCCTGATGTTGTCCAAGCTTTAAAAGAATTTGGGTAGATCCATGCCGGATAAAAGGCCGGATTTCTGATAAAAGAAAGGAGAGGATTGTGTGGAGATTGTAACTGATATTTGGTTTTTAGTTTATCCCAGAGAGATAAGAAGTGTTTAGTTATGGGATTATGAATTTTAAAGCGGTCTTTAGGATCAAGCCATAATAAATTTGATATTAATAGAGGGTCATTTTCTGAAGCCTCTATAAATACCCATAATGGGATTTCCTGTTTTGCATGGTATTTGGACAGACTGGCCAAATGTGCTGCTCTGTAGTAGTTAGTAAAATTAAGGTATCCCAGGCCTCCTTTATTTTTGGGAAGATGTAGTGTGTGTATAGGTATACGTGGTTTAGAAGAGCCCCATATAAACGAAGTTGCTCTTTTTTGTACTATTCTCAAAAAATAGGAAGGAATTGGAATAGGGAGGACTCTGAATAGATAAAGCAATTTGGGTAGAATAGTCATTTTGATTGCATTAATCTTCCCTATCCAGGATAAAGGAAGTTGCGACCATTGTTTTATTAGATTTGTGATCTGTCTTAATACAGGAGGATAATTGGTTGAGAATAAGTCAGAATGAGATGCTGTTAAATGAATTCCAAGATATGGGATTGATTTTTCTGCCCATGTGAATGGGAGTGCAGCCCTAGCCGGGATCAATTCCATGTTTGTGAGTGAAATATTAAGCACTAGGCATTTCTTAGGATTAGTCATAAGGCCGGATAGGGCTGCAAATCCATCAAGAGCTGGTATTAAGTTAGGACCAGAGACCTGTGGTGATGATAGAAAAAGTAATATATCGTCTGCAAATATACATAATTTGTGTGTAATACCTCCTACTTCAATGCCAGTTATAGTTTGGTTTGTTCTGATGTATTGGGCCATGGGTTCGAGTATAAGGGCAAATAATAAGGGAGATAATGGGCAACCCTGTCGGGTACCTCTTTCAATATTAAAGGCTTCAGATTTGTATCCAGCATATTTTATATAGGCTTTGGGTTTATTATATAATGCTTTGATCCATGTTAAAAAGTGGGGTCCAAAACCCCATTTTTGTAATGAATATTGCATATATTGCCAGGATACTGTGTCAAATGCCCTCTTAATATCGAGAGATAGAAAACATAAAGGGATTTTCCGTTTTTTAGCAATATGTGCCAATAACACTGCCCTGCGTATATCATCGCCTGCCTGTCTATTTGGCATGAAGCCTACTTGATCTCTATGTATTAATTTTCCTATAATGCTATTGAGGCGTTTTGCTATTATTTTTGCTAATAATTTAATATCGAGGTTTAACAGAGAGATAGGCCAATAATTCACATAGGAAGTATCATCAGAAAGGGGTTTTGGGATCATACAAACAATTGCCATTAGTGTTTCTTGCCGAAAAGAATGTCCATCTAGAAGTTTGTTAAAAGTTTCAGTGAGAATGGGAGAGAGTATTTCTGAGAATGTTTTATAGTATAAAGCCGAGTAGCCGTCTGGGCCTGGTCTTTTGTTAAGTTTTAGGTCTTTTATGGCGTTAGCAACTTCATCTATAGTTATAGGCTCATCCAAACTGCTTTTTTGATTCTGAGATAACTCAGGTAAGGTTATTTTTGAGAAGAAGGATTCAGCTTCTGTAGGATTAAATTCATTGTTTGTCTTGTATAAAGTTGCTAGATGTGAGTGAAATTTATGGACTATTTTAACTGGATTACAAGTGTAAACATTTTTTGATAATTTCAAACGTATTGGTTTGAAAGATTTGTTAGTTGAATTTAATGCCCGAGCCAAATATGTACCTGGTTTGTTTGTATTCATGTAGAAATTGTGTTTGGAGCGTTTGAGGGATTTATCAACTGACTCAGTGAGAAATAGATCGTATTCTAATCTAGATTTTTCCAGATGAGATTTTGTACTCTGAGATGGATTATCTTGAAATGATATGTAGGCTGCATTAAAATTGAGTTCTAGTTTTTTTGCTAGATTTTTGCGTTCCCGTTTAAATGCCATTTGTCTTTGTATTGTACCACGCAAGACAGGCTTATGAGCTTCCCACAGTGTTATTGGGGAGATGTCTGTTGTATTATTAATTGATATGTATTCCTTTAAAGCTTGTTCAATGGCCATCTGATGTAGTGGGTGTTTGAGCATTATGTCCGGTAAGTACCACGTTGGGTCATGCGCTTTTGGTATGGCTGAGGCTATAGTAGTGTATACTGCATTATGGTCAGACCACGGAATCGGAATTATATCTGATGCAATAATTTCTGGTATTATTCCTATTGTTAGAAAAATATGATCTATTCTGGTGAAGGTTTGATGAGGGTGCGAGAAATAAGTGAATTTCTTTTTCATTGGGTTACTTTCTCTCCATGAATCTACCAGATTGTATTTGGAAAGAAGTTGAGAAAAAGGTAATCTAGAGGTTATTTTGGATGGTGTAAAAGGTGATTTATCTAGAAATGGGAGGAGGACCTGGTTCGAATCCCCACACATTATCACTGTTCCTATTTTGTGTGTATTAATCACTTGTAATATATGTGAGAGGAATGTTGTAGGTTGTTTGTTAGGAGCGTAGTAGGAAATCACCGTGATTGCTGTATCCATTATATAACCCATGAGTATCAGGTATCTACCTTCTGGGTCTTTAGTTTCTGATGATAAGGTGAATGGTGTGGATCGGTGAAATGCAATTAGAGTTCCCCTTTGCTTGGTACAGGCAGAAGCCGTGTAAATTTGTTGATAAAAAGGAGAAATATATTTTGGAGTAGAATCTTTGGTGTAGTGTGTTTCTTGGAGGCATACTATGTGAGCCTTCTTGTTATGGAAAGTACGGAAGGCTTTGGTCCTTTTTTGAGGGACATTTATTCCCTGAACATTCAGGGAAAGTATATTCAGTGGTGCCATGGCAATAGATCAAATAGTTTTGACTTACTTTTTGTTATGCAGAGCTGACTGCGCAGATCAACCTGTGTGGACTGAAGAGATGAATAGATAGAAAAGAAACCAGTGAATTCTGGAGTAAAGAGTAAACAAAAAACATATGAGATTAGATGATACATTGTATAAATTATTTTTTGCAAGTAATCACAATTTGCCCGTGAAAGAGAATAAATATCTCTCTCAGGGGAATAAGTGCCTTCGTCACACTCCCACATAATATGGTTGGGAGAATGAGAAGGGCTAATGGGGGTACACGGATCTTCCGCTTACAGGAGAGAAGTGCTATGTCAAAAGACATCAAAATGATGTTTCATTAATTGGAGTGCAGAATATAGTTTTTGTTGAAATTATTTATTCCAGGGTGGTTGTATATGGTTAGTCTTGCCCTAGGCTAAATAATTCAGTTAGAAAGGTACTGTTAATAACTTTGGTATTGATGAAGATAGTTTGAATTATTTTGGGATTTTAACCCTTTTAGAGTAAACAATTACATATTTTATTCATATGTAACTGTTTAGATATGTTAACTCATAAAATTTAGGTTGTATTGCTTCAGATTAGAATAAACAAAAACATAATTCTAGGAACTAGTTAGGTAATAATATATTTGTTTTAAGAAAAGAAAGAAAAAGCTTCCATTACTTCTGGATTATTGAACATATTTGTCCTAAAAAGTAAAAAATCTATTGTTATTACCTGATAATATATAACTGAACAAGAATTTCCTTATTTCACTTATATATTCCAAGGCTATATGAATCAGAAGTAATAAGAAATATAACTGGAATGTAACATGATCCCACACAGTGTGTGACTATCAGAATGCAGTTACATTCAGTTATAAATATAGGTTTTTTATAGAGAACCATCTCTTAGTATAATAAATGAAGAGATATCAGGAATTAGGATGTCAGTCCATTGAATCTTCTTGGTCCATGGATGATGTGGCATAACGGCCTCTTTTGTGAGAATGATGATTCCCATTTTGTTCTGAAATTTTCTGGGTGCTGCCTGAAGGTGAAGATGACGCCATTCTTCTGCGTGTGGGAGTGTTGCTGCTTGTGGGTTCTGTCAGATTTAGTTTTAAAAGGGTTTGTTGTAGTTCATCTGCTGATCTGCTTCTGTAAATTGTACCTTGGTAGTTAAATCTGACTGAAAAGGGGAAGCCCCATTGATACATAATGTTGTGGCATTGCAGTTCCATTAGTTGGGGTTTCATGGATCGTCTTTTAGTAATAGTAAGTTGGGATAGGTCAGCAAAAATTTGATAATTGTGTCCTTGAAAATTAAGTTCCTTTTTTTCTCTTGCAGCAATTAGTATTTGTTCTTTCATTCTGTAATAATGAAATTTTGTGATTATATCACGTGGGGGTCCATCTTTCTTTTTGGTTGTGAGGGCTCTGTATACTCTGTCCAGTTCTAAACGTTCAATAGGGATATCTGGCTTTAGTTCTTGTAATAGATCAGTAATAGTAGATTGCAGGTCTGTCACAGTTTCAGGTATTTCCCTTATGCGCAAGTTTGAACGTCTGGCTCTATTTTCGTAATCTTCGAGCTTAGTTTGAAGTATTAAATTCTCTTTTTTTAATTGTTCCAATTCTGTTATATTTTCTTGGGTTGTAATTTCAATTTCATCCATTTTTATTTCTAAGGCTGCGGTGCGGTTTCCCAGCTCTCTTATTTCTTTGGTTAGGCTTTTTGTTATTTGGTCTGAGGTTTGTTTTAAAGCCTTATGAAGCATCTTTTCAAATTGTAATAATATTACTGGGGATACTGAGGAGGCTTGTGGAGAAGTTTGTGAGAGGATTTGTTCTGTATCTGACTCAAATGGAGAGTCTTGCTGTGACATTTTCTGTCTGTG
The DNA here is from genome assembly GCF_042186555.1 of Aquarana catesbeiana. Taxonomy (NCBI): domain Eukaryota; kingdom Metazoa; phylum Chordata; class Amphibia; order Anura; family Ranidae; genus Aquarana; species Aquarana catesbeiana. The sequence continues at coordinate 505,342,938 of NC_133328.1, forward strand.
AGAGCGCCCTGATGCTGTATCTTGTGAGGTGACTGGAGATGCTTCAGCTGCAGTGAGTGCCTGTGAGCTCTTTGTGAGGTGATTTTTATTTCTGCCACGGTTTCCTCCCAGTACCATATTTCCTGCCCAAACTTTCACAGTTTGTTCCCTGGGGCAAAAAGCTTCAAATGGATACCTTTTGAGCCTGCAGGCTCCGCTTTGTCCTTCTCTTCTCTCCTCAGCGGTCTGGAGCTCTAACAATGCATGTCTGCTCCGCTAGGCTCCGCCTCCTGCCCCCCGGTTTACATTTCTTAGGTAAGGGAGGAAAAACACAAGGTTATTGGGTGCTGAGGTAGTGATGTCTGGTTCACTCAGTTCTAGTCTGGGTATCTTGGTGTTGTACATGAAAGGACTGCAGGTGATCGTGTGGGGGGGGGAGGGGGACGGCCCACTCAAAAAAGAGATATAGAGAGAAGGAAATAGTATAGAAGAAAAGAGAAAAGGGGCAGACGGAAAGGGAAAAAGGGGAAAGGGGAAGGGGGAGAGGTTAGCCGACAGCTTAATCGCACCCTTTCCCCCATTTATTCTGCTCTAGGGTACCGTGCGGAAAGCGTCTGTGGCATGTTAGATAGCATGTAGCCAAACATGGTATTAATGTATAGATCTCCCTCTCCCATCTAAAGTCGCGTTGTAAATATACGCTGTAGTTGAAGTTACGGTAGGACCGTTCTAGTCTAATATCTAGGTAAAGTTTGCAGAATTGGAAATATGGTGTTCAGTGTAGGATACTAAGGAATTACCTGATTCATTTTGTGTGGGGCCGATATATGATGAGCTCGCAGCTAATCCCCTAAGGGGATTTCCCATTTCCCTCAAGAGATAAGGACGTAATTCAGTCCTCTTCATCTAAAGGGGAAGTTGGTGTATAGTAGGATAACTCATACGATCCGCGCTAAACCAGGTAGTAAGTAAGTAAGTTGAATGGGAGAAGACTTGGCCCAAGCCGGGAGGGGCACTAAATTTATCACACCAGAGTGGTGGACTGGAACCGTGTATCCTTAATTTATGACCTTATAGTGTACTAAATTCAGGTCAGGGATTGTGCTAATATAAGGACAACCTCTGGTCAGCTAGAGCCCCGTCCTCCCCCATTCTGTATCTTGCAGTGAGTATACACAAGATTTATACAGCATAGGCATATATATTGTAAAAAAAAAAAGGGAGGGGGGATGCGGACATCAGGTTTGACATCAAGGTAACAATTACTCATGCAGTGTCATGCGCCGGTGGGATCTGGGTGTGAAAAACAGAGTGATTGTAAGGGGCCTTGGTGTATCCCATTCGGTTAATGATATGCCAAGAAATAGTCTCTCTGTCAGGAAAGGTCCCCTCCGCTGGTAAAATCGATCATTTGGCGTGCAGTACTGAGGTCCACCAGCAGGTGTCTCCTGGCAGTTTGGAGCTGTCAGGACAGCTTTTTCCTGCTGGTAGTTTGTCATCTTTGGGCCGCAGTACTTGCGTCCACCAGCAGAGCGATCCTGGCAGTGTTCCAGCCTGAGTTGCCAGTGTTCCAGTCTGAGTTGCCAGAGTTCCAGCCGGATGTGCCAGTGTTCCAGCTGGAGGTGCCAGTGTTCCAGCCTGAAGAGCCAGTGTCTACCTCCCGGTCTGATGTGCCTGCTTTCCAGCCTGATGTGCCCGCTTTCCAGCCCGATGTGCCCGCTTTCCAGCCTGATGTGCCCGCCTTCCAGCCTGATGTGCCCGCCTTCCAGCCTGATGTGCCCGCTTTCCAGCCTGATGTGCCCGCTTTCCAGCCTGATGTGCTCCTGTCCGCTGCCGAGCCTGATGTGTTCCTGTCCGCTGCCCAGCCTGATGTGTTCCTGTCCACTGCCCGGCCTGACGTGTTCCTGTCCGCTGCCTAGCCTGAGGTGTTCCTGTCCGCTGCCCAGCCTGACGTGTTCCTGTCCGCTACCCTGCCTGACGTGTTCCTGTCCGCTGCCCTGCCTGATGTGTTCCTGTCCGCTGCCCAGCCTGACGTGTTCCTGTATGCTGCCCAGCCTGATGTGTTCCTGTCCGCTGCCCAGCCTGATGTGTTCCTGTCCACTGCCCAGCCTGACGTGTTCCTGTCCGCTGCCCAGCCTGACGTGTTCCTGTCCGCTGCCCAGCCTGATGTGTTCCTGTCCGCTGCCCAGCCTGATGTGTTCCTGTCTGCTGCCCAGCCTGATGTGTTCCTGTCCACTGCCCAGCCTGATGTGTTCCTGTCTGCTGCCCAGCCTGATGTGTTCCTGTCCGCTGCCCAGCCTGACGTGTTCCTGTCCGCTGCCTAGCCTGAGGTGTTCCTGTCCGCTGCCTAGCCTGAGGTGTTCCTGTCCGCTGCCCAGCCTGACGTGATCCTGTCCGCTGCCCTGCCTGACGTGTTCCTGTCCGCTGCCCAGCCTGATGTGTTCCTGTCCGCTGCCCAGCCTGATGTGTTCCTGTCCGCTGCCCAGCCTGACATGTTCCTGTCCGCTCCCCAGCCTGACGTGTTCCTGTCCGCTCTCCAGCCTGACATGTTCCTGTCCGCTGCCCAGCCTGATATGTTCCTGTCCGCTGCCCAGCCTGATGTGTTCCTGTCCACTGCCCAGCCTGATGTGTTCCTGTCTGCTGCCCAGCCTGATGTGTTCCTGTCTGCTGCCCAGCCTGATGTGTTCCTGTCTGCTATCCAGCCTGATGTGCCACTGTCTGCTGCCCAGCTTGAAGTGCCCGCTGCCCAGCTTGAAGTGCCCGCTGCCCAGCTTAAAGTGCCCGCTGCCCAGTTGGACGCCATGAACTTTCCCCAGCAACGGGTAGTTGGAGCGTCTGGAGGTCGCTCCTTCGAGGGGGGGTACTGTCAGGAAAGGTCTCCTCCACTGGTAATATCGATCATTTGGCGTGCAGTACTGAGGTCCTCCAGCAGGTTTCTCCTGGCAGTTTGGAGCTGTCAGGACAGCTTTTTCCTGCTGGTAGTTTGTCATCTTTGGGCCGCAGTACTTGCGTCCACCAGCAGAGCGATCCTGGCAGTATGGAGCAGGTATTACCCTTTGCAGACAGGCGTCACCTGACTTTAATTAGCAGCTGCAGTATAAAAACCCGGCAAGTGCACACACATCTTGCCTTGGTATTGTCCTCGAGCCCTGACCTGCAGCCTGCCTCCTGTTACCCTGATCCTGAAAACCTGATTCCTGTACCTGAAACCTGATTCCTGGAACATGTTTATCCTGTTCCCTGTCTCCTGAACCCTGGACCCTGAGCCTTGTATCTGACCCATCCCTCCTGTGATCCATCCATCCTCTCATTGTCCTGTTTGTTTTCCTTCCCCAGCTGCTGACCTCCCATTGACGACCCTGGCCCGGCTCTGTTTATGATCTCGGTATTTCCCTTACTTGTATATATTTGTTCTGTTATTATTATTATTTGTGGGGTTCTGTTTGGTATTGGTTGTTGTGCACTGAGTGATATTGGAGGTGGTTGTGTTATATTTATTCACTTATCCTTAATAAATCATTTATCTTTTCACTTATACATGTCTGGATTTCCTCTGTTGCAGTCCACACAGTTCTGTCTTATCTGGTACATGACACTCTCATGGGGCGGTTGCAAGTTTGGGTGGAGGCAAGTGGTAACTGTGTAAGAAATACCTGAAGTCCCATTTCTGTTGATCATGGTGTATCTAGTGGAGTGATCCTTAAGGGTCCATTGCTTCGAAATAAACTGAAAGAAAGGGGATAAACCAGGTGTAAACAAAGGTTAGTGCGGTCTGTGTATGCGCAGAGTGGCCTGTCCTATAGCTGGATTACGCCACCAGGTGGTTCCGACGCGGGGTATCTGATGGCTTCGGACTACGCATAGGCAGGTCTCGGCGAGAGGGTCGCTCTCAAGGCAACATGGGATCCAGTCTGCGGGGTCTGGAATGTTGTTGTTGGGCTTTGGGTGAGGAGTTGTGAGAGATTGGCTTCCATGGCTCCGTGGGAAAGTAAAAGGAGTACCACTCAGGGAGATCCACCGGAGGTATATCCAGTTGTTCACAGAAAGTGGACAAGTCCTCCGGGGTTCAGAGGAGTGCAGCGCGGCCCCTGGCAGAAGCAGAAAGACAGAATGGAAATTTTCATCTGTACTGGATGTTGCATGAACAAAGAACCTCCAGCAGGGGGCACAGGGTGCGTCCGTTCTGTAATGTGATCTGAGAGAGGTCTTGAAATAATTTAATCTCAGCGGCATTAAACAGTATGCGGCCTCTGTCCCTTGCCTTCCTTAGGATTTCCTCCTTGAGGGGAAAGTTGACAATGCAACAGACAATATCTTTGGGTGGTTCGGAGTCACAGGGAGGGGGTCTCAATGACCGGTGTAAATGTTCCATCCTAATGGGGGAATCAGCCAGGCGGTCAAGCAGATCATTAAAGATGGAGCACACTGCTTGTGGTAATGCGCCTGATCTTTTCCCTCCAGCACCCCTCTCACCCTTACGTTATGTCTGCCGCCTCTATTGTTTAAGTCCACCACTTGTCTGTGAAGCTCAAACATGTGTGGTAGATGGAGGTCGTAAGTCTTTTGTAATTGTCTAATTGCCATCGCTTGAACCCGGGAGTTTTCCTCTACATCAGAGATTCCGTGGTTCATCGTATGGATGTCTGCCTTCAGATCAGAGATCGCTGCTGTCAGGGTGTGTTTAATATCCAGGGCTACCTTTTGGAGGTCCCTTTGGAGGTCCAGGAGGCTCGGTGTGGAGCGCTCGAGCTGTCGTCGTCCATTAGCGAATCTGCAACGCTTCTAGGTGAGTCCGGGGATGAAAACTGTGATGCTTGTGAGGCCTGTGTCGCCTTGTGTTGCGCCACTTGACGGGTCCGGAATAGCTCTGGGAATGTTCCCACTAAGCTGGATCATGGAGTGTTTCTGTGTGCGGGGTGATTAGGTACTTCTGTTGGGTTTTCCCATAATGAGAAAGTGCCATTAAGTCTCCAAAGCTTTTTTCGTCCTTTATGTGCTGGAGCTGAACTTCTCACGCAGCCATCTCGGGTCCCATCCAAGCCATGCCCCCTTTCTTTTTTTTATCAACTCAGCTTAATTATATGTTTTTCAAAGTATAAAGTTGAACAGTAGTTTGTCAGATGAACTCCCTCTAACCCCTTTTATTTAACCAATCTTTTCCACCAGGGATGAAGTTACCATAAATTTTCACAATGGAATACATTTTGAATTACCAAATTATATCAATTTTATGTTGAAAGAAGTAAAACTTTTTAGAATATTTAAAAGGATTGTACAATTTCGTCTTCAGAATTATTCCCATACCTCCAAATTTGGCAATACATTCTCAAATGCTAAGTTGTTAAAGACTTTCACCCTTTTTCAATAATGGGATTTAAAAGACACTGATTTCTCAGTTGTATTTTCCCTTCTCAATTAGAGATGGGTGAACATTTTAGTACCGAGTATAAGTCAGCTCAAACTTCAAACTGCCTATTCAACTATTCAACGAACATCTGAATTTGCAGGTACTGTAGCTTGGCGGGACGGTCGCCTGCCAAGCGCTCAAAAATGCACTGCGAGGTTCACAGTGCATTGTAGGGCACTAATTTAATTAAGCCTTACACCTAACTGCTGGCCAGGTGCAAGGCTTTGCCAATTAGCACTGTCAGAGCCCTGATTGGACAAAGTGATGATTACTTTCACCAATCACAGCTCAGTAATTATAGTCCCACCCCACACTATAAAAGCTAACTTCAAATTGCCAACTCTTGTAGTGTGTTGGAGTGGAGATACTGTAGATAGAGCAGGGCTCGTTTTTCTACTAGTAGTTAATGTTTTCACTGTTCACTTATTGTGACTCTTGAGTGCAGACTGGTAGTTTATTGTTAGTATAGTGTGTGAGAATAGTGTGTCAGTGTAGTGTGTAAGTGCAGTGTCTAACACAGCTTTATATAACATTTGTTAAGTGTAGAGTGTTAGTTTAGTGTTAGTATAATGTGTGAGAATAGTGTTTCAGTGCAGTGTGTTAGTGTAGTGCAGTGTTTAACACAGAATTACATTACATTTAGTGCTGTATACAGTGCTGTATACCATTTTTTTTGTTGCTGCGGTTCTTTTTTTGTGTCTTTTTTTTGTCCCCTGCCTGCCCCCTTTTTTTTTAAATTCTCAGCTCCAGTTTTTGTGACTAACATTTAACATTTTTGACAGTTTTTTAGTGAAATGGTAGGGGTACTTTTGTACCCCCTTACCATTTCAAACAGGGGGGGCGGGATCTGGGGGTCCCCTTGTTAAAAGGGGCTTCCAGCTTCCGATAAGCCCCCCACCCGCAGACCCCCACAACCACCGGCCAGGGTTGTGGGGATGAGGCCCTTGTCCTCATCAACATGGGGACAAGGTGTTTTGGGGGCTACCCCAAAGCGCCCTCCCAATGTTGAGGGCATGTGGCCTGGTATGGTTCAGGAGGGGGGAGGCGCTCTCTTGTCCCCCCTCTTTTCCTGCGGCCTGCCAGGTTGCGTGCTCGGATAAGGATCTGGTATGGATTTTTGGGGGGACCCCACGCCATTTTTTTTTTTTTTTGGCACGGGGTTCCCCTTAAAATCCATACCAGACCTGAAGGGTCTGGTATGGAATTTAGGGGGACCCCCACGTCATTTTTTTTTTCTAATTTTGGCCGGGTTCCCCTTAATATCCATACCAGACCTGAAGGGCCTGGTATGGAATTTAGGGGGACCCCCACGTCATTTTTTTTTAAATTTTGGTTCGGGGTTCCCCTGTGGGGAATTCCAGTGCCATTTTTATCAATGAACTTTTATGTGTATTGTCGGACCGGCAATGCAATAGCCACGAGTAGTTTTAAATGACTTTTTTTCTTGGAAATGTCATTTTGCTGTCAGACTGTTCTAAATAAGGGAAACATGCGCCCCTTTACAGGCATATTAAAGACACCCCCCAGGTACGAAATTTAAAGGAATATTACACTTTTATTGTTTCACTTTAAGCATTATTAAAATCACTGCTCTCGAAAAAACAGCCATTTTTAAAACTTTTTTGCATTGATACATGTCCTCTGGGGCAGGACCCAGGTCCCCAAACACTTTTTATGACAATAACTTGCATATAAGCCTTTAAAATTAGCACTTTTGATTTCTCCCATAGACTTTTAAAGGGTGTTCCGCGGCATTCGAATTTGCCGCGAACACCACAAATTGTTCGCTGTTCGACGAACTTGCGAACAGCCGATGTTCGAGTCGAACATGAGTTCGACTCGAACTCGAAGCTCATCCCTACCTAACATATATAAACTCAGCTTCTATGCTTATTAAGCCTTAAGACATTTACAGATATTCTGCAAAGCTCAAAGCTTGCATAGGAACTGGACTGACTGCAAAGAGTTAATCAAAAAGTTTGTGCCTGCTTCCCAGAATACATTCAGAATATAAGAGCATTACACAGAGAACCAAAAGAATGCTGTAAAGTGCTGCAAAAACAACTATTCACTTCTGCAAATGTGAAGCAGCTAAATGCCAAAACGTTGTCTTGTTCCTTGCACCATATGTATTTTTGTACTTGTGGTTTATATGTGCTAGTCTATCTGACGTATCTCAGAACTTTGATGGAATTGTATAAAAATCTTAAGAAACGGAAATATTAAACAGAAAGTACTTTGACTCTGAACTAAGCAGTCTCAGTGTGAGCTTACTTGAAGCATGCATGCTTTTGTATTCAACAATCTGATCGGGGGTAGATATAATAATATCGGAACTTTTGTTCTGAATCCAAAACATTTTGGCGCCCAACGTGGGGCTCGAGGCTAGGATCCCAAGGGATAGCCGATTCAGAAGGGACAAGCCAACACGGAGAGACAGGATATGGAGACTGATCACCTCTAAAAAACGGTAAGACACTTTTGATATCTCGTATATCTAGTCTACTGTTTATCCTGTACGCCTGTGGCTGGTCAACCCCTGTGCCCATATCAGCTTCCTGCGGCCCTCAAAGACAGGTATATATCTTGCCTCGAGTCTGTTGATAAATTAAGGAACCTGCAATTATATCTACCACCTGTTTTGTTCTGTTCTGTTTTGCTGATTGATCTTGTGTTTTGAGGTGGCTGTTGGGAATGAGGGATTGCTTATATAGTCACGGATGAAAATAGTTGACGTGGTTAAACTTCTCCTGAGGGAAATAACTGTGCGGTAAAGCACGGGTGCAAGGAAGTGCATGGGTAACGTAACCAGGAGGGGGCGCCAGGAATAATGCGCCCAGTGGTGGCGTGGGGATCCCCTGGGATCTGAGCAATCCTGTATTCCTCTACGGTTGTCACACATTGTGTTGTTGGTGGTAATGTCGTGTCCTAAGTAAGTTTGTGGTCTGTTATTTGCCATACAAGAAGAGGGCTGGGGGTTGGTTGAAGTGGTAGAGCCAGGATATAGGGCTGAGTCTCTTGGTTACAAACCCCTACTGCCACATACTGCGCATTTATTGGTGTTTAGATTGAATGTGCATTATCCAGTGAAAATAGTTGTTGGCAAGTCATTGGGGGTCATCGAGGCTCAAGCTAGAATAACAGGACATGCAGCCGAAAGGTGCCCCTTGCAACTTGAACAACCGGAAGGGTTAGAAGAAAGGGAAAAAGACAGAGTGAGAAGTTTGAGCTTTGAGTTGGAACATGTAAATAACATTTGAAGTGGTACATTATTGAATATTAACTGCTGTACTCTTCTGTTTGATAAGGATCTTGCTGAGAGGTTTCTCTATCTCTCTCTCTCTGGACCGATGGGGCAAAACATAGTGAGGCCCAAAGAGGGCAGTTTGGCCTGTGACTTGGTGTTAGAGCGGGAAGGAAAGGGTGCTGTCAAAAAGGGAAAGAAATTGGCAAATGTGTGTGGTTGATATGCATTTGGGCGTAAGGCTACAAGTAGATGAATGGCGTACTGTTTTTGAAACTTAAATAAGGTCTGTTGTCAGATTATGGGTTGCTATGAGCAGCAGATGCTAGGTTTAAAGTTGCAAACGCTATTCATGAAGAAGGGGGTGGACAGAACATGAAATTAATCACCACGCCCACCAGTACCAACTCCATGTGCCTGCTACAACTGCGGAAGACCCGGCCACTCCAGAAGGGAATACTGAAGCCCATGGAAACTCACCCACAGTCAACCAAGCCCCAACCGTGGTCCACATAAAAGCGCCCAGTACCAGGGACATGACACCCCACCTCACTTACCACCTCACCTACCTCTCCAGATCACATGGACCTTCTCTACAAGGATTCAGGAAAGCCTGTTTCACCTGCCAGCTACACCTAGACTGTTATGCCACAAGGTGCCCAGAACTCCCCCTCCCAATTTGCCAAGGCAATGGCCCTCATTCTGGACACCTGGATGAAGTTACACCCAGACATTGTACTCCTTCAGTATGTAGATGAATTCCTGCTTGTGCAGATACCCTTGGTGATGCCTCAATCTTCTCTGAAAGCCTCCTCCACTACCTGGCTGAGCAAGGATCCAAGGCCTTAAAGCAAAAAGGCCACTGCATCTCCCAAGGCACCCGGCATCTCACTGAAGAAAGAGTTGCTGCAATCAAGGGCATCCCTTTGCCTCAAGGTCAAAAGCCCCTTCATGCCTTTCTAGGATTAATCTCCTACTGCCGTTCTTGGATCCCAGTTCCAGAACACTCCCTTTCGATGTAATGCCTTTATGATGCCCTGAAATCTGACCCTTTCCTGCTTTCACCAGAAGCTGTGGACAATTTTGAAACTCTGAAGCAGATCCTCTCAACAGCCCTTTGGGCCTCCCAGACTAAAAGACTTTCAAACTGTTTGTCTCAGAGAGTACCAAGTACAGCCCTGTCCCCAGCAAGACACTTCCTCAGACTCCAGTGTGCCTTGCTTCTCCCTGATAACATCACCGTTCTCCCATGTGATACCCTTAACCCATCCACTCTGCTTCCTCTTCTCAAGGGGGGAACCTCTTTGGAGAATAATCCTCATCTCACTGTTTATAACTGCTTCGAAGTGATGACAGCCCTTGAGAATCCTGACTTGACAATTTTTGTGGATGGTTCCAGGTATGCAGACAGTACTGAATGGTACCACACAGGATACGCAGTCACCACCAAAGATACAGTTCTTCAAGCTTCAGCATTACCCTCCTCCATGTCTGCCCAGGAAGCAGAACTCCAGGCCCCAACTATGGCATGCAAATTGGCAGAAGGACATTTTGGGATCATCTGGAAAACCAGAGGGTTCCTGACAGCAGCAGGAACACCTGTAAAGCACAGTGCAGCTATCAAGGACTTAATGGATGCCCTACTCCTCCCAGCACAAGTGGCTATACTTAAGGTAAAGACGCACGGCAAGCTGGTTTCCCAAGAAGCATGAGGCAATCACCTGGCAGATACTGCTGCGAAACAAGCTGCAGATTAAACGCGAGAAGTGGTCAGCAGAGTGAATGCACCTATCCTAGATGATATTGTAGAAACCACTATGATTCTACAAAACCCTCCTGAAAACAGGACCCACCTCAAGGAGCAACAAGAGACAGCTGACAAAGAAGAAGAAGAAGTGTGGATCAAAAAAGGAGCCACAGAAGTTGAAGGAATCATGTAATTAAACAAGAGACCGTGTCTGCCACGTGGGCCGGAAGCCTACCAACATGACGGCAAAGACCACAGCTAAAACACTTTTAACAGAAATAGTGTGCAGATATGATGTCCCAGAGGTCATAGAGAGTGTTCAGAGGCCGGCTTTCACTGCCTCAGTAACCAAGGAGATATGGACTGCTTTAGGTAGGGGTCACACTGTCTTTCCACACCAGATGACCCATCCTCAGAGCAGTGGGAAGGTGGAAAGATTAAATGGCACAATAAAATCTAGAATGCTAAAAATGACTCAGGAAATGGAAATGAGTTGGCCAGACAGCCTACCCATTGCCTTATTCAGTGTTAGGTACACTCCAAGGGGAAACCATGGTCTGTCATCCTATGGGATATTGTTTGGTTCAGCCCTCAGACTAGGTTGTTATTTCCCACATCAGTTGCAGCTCCAATCTGATGTATTGACTGATTATGTGACTGCTTTATCTCGAGAATTAACCCGTATCCATTCGGAAGTGTTTTCTTCCATTCCAGATCCTGAGCTATATACAGCCACACACAAGCTGGTTTCTAGTGATTGGGTGACTGATAAAGAAGTTTGTAAGAAAACATACTCTTGAACCCAGATATGATGGTCCTTTCCAGGTACTCCTAACAACTGCCACATCAGTCAAGGTGGCCGGGAGGAACACGTGGACACACGCCTCCCACTGCAAGAAAGTCCCTGTACCTGAGGAAGAGGCCAAGGGGACCAAATGATTCTGTATATTCTTTTCATAGTAATCATTGCCCAGGCACAAGAGGTAGCCATCAAACAAAAAGATGGTATAACCCAGTTCTGGTATAACTCATCCAATACACATGTTGCCACTTTTATATCCTTTTATGAACAGATAATTCCAGGTACTATCTACAAGATCTGGACCTGGGATGAAGCAGTAAGACCCATGACTGTGTATGTACGCGTCACTGACACCTATTGGGGTAACAACTGTGATTCCTGGGGAGCAGTGGGTTGGAACACTAGGGGTACAAACTGGGGGTACAAACCTGAGAAAGCCCAAAATAGGAAACACAAAAATGGGAAGTCACTCTTAGATAGAATGACAACCAACAAACACACAGATCAGCCTTACACCAAAGAGTTCAGGCTGACCATTGAGAATCCTAGCCCAGAAGACAGTGGGACCTATGTTCTGGGCCTATGGTGGGAAGGTAGATATACCGGATATCCCAGTTTAGAAAGCCAGACATTGAAGGACATGGTGGCCATAGCAGACCCTACCTTTGAGGATACCATGACTGCAGAAACCATTCTCAGATGTCAACTTGTGGCTCGAGTGGATGAGGTACAGTGCAGGGAAACACAATAAGACCAATTGTTATGTGTGTGTGGGGGGGCTAGACCACACTTAGGAACGGTACCCCTGAACATATCCCCTGAACATGAAACATGTTTCCTCAGCCTGTTTACCAACACAACCACTAACCACTCCCTGTGTGAACATTGGAAGAAGAATTATCCCATAGTTACCAAGACCCCCAAGCCAGGAGAAGGTATCACCATATATCGTGGCAATTATACATGTTATGGACGGTATCAGGGAGTGGGAAAACCTCTTGGGAATTTCACTAAGGGTTACTGTGGATCTTACAGTGAGATGTCTGCAGATCTAGTGCAAAATCAAGTCCAGTCTTTGGAGATGTGTACTGAATCTGTGGAGGCATGAAAATTAGAAGCAGATTGACAGGACAGCGAACAGGAGAATGTGCATTAGCCAAGGCCATAATGCCTCTACATATTCTCTCGGAGAACCCAAGGCCAAATACAAACAACACACCCCGACCTAACAGGAGGCATAAGAGTGCCCCAGCAGGAAGCTTCAACCCACATGCATACATAGACGCCATAGGGGTCCCTAGAGGGGTCCCAGATGAGTTCAAAACAAGAGACCAAGTAGCAGTAGGGTTTGAGTCCCTGATCCCCATCATCACTGTAAACAAGAATGTAGACTGGATAAATTACATCTACTACAACCAACAAAGATTTGTCAATTACACCAGAGATGCACTCCAGGGTTTAGCCGAACAGTTGGAAGCAGCTTCACACATGACTTTCCAAAGCCGTATGGTCTTAGACATGCTCCTAGCTGAAAAGGGGGGTGTATGTAAAATGATCCCCAAGACAAGCACATGTTGCACTTACATCCCAGACAACACCGACCCAAATGGTAAAGTGACTTTAGCCATCCAGAAACTAGAGGACCTGTCCAAAGAATTAAAACAGAATTCAGGGCTCACCAACCCCTGGGATCAGTATTTTACCTGGATAAAGGGAGGATGGCAGGGATTGTTGACCCAGATAGGAATAGCTATCCTGGTAATGGCGGCTATAATCTGCTGTATTCTCCCCTGCATCAGGAAGTGTGTGGAAAAGGCTGTTGACCAAACTACCCCCACGTTCATGAACCAAGAGATACCAGATGATGATGACGATGTCTATGTAAGGCTTGATGAAAATTATGTGTTACACTCTGTTACAGTCACCCTCCCCCGAGATGCAACACCGTAGGGCTATAGGGACAGATAGCACCTGGCCGCACTCCTCCAGCTGTATCGAGGGCGGTAGTGAACTAGTTACTGCTCTTTCTCTACATACGGCTTAAAAGAGTTGCAGAGGGGGATGGGCTGGGTGTAGGACTTTTTAGTATGAGGGACAGTTTGAAATAGACAGCTTCAAAGGGGGACTGTAATGGATGTGATCATGGTGAACTGTCTATTCCAACACCTGCTTTATATACCTAACATATATAAACTCAGCTTCTATGCTTATTAAGCCTTAAGACATTTACAGATATTCAGCAAAGCTCAAAGCTTGCGTAGGAACTGGACTGACTGCAAAGAGTTAATCAAAAAGTTTGCGCCTGTTTCCCAGAATACATTCAGAATATAAGAGCATTACACAGAGAAGCAAGAGAATGCTGCAAAGTGCTGCAAAAACAATTATTCACTTCTGCAAATGTGCACCAGCTAAAAGCCAAAACGTTGTCATGTTTCTTGCACCATATGTATTTTTGTACTTGTGGTTTGTATGTGCTAGTCTATCTGACGTATCTCAGAACTTTGATGGAATTGTATAAAAATCTTAAGAAATGGAAATATTAAACAGAAATTAATTTGACTCTGAACTAAGCAGTCTCAGTGTGAGCTTACTTGAAGCATGCATGCTTTTGTATTCAACAATCTGATCGGGGGTAGATATAATAATATCGGTTTTGTTCTGAATCCAAAACACATGAGCCAACAGAGAGTGGAGAATGCTGATAAACAACAAATTGGCAATCGTGTTCCCCCAGCCACAGTGTATTGCCAAGTTGGCTCCAGTGATAATGAGTATGGAGGGAATGATGATAATGAGGTCACTGATGTGACTTGGGTGCCAGATAGAGCAGAGGAGGAAAGTGAAGGGAAGAAACAACCCAAATGAGGCAGGATGTCCTCTAGAGGCAGGCATCATGGAAGAGTAGAGAGCAGCCACCCTATTCCATCCGATTGTGGTGCTGTTATCTCCCGGCCCACTTCCCACAGCTCAGCTGTGTGGGCCTTTTTAAGCACATGTGCAGGAGATCGCTCTGTTTCAATTTGCAATCTGTGGCGCAAGCAGGTCAAGCATGGCAAAAATACAAGCCATTTGGGTACCACATACCTAACAAGGCATTTAACATCCCACCACTCAGCCCATTGGCAAGAGCACCTGAGAGCCACACATAAGGAACACAACTGTTCTCCTCACTCCTCACTTCTCATGTCTAACCCCCGCTATGACCTCCCGGCAGTCTCCACTGACAGGGATGATGGTATAGCGAAGGGTGTCACAGGTCCTTGCTAGCAGCACACCACCAGCTGTAGGATATAGTAGACAAATTTCTCTGCCCCAGCTGCTGCATAAAAAAAATACACTCCCTGCTACCTACATGCCCAGCGTCTAAATTCCAGCTTGTTCAAATTGCTGGCTTTACAACTCCTGCCTTTCCATCTGGTGGATTCTGTCCCCTCCTGTGAATTTGCAGAATATGCTGTACCATAATGACAGGTTTCCAGTCGCTATTTCTTTTCACGTACGGCCATTACAGCTCTGTACCATAACGTGGAAGGCAAAGTTTTGGCATTGTTGGGCAAAACACTCACTCGCAAGTTCCACTTTACTGCTGACTTGTGGTCCAGGAAGCATGGTCAGGGATGATATATTTTGTTCACAGCACACTGGGTAACTCTGTTTGCAACTAGGAAGGATGTAGGACAGGGGTCAGTGCTGGTGCTTGTTTTGCAGCCACGGCTCCAAACAGCTGGTGGTGATGACGCAAGATCTGTCAGATCCACCCCCTCCTCCTCGTCCATGCACTCCTCTGCTGGATTGTCCTATGAACCATCAGTACCCACTAAGCATTCAAGAAGCTATTCAATGAGTCGGGCTAAAAGATGCCATGCAGTGCTTCAGCTGGCCTGTCTAGGAGACAGGAGCCACACTGGAGCAGAGATTCTACCAGCTCTGCTGGGGCAGGCCCAGAGGTGGTTCACGTCACAGAGGCTTGAGCCAGGAATGGTGGTCTGCGATATGGCACTAACCTTCTGTTCACCCTTCGACAGGGAAAGTTGACACATGTGTCTTAAACAGGTACCCAGGTTTGCAAGATCTTCTAAAGCAGACCGGAAGAGTCTGTAGCCATTTGAGGCGGTCATACACAGCCAGTGATCAGTTGGCTGAAATTCAGAGGGAATTCCACCTGCCCATAAACCACTTGATTTGTGACATGACCACCAGGTGGAACTCAACTTTGGTTATGCTGCAGCAGCTGCACATGCAACAGAGGGCCGTCATCGAGTACCTGTGTGAGTATGGCACAATGACAGGCTCAGGGCGGCTCAGCTTTATTTCCCCCACATGAATGACTGTTGATAAAGGATGCATACACTGTACTGTAACTATTTGAGGAGGCGACAAGGATGGTGAGCCGTGACAATGCATGCACCAATCCCTGTTGTGTGCCTGCTGGAGCACACTCTGCATGGCATTATGGACAGGGCGCTCGAGGCAGAGCAGAGAGATGATAAGGAGGGCTTCCTTTCCTCTCAAGGCCTGCTTTATCCAGACACCATTCTTGCAATGTCACAGAACACACAAGAGGAGAGGGGGGAGGAGGAGGAGGAGGATTATGACAGTTTTGGAGGCACTGAAGCAGAGGAAGACAAACATCAAACCTTAAGAGATGGCGTTCAGTCCCCAGAAACCTTGGAAGTAGTACATGGCTGGGAGGAGGCAGTTCCCGATACTGTAATCTTCAGTGACCCTGAGGACTCTGCTTCCCATGCCTCCGCAAACTTGTGGTGCATGGGCTCCCTTATTGTTCAAAGCCTGCAAATGGACCTGAGAATTCATGGAATCAAGGATAAGAATCATTATTGGTTGGCAACCCTGCTTGACCACCATTACAAGGGGAAAGTCTCGGCACTCATCTTGTCCCCACAGAGGATTAAATATCTTTAGGACACCTTAAAGTGGTTGTAAAGGCAGAAGCCTTCTGTGTGCAGCAGCTCCCCTCAGCCCCACTAACAATTACCTGAGTCCCTTCTCTATCCAGCGATATCCACGAGTGCCTCGGCCATCTGGGACTCTCCCTCCTGATGGGCTGAGACACAGCAGCAGCGCCATTGGCTCCTGCTGCTGTCCAATCAAACTCAGTTAGCCAGAGATGAGGGAGCGGAACCATAGCTCCGTGTCTGAATGGATACACGGAGATGTATCTCAGCTCAGATGCCCCCATAGCAGCTGCTTTCTGTGGGGGCACTCAACAGGAGGGAGTGGCCAAGAGTTCCAGCCAGGGCCTGAGAAGAGGAGGTGCTCTGTGCAAAACCACTGCACAGAGCAGGTCTGTATAACATGTGTGTTATTTAATAGAATAAAAAATGAGACTTTACAATCACTTTAAACAGGAATTTATGTAACACCTTTCCAGACTCTGGTAGGTTACAATCGCATTGAAAAGCTAGTTTTGAGGCTTCTGTTGGTCAAAGGAGGAGTGTTGGAGAGTCCTCGGTGCCCAGGGCTGTCAGCTTCAACATCTCATCAGCAGCGTCTGTATCAAATGGTGGAAGATTATCTAGGGGCGAAAACAGACGAGGAGAGCTTTCCAGTAGATGATGCACTGGGTTTCTGGATCATGAGAATAGACCTCTGGCCAGAACTTGCCCAGTATGCAATTGAACTGCTGGGCTTTCCTGCATCCACAGCGCTTTCCAAATGAGCATTCAGTGCTGCCAGAGGTTTTGTGACAGATAAAAGAGCTCTTCTGTCCACAGACTCCTTTGACAGTCTGACATTTGTAAAAATGATTCAGTCCTGGATTAACAGCAGCTATCAAGCCCCTGATGCCAATGTGGGTGATTTAATGTTATTGGGATTGCAAATCTCTGCAAGACTGTCTAGACTGCCTAGCTTTGTGGGTGTTGATTTTATCCTGAGGTTATGGGGTGAGGGCACCAACAACACCAAAAGAGCATTTTTTTCACAACTGTTTGATAGGGGCATCAAATTACATTTTTTTACAGCAAGGCCAATTCTTGCTTTCATCAAGATTACCTCTAGAATGTTACGGGGTGAGGGCACCAACAACACCCAATGACCAATTTTTCCACAACTTTGTGACAAGAGCATCAAATTTACATTTTTTACAGCAAGGCCAACTCTTGCTTTCATCAAGAGTACCTCTAGAAGATTACAGGGTGAGGGCACCAACAACACCCAAAGACCATTTTTTCCGCAACTGTTACTTGTATCCAAAGTCTGCAAAAGAGACACCAGACTTTAACGAAAAAAAAAAATTATTAATCTTGGCCTTAGTGTACTATAATTTGACTTCTTCACATAAGGCTTGCTCACTGTTTGTTTACTAAATAAAAAAAAGCTTCCAGAGAAAATCTATTTAAATGTCATGTGTTTTCTTTATAAATGTCAGTTTTGCTGCAGCAGGTTCCACAGTGGCTTGCAAAGGTATTCACCCCCTTGGCATTTTTCGTGTTTTGTTGCCTCACAACCTGGAATTAACATGGATTGTTTGAGAATTTGCATCATTTAATTTACAGAACATGCCCACAACTTTGAAGATTTTTTTTTTATTGTGAAGCAAACAACAAATAGGACAAAATAACAGAAAAAGTCAATGTTCACCCCCCTAAAGTCAATACTTTGTAGAGCCATCTTTTGCGGTTATCACTGCTCCAAGTCACTTTGGATAAGTCTCTATGAGCCTGCCACATCTTTCCACTGGGATTTTTGCCCATTCCTTCTTGCAAAACCACTCCAGCTCCTTCAAGTTGGATGGTTTGCGCTTGTGAACAAGAATCTTTAAGTCTGACCACAGATTTTTTATTGGATTGAGGTCTGGGCTTTGACTAGGCCATTCCAACACATTTACATGTATTCCCTTAAACCACTCAAGTGTTGCTTTAGCAGTGTGTTTGGGGTCATTGTACTGCTGGAAGGTAAACCTCCATCCTAGCCTCAAATCACACAAAGAGTGGTACAGGTTTTGCTCAAGACTATCCCTGTATTTAGCACAATCCATCTTTCCCTCAACTGTGACCAGTTTCCCAGTCCTGACTGCTGAAAAACATCCCCACAGCATTGCGCTGCCACAACCATGTTTCACTGTGGGGATGGTGTTCTTTGGGTGATGTGATGTGTTGGGTTTGCGCCAGACATAGAGTTTTCTTTGATGGCCAAAACATTCAATTTTAGTCTCATCAGACCAGAGCACCTTCCTCCATATGTTTTGGGAGTCTCCCATGTGCCTTTTTGCAAACTCAAAATGTGCCGTTTTGGTTTTTGCTGAAAGTAATGGCTTTTTCTGGCCACTCTGCCATAAAGAGTGTATGGCTTATTGTCGTCCTATGTACAGATACTCCAGTCTCTGCTGTGGAACTCTGCAGCTCTTCCAGGGTTTCCTTAAGTCTCTGTGCTGCCTCTCTGATAAATGCCCTCCTTGCCCGATCCGTGAGTTTTGGTGTGCGACCGTCTCTTGGCAGGTTTGCTGTTGTGCCATGTTCTTTCCATTTGATTATGATAGATTTGATGGTGCTCCTAGGGATCATCAAAGATTTGGATATTTTTTATAACCTAACCCTGACTTGTACTTCTCAACAGTATTGTCCCTTACTTGTTTGGAGAGTTGCTTGGTCTTCATGGCAGTGTTTGGTTAGTGGTGCCACTTTCTTAGGTGTTGCAGCCTCTAGGGCCTTTCAAAAAGGTGTGTATATGTATGTATGTCATTTCACTAATTATGTGACTTCTGAAGGTAATTAGTTGCACCAGAGCTTTTTATGGGCTTCATAACAAAGGGGGTGGATACATACGCACATGCCAATTATCAGTTTTTTATTTCTAAAAATAGTTTTATGTATGTATTTTTCTAATTTTACTTCACCAACTTGGACTATTGTGTTCTGAACCATCACATATAATACAGATTAAAAAAAACATTGGACTAAAGGCTGTAATGTAAGAAAATAGGTAAAAAGCCAAGGGGGTGAATACTTTTGTAAGGCACTGTGTGCATGGTACAGATGTGCCACTTTACAGGCAGACTAAGGAGACTACCCAGACACTACATTTAAAGGAATGTTTCATTTTTATTGTTTCACTTTAGGCATCATTAAAATCATTGCTCCTTTAAAAATGATCTTTTAAAAAAAAATGTTTTTGCATTGGTACATGTCCCTCAGGGAAGTACCTGGGTCCCCATTCCCTTTTCATGGCCAATAACTTGCATATAAGCCTTCCAAATGGACTTTTGATCTTTCCTGTTCAGGGCCCATAGACTTCAATAGGGTTCGTCATTCATGTCTGATCTTTTGGGATGTACTAAAGTTCTGGCGTGAACTGAACAGGGGGTCTTTCAATCCATCTCTATTTTTAATATAAATATTATAGATAACTTAATGTCTTCCGCATTTTCTTATACTAAAAATTTGACTTTATGTGATAATCACATGTTGGCAACAAATGGCATGAAGTCTGCCTTGCGACTAAGTCCTGCCAAAAAATATCTATGCATATCAAAACAAAGTCTATAGTAAAAATGTGGTACTTTTGAGCCACAACGTTTTGGTAAGATTTTTTAACATTTTAATTCATTTTTTTTTAAATCCATCATCTAATAGTAAAAAAAAATTATAAAACAGTCATTTCCAACCACTACAGTGTTTTATATAGCAAGTCTTTCCGGTCAACGCGTTTCATTGACATGGACATTTCATGGACATGGACATGGTCCTCTTCATCAGAAGCTAGCAGACTTGAATTGCTGCCATCTAAATAGAGTGACAAAATTGATCTTAAATAGTGATATCAATATAACAAATTTCATACATTATGCCATAACCTCTCCCCACCAAGGACTGTAACGTGTACCCAGTTATTCCTCACAGTTCTTGGGACCCTTGTGCCACATATAGTTGAACTGTGAGGAATAACTGGGTACACATTGCAGCCCTTGGTGGGGAGAAGTTATGGCATAATGTATGAAATGTGTTATATTGATATGACTATTTACGATCACTTTTGTCACTCTATTTAGATTGCAGCAATTCAAGTCTGCTATCTCCTGACGAAGAGGACCATGTCCATGAAACATGTTGAGGGGAAAGACTTGCTATATAAAACACTGCAATGGTTGGAAATGACTGTTTTATAATTTTTTTTTTTTTACTATTAGATGTTGAATTTTAAAAGAAATTCAATATAATGTTAAAAAATCTTACAAAAACGTTGTGACTCAAAAGTCCCACATTTTTACTATAGACATAGTTTCGATATACCAAATCTAGGGATGTGGCATATACATTGAATTACTTTTTGATCATATCAAAATATTTATGCAGTCGAGACCAATTGCAAGATATTACTAAGGTGGTACTTGATACCAGACAGAATACCTGCCTTCATTCCTTTCCACCTGCTTCAAAAGTTGTAAGGAAACTGGAACCTTTTTACAGTTATGGTGGAAATGTTCCAGAATAAGCAGAATATGAAACATGGTTCATCAAATAACCTGCACAAAATAGACAAAGCTTTAAGGTAAAATCCACAAGGAGCATTATTAAATATACACCCTTCTAAAATTTCCATACACCAATACAAACAAATCTTATATACCTTATTTATTCTGTAAAGAAGCTCAGATAACAGGATCAGATTAAAAAAATACTTAAGTACCATGGGTCAGACATGATGTACCCCCAGATTTTGCCCATTGGCCTGTCACCCTATGATCTTAAAAGATGTACATTTTGCTTAGAGTGCAAGACTAGCTAGTGCAGAGGTCCAGGGGCTTAAAATCCCCACTTTTCTCCGACTTCTTTCTGCAGTGCTTTTGGGACAGATTAGAGAGATGCTCTGTGCTGGTGCTGACCAATCATAATCACCCTGATCCATCCCAGAAGTACTATAGAAAAAAAGAGGGAGAAGAGTGGGGTTTTCAGATCCGCAAACCACTGCACTGGCTACTTGGGCACTGGCAGCTCATTACCCACTGAGGTAAGTACAGCGGGACTTGAGGGGTGAAGAGGGTGTATGGTATTAGTTCACCTTACACTTTAAGGAAAAACACTAAAGAAGAAAACAAATTTAGCCACCATATCTATCAAGCTGTGTATCACATTTGTATGTTTGTGTTTAGATATATGTTACTTATACAGGAAAAGTTACATTTCATGTAATTTCAGCTGTTGATATAAAGACACTGGTAATTTGAATATGTGGTTTTCACTGAAGGTAACTAGTGTATATACTTCATCATCATCATATGCCTAAGCTTACTTTAGGTTATATATAATGGGCTAGATATGTGTTTGTGGTTTATACAATGCAACCCATGTTTGCTGCTTCACTGTATTTGTATGATGAACTTGTATGTCATGCAATAATTGTACACTCAGTTCTATACAGCTACCCTTCTATTTTTTTCTGTTGCACATTTCATTGGCATTTTTCTTGCTATGCATGCGTTTACAGATGATGAAGTGATGCCTTTATTTTAGGCAGAGGCTTTTAGAGTTCACCTCTGGATCCTCTACAGTCAGTTTCATAAGTATTATATGGTTCCTTACCAAAGCAATGACTTGAAACTATGTCTACTGAAGCTGACATATAATCACACACATAGGTTGGACTTGATGGACTTGTGTATTTTTTCAACCTCGCCTACTATGTAACTATGTAACTATGTTATATATTAAAAATGGTGGGATATCTTCAGGAGTTATGATTATTTTCTTTGTGAATGAATGAATGAATGAAAAAATTATAAAGCGCTGCAAATGCGAACTGAATCGCCTCAAGGCGCTAATGCGTTTGGTGTTGTCAGCTTCTAGAAGAGGAAGGTCTTGAGTTTTTTCCTGAAAGCCAGGTGGTTTTCTTCCATGCGGATGTGGGGCGGAAGTGCGTTCCATAGCCGAGGTCCTTGGATTGCGAATCTTCGTTCTCCCTTTGCTTTGTAGCGGTATTTGGGAATGAGAAGGAGGTTTTTGGTTAGATGATCGAAGATTGCGATTTGGTGTGTAGTGTTTTACTTTCTCTTGAAGGTATTGAGGCGCGTTTCCTTGTATGCATTTGTGGGTGAGGCAGAGGATCTTGTATGTGATCCGATTCTTTACGGTTAGCCAATGTAGGCTCCTCAGGGATGGGGAGATTGACTCCCAGGGTTTTTTTCCTGTTAACAGTCTTGCCGCCACATTTTGGATGAGTTGCAAGCTGATATTGGGGTAATCCTATGTAGAGCGAGTTAGCATAATCGAGTCGGGAATTGATGATTGTTCCAACTACTGCTGCTTTGTCCTTATCTGGGATGAAAGGGATAAGTCTACGTAACAGGCGGAGGAGATGGTGGGATCCGCTAACTACCGATCCTATTTGTGCATCCATTGTCATTTCTGAGTCAAAGATAACTCCGAGACTCTTAGCTTTGATGCTTGGAGAGATGGTCTGTCCGAAGATGGTGGGAGGTGTCCACGGAGTCTTGTTTTTGGCATTTTGGTTAGCGTGTAGGAGAAGAAGTTCAGTTTTTGAACCGTTGAGTTTGAGGGAGCTAGTGGTCATCCAATCATCTATCAGAGTGAGGCATTTCTCTAATTGTTGATGGTGGTCCTTTTGTCCAGTGATGCGAAGGTACAGTTGGGTGTCATCCGCGTATGAGTGGAAGCAGAGGTCCGATTTTCTGATGATTTTGAGGAGTGGGCGGATGTAGATGTTGAATAGCACTGGTGACAAGGGTGAACCCTGCGGGACTCCACAGGAGATTGTGCGGGTTTCAGAAGTGAATGCTCCCAGTCTCACTGTCTGAGAGCGATTCTCTAAGAAGGATGCAAACCATTTTTGTGCATCTTCGATTTTACTATTGAAAAATCTATGTGTTGTTTAACTCTATATAATACAGTATCTCACAAAAGTGAGTACACCCCTCACATTTTTGTAAATATTTTACTATATCTTTTCATGTGACAACACTGAAGAAATTGCACTTTGCTACAATGTAAAGTAGTGAGTGTACAGCTTGTATAACAGTGTAAATTTGCTGTCCCCTCAAAATAACTCAACACACAGCCATTAATGTCTAAACCGCTGGCAACAAAAGTGAGTACACCCCTAAGTGAAAATGTCCCAATTGGGCCTAAAGTGTCAATATTTTGTGTGGCCACCATTATTTTCCAGCACTGCCTTAACCTTCTTGGCCATGGAGTTCAACAGAGATTCATAGGTTGCCACTGGAGTCCTCTTCCACTCCTCCACGATGACATCACGGAGCTTGAAGTAATTGGTACAATGTATATTATTGTACCTATGTATTAACTTGTCTATTCCCCTAGTTAGCTAGTCTATTAACACTCTGATCACATGTTACTGTTGATATCACCATAATACAAGGTTTGCTATGAAATCAACGAAATCAACACGGCTTAATCAAACAAATTCTTGTTTATTTTCCAGGAAAATAGGAAATGCTAACATGAAAGTACTAAATAAATATTACAAACATATAACAACAAAACACATCATATCAGAATATCAAAGATACTTATCACAATTTTTTCCTCGAGGCTTTGTATTGTCAGGCTCAAAATGGTAGAGAGCCATGTGGCTCAGGGACAGAGAAATAGCCATGTTGCTCAGGCAGCCACCCGGCTTGAACCAACAGCGAAAAAGGGGCCCAAATCCTTCATGTGTGCCCTCTTTTATACTTCATAACCGAAAAAACTCTCTCCTGCGCTAGGGTATCTAGACCCTCAATGTGTGGTAAGGCCAGAATGCTTCAGTGGTATCTGCCGTCTTGCAGCCTGCTTCAGAATATTGGGTATTCATGGGCTACAAAAAGAAAAGAAGGAAAAGAGGGCGCACCGACCTAGTGCATTACCACTGATAGCGTTTATTAAAAAAAAGGTAAAACAGCAAATGAATACTCACAAACGAGCATGAATGACAAGCATGAACATTAGCTGCAGGTGCGCAGTAACAGACATCAGAAAGAAACCGGGCCTGAACATCAGGTGGATAAGGCAATGGCTGATGCGTTTCGGGGGAGAACCCCTTTCTTCAGAGCCTAAGCTTGTGGTGACTGCTCGCAAGTAGGAGCTCCTCTATATATGTGATTACAATGATTTTATTTATGTAATTTGTATTTAATTGTATCACCCATATTATACTGGGGACTTTCTAATGACCATCTCTATGAGGTTGACTTTCTCTGTTTAATGTGTTTGTGTTTTATGTGCATCCTTGTTGGCTTCCAGCATCAGCCTCCCCTCTCTGGCCCTCCCCTCCCTCCTCCCCTCCCTTTTTTCTTTCCCCCTTCCCCTTTGGTTCCCTTCCGTATTCCAGTCTATTTAACACAATCAGACTGAGTTCGTCAAGGGGGGGACTAGCCTCATATATTCATTATTCTGGATGTGCCTGCCTAGTGGGGATGCGTGCGCATCCATACATCACCGCTCTTAGCGAGCGCTTAGGCCTTAGTGGTCGGAGGTAGCGTGTGGAACGAATATCCACCCGCACTTCCGGGCCGTGTCTACTGCGCATGCGCGGGTGGAGGTGACGTCCAGGCTAGCCGTAACTCGCTGGTGGAGTGCAAACGTACCCGCACTTCCTGGTCATCAAGGCGGCGTGCGTTCCACCGGCGACTGATGGCAGTTGAAGGTCCCCCGATGCTTCTCCTGGTATGTGCTGTCCTCACAACATCCCCCAATATGTGGCAACTGCGGGGGTGGCACAGATGGTATTATTGCCTGGCCACCTCCATCTATTTACATTTGCACATATGATATGGCCAAAACATTGCTCCTGTTAGATTACCTCCACTTGCCTGCATAAGAAGTCCATTCTTGTACACTATGATATGGTTTACTAACCGCATTCATTGAAATATTATTGATTGATTAGTATATATATTCTTTTCATGGATGTGTGGGGAATATCGCCATGGTGTTATTGTAGCGACATAGTGACACCAGGGAGGGCTTTTACATCTTGGAGGGCTGTGCTTCCTGTGTAAGTGGGAGTGGCCGTTGTGGGCTGGTGCTGGCGGTGATTGGGATGCATAGTCATACGCATACACATATATAGAGGAGCTCCTACTTGCAAGCAGTCACCACCCGCTTAGGCTCTGAAGAAAGGGGTTCTCCCTGAAACGCGTCAGCCATTGCCTTATCCACCTGATGTCCAGTCCCGGTTTCTTTCTGATGTCTGTTACTGCGCACCTGCAGCTAATGTTCATGCCTGTCATTCATGCTCATTTGTGAGTATTCATTTGCTGTTTTAACTTTTTTTTAATAAACGCTATCAGTGGTAATGCACTAGGTCGGTGCACCCTCTTTTCCTTCTTCTCTTTTATACTTCAAACATACACCATCCAAACCCAACCCCAGTGCCATCCCATCTAAACTTTCAACAAATCAGTATCTACAGGGCACTACTCCTCAACAGACTGTCCGTTCTGCTGTATTGGCCATTAGGGGCAGCATTGTCCATGTGTCATGTCTCTGTATCCTAGGTCAATCTTCAATCTTAGCTGGCCCTTTGATCTTCTGTAACTGGACATTCATCAATCATCTTGTCAGCTATGGTCCTTTGAAGATTGCTTTATAGCAATAGACGATCTGGAGCCAAGCCTTGCTAGATTTCAAATGCAGATTCTGATATGCTACAAGCTCTAAAGTGTAACTGGTTACATTCCAACTTGGGGCCAT
The DNA here is from genome assembly GCF_042186555.1 of Aquarana catesbeiana. Classification (NCBI taxonomy): domain Eukaryota; kingdom Metazoa; phylum Chordata; class Amphibia; order Anura; family Ranidae; genus Aquarana; species Aquarana catesbeiana. The sequence goes on from NC_133328.1 coordinate 505,368,786, forward strand.
CTGCCTGTATCAGCAAGGAAATAAAATACCATAAATATGATATTAAATCGTGTTGACTTCCAACATATTCTGCTTTGCGCCTAAAGGGCGCATGCCACCCTTCTTCAGATACGGCTTCTATGGGACGGTTCATAACTGTCTTAAGGTGTTAGGTTTTCCAACAGGTCCTTAAGAAACAGCTCCTATGGAACAGTCCATAATGGTCTTAATGGGTTGTGCTTCCTAACAAATGCCGCTTTGCCACTGAATGACACACCACCATCATTCTTCAGTGACAGCTTCTATGTCACCATTCTGTATCTTCAGTATCTTCTCCTTTCCAGTATCTTCAGGACGGGGTGCAGTACAGGCAAGGGGTGTCCTTTCACTCACCATTCACCAGCACACACTCAGAGCACCATATAACCAGCTTTCAGATTCAGAGTCTCGAGGAGGGCCTAACTCACCCATATTACTAACCTAAAATACGCATAGGTCACACTATACCATAACATAAATCAACCCATTACCATAATATATACATATGTATGTGACCCATCAAATCGCATCCAGCTCCCAACCTCCTATAACCCTTTACTGTAAATAAGGGTCGGGATTAGGCAGGCTTGTTCACAATGGCCTTTCCTACCGCAATTTTGGCATGTCAACAGTATTTCAGGCCTCTGAATTGGCAGCAAAGCCACTAACTTGTACGCAGAGAACTTACCGTCAAATCATCCCTCAACTTGCATAGATGAATGGGAGACCCTTCTATATAAATATTGAGTCTAACACATATAAACCTGAAACCATGACAAACCACAAAATTCCATCCCTGTGCCTGGATTTCAGAGACCATGCCCAGGGTATATCATGCACTTCTACCTACTGTCAGGTTCAAGGAACACCCTAGTTCCATGACTAACGTTACATCGATATCCTTTAGGACAAAGAAACAAACTTATCTATGTCTCAAAAATTACCCAGGTGCTTCCTTCCCAGCAATGATCCCTCCATCCAGAACCCAGAGTGAAATATCTTCCCAATATTTTTCGTTCACCACCATGTATTGACCTGGCATGCAAAGGACATCATGGTCATGCTTCTGACAGAAGGAAATATCAACCTGCCTCCAGCTTGAAGTTGGCCGATACCTTCGCTCGCCCCTGCATGCATGCCAGAGCCCATGACAGATTTTTGTCCTGTATCATCACACTCTCTACCAACCTCTCAACATGGTTGTCAAAATCTGGAGCCACTTTAAACTGGGTATTTAGGTGACTTTGTTGAATGCTATTAAGGATGCCACCAATCTCTCTGAGCAACAAAGCCCTGCTTAAGCTATGGCTAAGAGTATGTTCCTCAGAATACCGATGTCCACTCCATTAACAACACCCATCCCAGCTCCTATTCCCCCTATTTAGTGTTGAATACATCCCTCCTCTTTTGGTTACTCCTCAGAAATAAGCGTCCTGAATGAACCTCATCCTATGTCCGCACATCTCTGGGAGTAAGCCACTGGTACAATGACCGCACTTGATTCAGTGTGTACTCAGCACATTTAGGGTAATAGGTTTTTATCAACCACTGTGAGACGTTGAAGCACCATGCGGTGAAGCCATACTGTACCCTGGTAGCCCGTGTTTGTTCACTTTATCTATGCTCCTGTGTGTATTCACTGGCATCACCTACAAGGTTCCAAACTCTCAGGTGAGACATCAATCAGGCTTATCTCCCCCATATCCAGCTATGGTGTCCCACATGTCCAGTAACCGAGAACCTCTCTGTAGGACTGCTAAGATTGAGACACCACCCCTACAAGGAAATTTTCACCCCATTGATGTGTCATCTGGCACCTTCTAGTCTGGCCAACCAACAACTTATTATGCAGTGCCAGCCTCCTGGGTACCTGCATCATACTAATTCCGTTATGTCAATTAATTTCACACATTAAAAACATCTCCTTCTTTCAATTCCTCCCTCCAACAAAAAAAAAACATATTTTTACATTTCATATTCTGACGGATTGGATATGTTATATTCCTTCCACAACCTCCAACCCATTGAAAATGTATTAATAGCACATTTCAATGACAGGAGAGACTCTGGCAAAAATGTTTCACAAGTCTTGTTTATAGGCACAGTCTTTCAGATTCAGCATTAGCACTAAATTGTCCATAAGAAAAAAAAACAAGTATTAATCTAAATTTTTTCGTTTGGTATGGCACAGACAGACTGCCAACCAGAACATCTTTCATCTCTGTTCCAGAAACCTCTCCAATCTCGCTCCACCAGGATTCAAGAGCAGAATCAAATTCTTATCCACAATACCTGCTCGCTTGTTATGTTTACTTATAGTTCCTTCCTTGGAACCCAGGAACTTATTATTCCTGGCTTCTGCAACTCTGACCAAACTATCAAAACAACCATAACTTCTTTAGGCTGAACCGACTCTAAAATGGATCCCTATGGTAGGAACAAAAAATAAAAAATGAATTTGAATGTTGCTTCTCAAAAATTCTCTTTTAAACGCTAAAAAAAATGCATTTATCTATACCTTAAGATCTATGCACTAACTCCCTTTTCAGGTGGACAAAGCCTAAACCTTTTGGAACTTTTTCCACCTGAATGAAAATAAAAGCAAAGAAAAAAAAAACCTACAATAGCTAGAATGGCTTCCTACCAACTCTTGTCTTAAACAAATTGTATTCAGCTGCTAACTGAGGACATAGCCAATCTATTCTATTCAGCTGTTAATTAAGGGCATGGGCAATTACCTCCCTTTCAGGTGGACTAAACATAGCAATTTTTCCACCTGAACTAAACAAAAATAAAATAAATGAATAAACAAATAACAAAAATAAAAATTCAAAAGAAATTAAAAAAGAAAAAAACTAATTTAAATAAAAAAATGAAAAATAAGAGAAGAGAAAGAAAAAAAAAACATAATAATCATAACAGAAAAATGTTTAAAAAAATAACAATTCAGAGACTTATCCTTGAAAATACTAAAAATATATCAAGGTACTCTATCATATTCTAAACATGAAACTCACATCTAAACCTTATTCATAGCAAGGAAACATTGACCAGAAAATTCTTACCATCCATGCAGCTCACTAAGTGCTGCTAACATTGTTTCCCCCAGTGCTATATTTGAATGACCATGCTGCTACCTCCATTCTGACTTTATGCAACTGTTCTACATATTGATGATTTTCAGTTTGTAGCCCAGTTTGATTACTATGGCCTCTATGCTTTGGATAGAGGCTAGAGAATAAACTTCATAACGCCTTGGTGCAGTTTTCGGGTAGTGCGACCTCCTTTTGTTTATCATCATTCGCCACCCAACAATATTTTGCGATGTGACCCCCCCCCCTTTTACACAAAAAACATTTGAGAGCTGGTCTCCCTGCATAGGCCCTTCTCTGAGCATATGGCGATAGAGACTCACATTGCTGGATAACATTACTATGATTGGAATGAACAGACTTTACATTTTCATCGTCTGAGGAGCCATCAGAAGTTTCCACTGTTTCAACTCCTGAATCAATTTCAAGCGCAGTTACCACACTTTTATTTAAATCTCCAACATTGATTCCTATCATAATAACATCACTTGCAGCAACAAGAGCATCTGGTTTACCAAATTGTTGTTCTAGAGCCTCTATCTTTGCAGTCGCACTGCGACTGTTCAGCTTTTGCATGTTTGGAGGATAACTGCATTATGGCTGCCTGTGCACCCTGTAATTCCTCCCTAAGCAGTATTATAATACGCTCATTCTCAGCCTCTCTTTGATTCAAAGAGGTAATACAATTTCCTTTTAATTTACACATTTCCTCTAATTCATCCAATCTCTGTTCCAATACACATTTCTCAGTTACTAATTGTTCAATGTGATCAGCAACATTTGCATCTGCCTTTGCAACCATTGCTACTATATTCTCAGTTACACTTTGTACCTGCTCCAAGAATTGCTTTCTCTCAGCACACCATTGGACTTGTTTTTTTGAGCGACATCTTTCATCTTCAACAACATGCATACCATATTGGCCATCTTGGCTTTCCTGCCTTTTTTTGAAGACTTTTTATGATTTATCTAATCATTATGAGTATTAAATTGTCTCAAAAGGTCATTGAATTGGTGTGTTAAAGCATTCTCAGGCATAGTCTCGAATTTGACACAGCCATGCTTGTTAATAAAATCTCCAATGACTTCGATTGATATGCTAATTAGCCTACACTGAAGTTGCTAAACAAGTTGCTTACACAATGCACACAGACACAAGACACACAGAAACACAGATAAAGCTGTTTAAAGTTAACTTTTACCTGTAGTCCTCCAACACAAGGCATACTCTTCAATGCCTTACTATCTCCTTATTACCACTGATTTTTAGCCCTCTTAGATCGCAGGCCACATTGAACTTCAATTGGAACAGAGAGCTATTTCACACTGACGTGGGGAAAAGTAAAAGATAAACTAATAAAAGAAATAAAAAACAATAAAAAAAATGTAAAAAATTAATTAAAAAAAATTAAAATCTTTATTTCTCCCACTTTCTCCTCAAAGATGTGTGGTTTATCCCGTCAATCTGCAGGCTACATCAGATAACCAGGGGTGATCAATCCCTCTCACCAGTACTCTTGACTAGCTATACAGGCCTAACAATTTTCATTAGCAATACAATAAACGTTTAACATATATACATATACCAGCCAAAAACCTCACCAGATTTTGCGCGTCCGCTCACTGATTAAATATTTCATAGAACTTTCAGGACCATTCAAACAGGGCTTTAGAATTCACAAACCAGCGCAAATCTTGTCCACAGTAGAGAAGTGCAGAGAAGTACAAAAACACTGTGCTCTAGTGCAAAAAACACAATATGTATAAACCAGCAGCTGCATACATTGTGACAAACAATAAGTGAAAATAAAAAGAAAAAATGCAGCACTACAAAAATATGAGGTGTTTGGTGTAGCCAAACCTAATAAAAAGGATAGTGCACTTGGCAATGGAACATGTGTTCAAAAATCCATATACAAAGTAAAAAGTATATGGCAAATGTATAATGAGTCCACATTAAAACAGAGGAATTATTCAAAACTATAATATTTAAAGGAGATCTGCATGGGCAGGTGTGGATGATGTGGGTCCACAAGTGAGAAAAACAAAGTCAATAATAAACAATGTAGATCCATGACTGTAAACCAACATCAAGGTGTGGGACATCAGAGTATAAAACATCAAGAAGTAGAGAAGGGTGGGTACTCTTACCAGATGGCGTGGACTCCCCTGTCGTATGACATGGAGTCAATAAAGCATGAAGCCCCACCAAGGCTATGAAGGATATCCGGAAAATGGAACCTCTGCCACGCTCCTCAACCTCCCAGATGCGGTGAAGGGATATCCAGAGGACTGGGGACGACCCGATAGGTGTCAGCCGATGGACATCAAATTATCATCCGAAAGAAACCTGAGGACAAGCTTGGTCCAGACCTCCTGGTGAGAGTGGCAGATGGCGTGGACTCCCCTGTCGTATGACATGGAGTCAATAAAGCATGGAGCCCCACCAAGGCTATGAAGGATATCCGGAAAATGGAACCTCTGCCACGCTCCTCAACCTCCCTGATGCGGTGAAGTTATATCCAGAGGACTGGGGATAACCCGATAGGTGTCAGCCAATGGACATCAAATTATCATCCGAAAGAAACCTGAGGACAAGCTTGGTCCAGACCTCCTGGTGAGAGTGGCTAGTAGAATGCAGTTTCTTTCATCGGGATAGTATGCAAAAAAAGATAAAAACTTCCGCATAGTGCAGATAAACCAGGGATTTTTATTTCTAAAAACACCATACAAAATAAATAAAAGTGATCACTATAAAAACAAACAAGGCAGCGTAAGGAAGGGGAGATGGACCGACGCGTTTCGACCAAGGGGGTCTTCAACAGGGGCATGAGCTACCCCCTCCATGCTGCTGATATATATAAATATTGTGTCTATAAGGGTAACACCTAAAACCAATCACATTGAGGCTGTGAGGTCAGGTGATCCGGAACTAGATCGTATTAGCATCTAGACCAATCCGGATCGAAAATTGAGTGACCTGCGGATGTAAGCTCCAATGGCGCGGTCTTACAGTAGGACTCGCGCCCGGAAGTAAAACAGCCACGTGTCAAACAATGGTAAGCCGTCCGGTGGGAGAAAACCTGCCGGGCGTCACTTCCTGATCACGTGATATGAGGAGAGCGACGTCACGGCTACCCCGTCCTAGTCGTAAGACGCCAAGAGATGCACAAGGTGGGAGGGGGCATTCAGAGCCGCCGGATCTCCAAAACACAAGTCCCGATCATATGATCGGATCAAATGTTGTCACGTGACTATAGGAGGTGAGGATCGTCAGTGTGCTGAATAGCGTTACCTAAATCAGACACTAGATGTCGGCACTGAGACTAAATTAGTGCCTTTCAAATGTAAAAGACAATAAACAATAAATAAATATTGCAATAGAAAACAAATGTATAACATGGCTGTTAAGATAATCTATTGAATGGCAAAGATAAATCTGAGAGGAATATTAAAATAATGCAATTCAAAATAAAAGGCAATAAGCTACATTAGTTATGCGGAAGAGAAAAGCAAGAAAATAAAAATAAAAATAAAAAGTGAAACATTAATAAGAACGTATGAAAATATGTAAACAAGGGGGGCCCCAATAAGCCTAAGAAGGCGAATTTAAAGGGGAATCAAGGACAGAAAAGACATATGCTACCAATAAGTAACTACTAGGATGTATTGATGAACGAGTTGAGGTCCCACTCCACGTTCATCCCAAACGGGAAGTAGGACCTCAACTCGTAAATCCAGTAAGTTTCGAGGCGTGATACACCTCGAAGTCATGATTCACCTCTCCAATGTGGGATGAATCTATCTATAACCTGGAAAAGAGTACCTGAGGGATCTTTGTTATGGTGTTGTAAATAGTGTCTCGGTACCGTGTGTACTCTTTCCGCCTTTAATACCGGTAATGTGTTCATTAACACGAATGGAGAAAGTCCTGATGGTATGGCCAACATATTGTTTATGACAAGGACATGTTATTAAATAAACAATATATTGGGAAGCACACGTGGCAAACTCTTTCATATGGTATACACGAGACGTTACTGTTGATGTAAAGGTTAACATCTTTTGTCTGTCTGCGCTATTGTGGTGGCACACATTGCACTTACAACAAGGGTAGAAACCCTTGCAATCTTGAAAAAAAGATATCTTTTTGGGTGGATCGATCACATTCGGGGCTATTTGCCCCTGAATGGATCGTGCACCCGTAAAGATCACTGCAGCCCGTTCAGCAAGAGCTGGACCTAATAGCCTATCATTGAGGAGTACTTTCCAATGTTTCTTGAAAATGTTTTTGACCTGTTTGGACTGTATGGAGTGGGTGGTGGTGAAGGCCCACTTGAATTTAGAGTCCAGAGTGTTTTTAGGACGCTCCATTAATGTAGCCGTTCTCTCTACAGCCAAAACTGCATTGATCTCCCTATCCAAAAGATCTGATTCGTAACCTTTTTCAAGAAATTTGTTCTTAAGCAACTGTGATTGGGCCAAAAAATCTGATGTTCTACTACAGTTGCGGCGCAACCTAAGAAATTGGCCACGTGGAATTGCTTTGAGCCATTGTTCTTGATGGCAGCTCTCAACCGGAATGTACCCATTCCGGTCTGTGGGCTTGAAATAGGTTTTGAATTCCAAATGATCCTCCATGGCCATAATCTTCAAGTCAAGAAAATGAACGCTCGAGGTACTAGCCTCATAACTCAAGGAGATTCCCCTATCATTGGAATTTAAGATGGTCATGAAGTCATCTAGGGAATTACGATCTCCATCCCATAGGAGGAGGATGTCGTCGATGTACCTGGCCCAGAGAACTAACTCTGGCTTACGGTCAACATAGACGACATCCTCCTCCTACTGTGCCATAAAAAGATTGGCGAGGCTGGGCGCAAATTTAGCGCCCATAGCCACGCCTCTCTTCTGCAAATAGATCTGGTACTGAAACCAGAAGTAGTTGTGCCGAGTGTGCCGAGTGGCTTCAATAGTTGCATAATAATATTCCGCTGTAGGAGGGGAAGTTGGAAATCCCTAGATAGAAAACTCTCAACAGCATCGAACCCTAACTCGTGGGGTATGCACGTATATAATGCTGCCACATCGGCTGTGGCAAGGAGCATCCCCTTTTTGAATGGCGTAGATTCTAAAAGTTTAATAGTGTCCCTCGTATCCTTTAAATAAGAGGGGGTAGATCGAACCAATGGTTGTAAATAGTGGTCCACGTATTTACCAATTCGGGCTGTGACAGAGTCAATCCCGCTGACTATAGGTCGGCCAGGGGGATTGACTGGGTCTTTGTGGACCTTAGGGAGATAATAAATTGTAGGGATACGAGGAGCAAGGGGGACCAAAAAACATTTTTCTTTTTTATTTAGAACCCCTAAAGAAAATCCCTCATTAACAAGATGTAACAGCTCTTTTTTGTAAACAGTAGTGGGGTCCATAGGAATGGCACTGTAGGTATCAGTGTCACTCAATAGTCTGTCCATTTCCTTAAGGTAGTTAGCTTTATCTAAAACAACAATGCCGCCCCCTTTGTCGGTGGGGCGGATTATAAGATTTTTCCTTTCACATAGCATTTCAAGTCCCTTTTTGACATCGGGTTTAATATAGACCCTTTTCTTAGCAAGGGACAATTTCTCAAGGTCCTCCAGCACAAGGTTTTTAAACACCTGCACTGAAGGAGCCAAAGACCCGGGGGGGGGTTAAATAAGGAGGGATTGCATAATCCTGAATGTAGGATGGTCTTTGATTCAGATGTAATAGCTAAAATTCTGGGAGTAGTGTTCTCCATCTGGGGGGGTAAGGAAGATTGGGCCAAGAAATGTCTCTGGACACTAAGTTTTCGCGTGTATTTGAGAACGTCAATAAAGGTGGAGAACCTATTGAGGGGTCTAGGGGGGACAAACCTGAGCCCCTTATCGAGAACAGTTTGTTCTGCCTTGGTCAGTATACTGGAGCTCAGGTTAAAAATGCCTGTACCCCCTAGGTCCTTTTTCTTTTGGCCTTGGACCCTCCACCCCCCTCTGGTCCCTCTTTTCCTTCCGAGTTTCTTGAATGTCCTTCCATGGGTCTCTGAAAACCGGAAGGTTGGGTGGGACCAGGATAGTTGGAGTTGGGATAGTAAGGTGTTCTATTATAGAGATCCACATCTCCATCGTATTGTGAATATGGATCTGAATAATTTCCATATGGATCATTATCATGAAGTGGAGTGAACCGGTTATTAGTACGAACCGGGGTATGGTAACCATAATCCGGATCATACTGTAATCCTTGACTATTAGGTCCATAGTTTCTGTTTGAAGGAGGGCCTCTGGAGTGGTGTCTATATTGGGAATCTGCTGATTGATTGTTGAATTGACCTCTTCCCCTCCCTCTGGGGCCGGCACCTCCTCGCGGACGCAGGGTGGGCGGAAGAAGAGGAGGAGGGGGCCCTTGAAGGTTGGGAGGGCAACGGTCTGGGTCCTAATCTGTTTCACCCGGAGCATTTATGTCCTTGAACCTGGGGAGGTTCATAGGTCAACCTTCTATTTTGATGTACCACAGAAGGAATGGAGGTATCTCCAGAGGGAGGTTCACCATTGGCAGAGGGAATATTCAAATTCTTTTTCTGCCAACCATATACTAAATTGGTAGTGTAATCAGTGAAGTCCCTATTATATTTTTTTTGTTTTTTTGTTCCTTTGATCTTTTTCTTCCCTTTCGAGAATACTTTTTAGATTGGTGGACAGTGAAGTATACTCTGCTGAGCTCTTGTATGGTATCAATTTGTCTCTAACTATTGAGTGACACTGATACCTACAGTGCCATTCCTATGGACCCCACTACTGTTTACAAAAAAAAACTGTTACATCTTGTTAATGAGGGATTTTCTTTAGGGGTTCTAAATACAAAAGAAAAAAGTTTTTTGGTCCCCCTTGCTCCTCGTATCCCTACAATTTATTATCTCCCTAAGGTCCACAAAGACCCAGTCAATCCCCCTGACCGACTTATAGTCAGCGGGATTGACTCTGTCACAGCCCGAATTGGTAAATACTTGGACCACTATTTACAACCATTGGTTTGATCTACCCCCTCTTATTTAAAGGATACGAGGGACACTATTAAACTTTTAGAATCTTCGCCATTCAAAAAGGGGATGCTCCTTGCCACAGCCAATGTGGCAGCACTATATACGTGCATACCCCACGAGTTAGGGTTCAACGCTGTTGAGAGATTTCTATCTAGGGATTCCCAACTTCCCTTCCTACAGCGGAATTTTATTATGCAACTGTTGAAGTTTGCCACTCGGCACAACTACTTCTGGTTTCAGGACCAGTTCTATTTGCAGAAGAGAGGCGTGGCTATGGGCGCTAAATTTGCGCCCAGCCTCGCCAATCTTTTTATGGCACAGTGGGAGGAGGATGTCGTCTATGTTGACCATAAGCCAGAGTTAGTACTCTGGGCCAGGTACATCGACAACATCCTCCTCCTATGGGATGGAGATCGTAATTCCCTAGATGACTTTATGACCATCCTAAATTCCAATGATAGGGGAATCTCCTTGAGTTATGAGGCTAGTACCTCGAGCGTTCATTTTCTTGACTTGGAGATTATGGCCATGGAGGATCATTTGGAATTCAAAACCTATGGTTGAGAGCTGCCATCAAGAACAATGGCTCAAAGCAATTCCACGTGGCCAATTTCTTAGGTTGCGCCGCAACTGTAGTAGAACATCAGATTTTTTGGCCCAATCACAGTTGCTTAATAACAGATTTCTTGAAAAAGGTTACGAATCAGATCTTTTGGATAGGGAGAACAATGCAGTTTTGGCTGTAGAGAGAATGGCTACATTAATGGAGCGTCCTAAAAACACTCTGGACTCTAAATTCAAGTGGGCCTTCACCACCACCCACTCCATACAGTCCAAACAGGTCAAAAACATTTTCAATTGGAAAGTACTCCTCAATGATAGGCTATTAGGTCCAGCTCTTCCTGAACGGGCTGCAGTGATCTTTAGGGGTGCACGATCCATTCAGGGGCAAATAGCCCCGAATGTGATCGATCCACCCAAAAAGATATCTTTTTTTCAAGATTTCAAGGGTTTCTACCCTTGTCGTAAGTGCAATGTGTGCCACCACAATAGCGCAGACAGTCAAAAGATGTTAACCTTTACATCAACAGTAACGTCTCGTGTATACCATATGAAAGAGTTTGCCACGTGTGCTTCCCAATATATTGTTTATTTAATAACATGTCCTTGTCATAAACAATATGTTGGCCGTACCATCAGGACTTTTTCCATTCGTGTTAATGAACACATTACCGGTATTAAAGGCGGAAAGAGTAAACACATGGTACCGAGACACTATTTACAACACCATAACAAAGATCCCTCAGGTACTTTTTTCCAGGTTATAGATAGATTCATCCCACATTGGAGAGGTGAATCACAACTTCGAGGCGTATCACGCCTCAAAACTTACTGGATTTATGAGTTGAGGTCCTACTTCCCGTTTGAGATGAACGTGGAGTGGGACCTCAACTCGTTCATCAATACATCCTAGTAGTTACTTATTGGTAGCATATGTCTTTTCTGTCCTTGATTCCCCTTTAAATACGCCTTCTTAGGCTTATTGGGGCCCCCCTTGTTTACATATTTTCATACGTTCTTATTACTGTTTCACTTTTTATTTTTATTTTTATTTTCTTGCTTTTCTCTTCCGCATAACTAATGTAGCTTATTGCCTTTTATTTTGAATTGCATTATTTTAATATTCCTCTCAGATTTATCTTTGCCATTCAATAGATTATCTTAACAGCCATGTTATACATTTGTTTTCTATTGCAATATTTATTTATTGTTTATTGTCTTTTACATTTGAAAGGCACTAATTTAGTCTCAGTGCCGACATCTAGTGTCTGATTTAGGTAATGCTATTCAGCACACTGACGATCCTCGCCTCCTATAGTCACGTGACAACATTTGATCCGATCATATGATCGGGACTTGTGTTTGGGAGATCCGGCGGCTCTGACTGCCCCCTCCCACTTTGTGCATCTCTTGGCGCCTTACGACTGGGACGGGGTAGCCGTAACGCCGCTCTCCTCATATCACGTGATCAGGAAGTGACGCCCGGCGGGTTTTCTCTCGCCGGACGGCTTACCATTGTTTGAAACGTGGCTCTTTTACTTCCGGGCGCGAGTCCTACTGTGAGACTGCGCCATTGGAGCTTACATCCGCAGGTCACTCAATTTTCGATCCGGATTGGTCTAGATGCTAATACGATCTAGTTCCGGATCACCTGACCTCACAGCCTCAATGTGATTGGTTTTAGGTGTTACCCTTATAGACACAATATTTATATATATCAGCAGCATGGAGGGGGTAACTCATGCCCCTGTTGAAGACCCCCTAGGTCGAAACACGTTGGGCGATCTCCCCTTCCTTACGCTGCCTTGTTTGCTTTTATAGTGATCACTTTTATTTATTTTGTATGGTGTTTTTAGAAATAAAAATCCCTGGTTTATCTGCACTATGCGGAAGTTTTTATTTTTTTTTGCATACTATCCCGATGAAAGAAACTGCATTCTACTAGCCAGTCTCACCAGGAGGTGTGGACCAAGCTTGTCCTCAGGTTTCTTTCGGGTGATAATTTGATGTCCATCGGCTGACACCTATCGGGTCGTCCCCAGTCCTCTGGATATCCCTTCACCGCATCAGGGGGGGGGGTGAGGAGCGTGGCAGAGGTTCCATTTTCCGGATATCCTTCATAGCCTTGGTGGGGCTCCATGCTTTATTGACTCCATGTCATACGACAGGGGAGTCCACGCCATCTGCCACTCTCACCAGGAGGTCTGGACCAAGCTTGTCCTCAGGTTTCTTTCGGATGATAATTTGATGTCCATCGGCTGACACCTATTGGGTCGTCCCCAGTCCTCTGGATATCCCTTCACCGCATCATGGAGGTTGAGGAGCGTCGCAGAGGTTCCATTTTCCGGATATCCTTCATAGGCTTGGTGGGGCTCCATGCTTTATTGACTCCATGTCATACGACAGGGGAGTCCACGCCATCTGGTAAGAGTACCCACCCTTCTCTACTACTTGATGTTTTATACTCTGATGTCCCACACCTTGATGTTGGTTTACAGTCACAGATGTACATTGTTTATTATTGACTTTGTTTTTCTCACTTGTGGACCCACATCATCCACACCTGCCCATGCAGGTCTCCTTTAAATATTATAGTTTCGAATAATTCCTCTGTTTTAATGTGGACTTGTTATACATTTGCCATATACTTTTTACTTTGTATATGGATTTTTGAACACATGTTCCAATGCCAAGTGCACTATCCTTTTTATTAGGTTTGGCTACACCAAACACCTCATATTTTTGTAGCGCTGCATTTTTCCTTTTTATTTGTCACCGTAGAGAAGGCTTCCAGTTCTAGGTGTAGTTGATTATTTAGCATATAGGGACTCAAGACAAAAAATACATTAGGGTTTGGATTCTGTGCATAAATTCCACACGCTTTCTGGGGTGCCAATTGAAGTAATATAGATTTTAATTTTTTTTATTATTTTTTTTTTATTAGTTTATTTTTTACTTTTATTTTTCCCCACATGAGTGTCTAAATAGCTCTCTGTTCCAATAGAAGTTCAATGTGGCCTGCGATCTAAGAGGGCTAAAAATCAGTGGTAATAAGGATATAGTAAGGCATTCATTAAGAGCGTACCTTGTGTTGGAGGACTACAGGTAAAAGTTAACTTTAAACAGCTTTATCTGTGTTTTCGTGTGTCTTGTGTCTGTGTGCATTGTGTAAGCAACTAGTTTAGCAACTTCAGTGTAGGCTAATTAGCATATCAATGGAAGTCATTGAAGATTTTATTAGCAAGCATGGCTGTGTCAAATTCGATTCTATGCCTGAGAATGCTTTAACGCACCAATTTAATGACCTTTTGAGACAATTTAATACTCATAATGATAGTTACATAGTTACATAGTAGGTGAGGTTGAAAAAAGACACAAGTCCATCAAGTCCAACCTATGTGTGTGATTATGTGTCAGTATTGCATTGTATATCCCTGTATGTTGTGGTCATTCAGGTGCTTATCTAATAGTTTCTTGAAGCTATCAATGCTCCCCGCTGAGACCACCACCTGTGGAAGGGAATTCCACATCCTTGCCGCTCTTACAGTAAAGAACCCTCTATGTAGTTTAAGGTTAAACCTCTTTTCTTCTAATTTTAATGAGTGGCCACGAATCTTGTTAAACTCTCTTCTGCGAAAAAGTTTTATCCCTATTGTGGGGTCATCAGTCCGGTATTTGTAAATTGAAATCATATCCCCTCTCAAGCGTCTCTTCTCCAGAGAGAATAAGTTCAGTGCTCGCAACCTTTCCTCATAACTAAGATCCTCCAGACCCTTTATTAGCTTTGTTGCCCTTCTTTGTACTCCCTCCATTTCCAGTACATCCTTCCTGAGGACTGGTGCCCAGAACTTGACCGCATACTCTAGGTGCGGCCTGACCAGAGTCTTGTAGAGCGGGAGAATTATCGTTTTATCTCTGGAGTTGATCCCCCTTTTAATGCATGCCAATATTCTGTTTGCTTTGTTAGCAGCAGCTTGGCATTGCCTGCCATTGCTGAGCCTATCATCTACTAGGACCCCCAGGTACTTTTCCATCCTAGATTCCCCCAGAGGTTCTCCCCCCAGTGTATAGATTGCATTCATATTTTTGCCACCCAAATGCATTATTTTACATTTTTCTACATTGAACCTCATTTGCTATGTAGTCGCCCACCCCATTAATTTGTTCAGGTCTTTTTGCAAGGTTTCCACGTCTTGCGGAGAAGTTATTGCCCTGCTTAGCTTAGTATCGTCTGCAAATACAGAGAATGAACTGTTTATCCCATCCTCCAGATCGTTTATGAACAAATTAAATAGGATTGGTCCCAGCACAGAACCCTGGGGAACCCCACTACCCACCCCCCATTTATCACCACCCTCTGAACTCGCCCTTGTAGCCAGTTTTCAATCCATGTACTCACCCTATGGTCCATGCCAACGGACCTTATTTTGTACAGTAAACGTTTATGGGGAACTGTGTCAAATGCTTTTGCAAAATCCAGATACACCACGTCTACGGGCCTTCCTTTATCTAGATGGCAACTCACCTCCTCATAGAAGGTTAATAGATTGGTTTGGCAAGAACGATTCTTCATGAATCCATGCTGATTACTGCTAATGATACCGTTCGTATTACTAAAATCCTGTATATAGTCCCTTATCATCCCCTCCAAGAGTTTACATACTATTGATGTTAGGCTAACTGGTCTGTAATTCCCAGGGATGTATTTTGGGCCCTTTTTAAATATAGGTGCTACATTGGCTTTTCTCCAATCAGCTGGTACCATTCCAGTCAGTAGACTATCTGTAAAAATTAGGAACAACGGTCTGGCAATCACTTGAAAGAGTTCCCTAAGTACCCTCGGATGCAAGCCATCTGGTCCCGGTGATTTATTAATGTTAAGTCTCTCAAGTCTAATTTTAATTCCGTCCTCTGTTAACCATGGAGGTGCTTCCTGTGTTGTGTCATGAGGATAAACACTGCAGTTATGGTTACTGAAGCCCCCCGATTCACACGTGAAGACTGAGGAGAAGAATAAATTCAATACCTTCGCCATCTCCCCATCCTTTGTAACCAGATGTCCTTCCTCATTCTTTATGGGGCCAATATGGTCTGTCCTCCCTTTTTTACTGTTTACATACTTAAAGAATTTTTTGGGATTATTTTTGCTCTCCCCTGCTATGATCAGATAAAACATAAAAAATCTTTGAAAAAAGGCAGGAAAGTCAAGAAGGCCAATATGGTATGCATGTTGTTGAAGATGAAAGACGTCGCTAAAAAAAAAGAAGTCAATGGGATGCTGAGAGAAAGCAGTTCTTGGAGCAGGTACAAAGTGTAACTGATAATATAGTAGCAATGGTTACAAAGGCAGATGCAAATGTTGCTGATCACATTGAACAATTAGTGACTAGGGATGAGCTTCGAGTTCGAGTCAAACTCATGTTTGACTCGAACATCGGCTGTTCACCAGTTCGCGGAACAGCGAACAATTTGGAGTGTTCGCGGCAAATTCGAAAGCCGCTGAACACCCTTTAATAGTCTATGGGAGAAATCAAAAGTGCTAATTTTAAAGGCTTATATGCATGGTATTGTCATAAAAAGTGTTTGGGGACCTGGGTCCTGCCCCAGGGGACATGGATCAATGCAAAAAAAAGTTTTAAAAACAGACGTTTTTTTCGGGAGCAGTGATTTTAATAATGCTTAAAGTGAAACAATAAAAGTGTAATATTCCTTTAAATTTCGTACCTGGGGGGTGTCTATAGTATGCCCGTAAAGGGGCGCATGTTTCCTGTGTTTAGAACAGTCTGACAGCAAAATGACATTTCAAAGGAAAAAAGTCATTTAAAACTACTCGCGGCTATTAATGAATTGCCGGTCCGACAATACACATCAAAGTTCATTGATAAAAATGGCATGGGAATTCCCCACAGGGGAACCCCGAACCAAAATTTAAAAAAAAAATGGCTTGGGGGGGGTCCCCCTAAATTCCATACCAGGCCCTTCAGGTCTAGTATGGATATTAAGGGGAACCCCGGCCAAAATTTTTTTTAAAAATGGCGTGGAGGTCCACCTCAAAATCTATACCAGACCCTTCAGGTCTGTTATGGATTTTAAGGGGAACCCCGTGCCAATTTTTTTTTTTAAATGGCGTGGGGTCCCCCAAAAATCCATGCCAGACCCTTATCCAAGCACGCAACCTGGCAGGCCACAGGAAAAGAGGGGGGGACGAGAAAGCGCCCCCCCTCCTGAACCGTACCAGGCCACATGCCCTCAACATTGGGAGGGTGTTTTGGGGTAGCCGCCCAAAGCACCTTGTTCCCATGTTGATGGGGACAAAGGCCTCATCCCCACAACCCTTGCCCCGTGGTCCCCCTGTGTGAAATGGTAAGGGGGTACAAAAGTACCCCTACCATTTCACAAAAAAAGTGTCAAAAATGTTAAAAATGACAAGAGACAGTTTTTGACAATTCCTTTATTTAAATGCTTCTTCTTTCTTCTATCCTCTTTCTTCTATCTTCTATCTTCCTTCGCTTTCTTCCTCCATCTTCTTCTTCTTCTTCTTCCTCCGATTCTCTGCTTCTTGCTCCGGTGTTCTCCTCCAGCATCTTCCTCCGCGGCGTCTTCTTCCCTTCTTCGTGCTCGGGCCGCTCTGCATCCATGATGGGAGGCTGAGGCATGACGGGTGACCCCGCCCAGCCCCAGACCATGACACTCCCACCACTATGCTTGACTGTAGGCAAGACACATTTCTCTTTGTGCTCCTCACCTGGTTGCCACCACACACGTTTGACACCATCTGTACTAAATAAGTTTATCTTGGTCTCATCAGACCACAGGACATGGTTCCGGTAATGTCCATGTTCCAGTAAATGCCCTTAGTCGGCTTGTCTTCAGCAAATTGTTTGCAGGCTTTCTTGTGCATTATCTTTAGAAGAGGCTCCCTTCTGGGTTGACAGCCATGCAGACCAATTTGATGCAACATGCGAAGTATGGTCTCAGCACTGACAGGCTGACCTCCCACCTCTTCAACCTCTGCAGCAATGCTGGCAGCACTTATACATCTATTTCCCAAAGAGAACCTCTGGATATGAGCTGAGCATGTGCACTCAACTTCTTTGGTTGACCATGTCGAGGTCTGTTCTGAGTGGAACCTGTCCTGTTAAACCGCTGTATGGTCTTGGCCACCATGCTGCAGCTCAGTTTCAGGGTCTTGGCAATCTTCTTATAGCCTAGGCCATCTTTATGTAGAGCAGAAATTCTTTTTGCCAGAGAGTTCTTTGCCATGAGGTGCATGTTATACTTCCAGTGACCAGTATGAGAGAGTGAGAGCGATAACACCAAATTTAACACACCTGCTCCCCATTCACACCTGAGATCTTGTAACACTAATGAGTCACATGACCCCAGGGAGGGAAAATGGCTAATTGGGCCCAATTTGGACATTTTTACTTAGGGGTGTACTCACTTTTGTTGCCAGCGGTTTAGACATTAATGGCTGTCTGCTGAGTTATTTTGAGGGGACAGCAAATTATTTACACTGTTATACAAGCTGTACACTCACTACTTTACATTGTAGCAAAGTGTCTATTTCTTCAGTGTTGTCACATGAAAAGATATAATAAAATATTTACAAAATGTGAGGGGTGTACTCACTTTTGTAAGATACTGTATATGTTGTATATGGATCACTTTGTGTGTTTTTTTTTTTTTTTTGCTTGTTTTACTAATCATTTGATATATTATTTATTACGTGAAATGTATTCAAATTTGTGGATTTGTGGAAGTAGAAAAGATATAGAAAGTGTTACCTAGTTGGGTGCATCACAGCAATATGTGACTGTTTGTATTAAAAGTGTTTTTTTTTTTTAAGAATAAACCACTATGGGGCATATTTATAAAATAAATACAAAAATATTGGTCCTGTAAAACTGCATGTACATTCATTCTTTGCGAACTGGGGTTAAAATCAAATGTTATCAGGCTATTTCCCTCCAGGTTAATTGCTAATCAAGAAAATATCACATTATGGTCACTAGATGGTGTTGAGGATGATATTAAATAATCATTTATTACCTATTTTTATCAGCTCCATCTAGTGGCCATAATGTTATTGAACAAAAAAGAGGCCTTGGCGGCATTATGCGCATGCCCCATCTATTCGGGGCCATGCACACCTCCAGCACCCAGAGGTCACTGTGGCAGAATCAGTACCATTCTTTCCATAGGGCCAGCAGACACCTGGTGGGCATGCCCGTGTGAATGCGTGCTGGTGTTCTGAGATGACGGTAGTCATCTTGAAACTGCCCGGACACTGACTGTCATTCTGGGCAGTGATCTGTCATCTGTGCCAATTTTGGGGGCTATATTGGTGTGGGACCAGGCCCTCATTCTCAGGCTTCCTGCATTCTTGTTGGACAATTTGGTGGTGCTGTTGGATGTTTGTTTACAGTGCCAATATAAGGTACAATGGATATAAAAAGTCTACAAACCCCTGTTAAAATGTCAGGTTTCTGTGGTGTAAAAAAATGAGACAAAGATAAATAATTTCAGAACTCTTTCCACCTTTAATGTGACCTATAAACTGTACAACTCAATTAAAAAACAAACTGAAGTAAAAATAAAAAAATAAAATAATGTAGTTGCATAAGTGTGCACACCCTCTTATAACTAGGGATGTAGCTGTTTTCTGAATTAAGCAATCACATTCAAACTCATGTTAAATAGGAGTCAGTACACACCTGCCATCATTTAAAGTGCCTCTTTACTACGTTGGGCGTGCAGCTGCTTGGGGGGCATCCATGCGCGCCCCCCTAGGTGGCCGCGACAATCGGATTCACTTCAGAACCGATCAGTTCCCAGGCCCAGGCCAATGATTTCTGGCCTGGACCTGTTGATCGATCCTGAAATCCTCCCCTGCCTGTGTAAGCGTAAACACAGACAGGGGAAGTGATGTCACCTCTCCTCATGGAATCCTTTTCGTTCCAGAGAGAGGAGAGAAGACATCTCAGAGTCTACAACACTACACTGACACCAGTACACATAGGTACACTTGGCAACCCCGATCACCCCCCAATCGCCCCCCCCAGTTAACCCCTTAACCCCCGTCACTGTGTCACCCAGTGCAGTGTTCATATTTCTTTATCACTGTACTGGTGTCATTAGTAACAAAAATCAGTGTTATGCCCCGTACACACGATTGGACATTGATCGGACATTCCGACAACAAAATCCATGGATTCTTTCCGACGGATGTTGGCTCAAACTTGTTTTGCATACACATGGTCGCACAAAGTTGTCGGAATTTCCGAACGCCAAGAACACGGTCACGTACACCACGTATGACAAGACTATAATTGGGCAGTTCAGTACTAAGCGCGGCACCCTTTGGGCTCCTTTTGCAGATCTCGTGTTAGTAAAAGTTTGGTGAGAGACGATTCGCGCTTTTTCAGACTCGTGGTTTTCAGATATTTCTGCTGTTCAGTTTGTGCTTGTGGGTTTGTATCTGGTCTTCAGTGCGTGCAGCGAGTTACCATTGACTTGTCATTGTGTTCTTGTTCGTTCGTTACTGATTTTCAGGTCTCTCTTCACAGGCCTTGCTGTTCTTCAGTGCGTTCTGTTACTTCGTTCTGACCAGCCAACCGTTTTCTAGCCATGTTGCGTATACGTACTCATCGTAGAGTTTGTACTGTGTGGGAGCTTGGTGTTGAGGTCCTTACTTTGACACAAGCCCAGTCCATGAACAGGGTGGGGAGGAGTTCATGGACCAAGAATTGGTTGCTCCAGCGTGACCAGTTCTGTCACATGCCTTTTGCTTCGTGAGATACGTGAGAATAATCCTGACGATTTCAGGAACTTTCTCAGGATGACGGACCCGTATTTCATCATTGTTTGGCTTTGTTGACCCCTATATCAGCAGGCAGGATACAAGCCATCACTGCGGAGCAGAGGTCAGTCGCCACCCTGCGGTGCTTGGCGATGGGGAGAAGCCTGTAGGATCTTAGGTTGTCGACAGGCATCTCCCCCCAGGCTCTAGGGATCATTATCCCGGAGACCTGTTCTGCCATCATCCAGGTCCTGCAAAAGGAGTATATGAAGGTAAGATTTTTATCCCTTAACATCACATTTTATTGTATTTAATGTTGGATAATGTATTGTATTTCTTTCCTCATTCCCTAATTACCATGATTGTAATATGCTGTGAATGTCCCCTTTGTCCTCATGCATGCTGGAATTTTATGTTAATTTTTATTGGTCCTTCATACATATTTGCCTTCACTTACCTCCCCAGCATGCTCTCCTGGCCCTATATCCACCTCGTCTACTCAATTAACAATGTATTTTATCAGCTCCATAGTAGTGCTTTACCCTAAATATCCCCTAAAATGTTGAAAATTGTGATGTGTGCTTGAAATTCAGTCAGAGTGCCAGAGGCTTTTTTTTCGGTCCCAAAATCATTTGGAACCCTCCCCCCCCTCAACTGCTAACTCAGCTGATACCAATCCTCTATCTGCTGACTTTGCCAAACCCATACACACTATACCCACCTCTTTTGTGGTCAGATTTATGGATGAATTTCCCAAAGCATGTAGTGCAAGGGCCTGCCTGAATACTTTCAAATGGTACTGTTTAAAATGTTTGTATCCTATTATTATCTTGATAGGTAATAGCAGAATGGAAAAATGTGCTAAAATGTGTACAGTGTGTATTTATCTCTTTGTATTATGACACTTCTTACCTGTCCAGTGGGCTGCCAATAGTGTAAAGTAAGGAGGGGCTGGCCAAAGTAATACACATAATTTAGGCATTCATCTCTCAATGAAGTGGAGAGGGTTACCTGTCCAAAACATCTCCCCCCCATAAATTTTTTGAAATGGCACATGAGAGGGGGGGAGGAATCTGATAGGTGGACCTTATACTTTTGTCTTTAAATACACCCTAAAATAAATGTTATACTGATGTTGGCCAAGAATGTTTGTGTCTAATCTGCTTTCAATGTTTATGTTCAAAATGAATATTTTTTTTTCTTGTTTGACTCCACAGTTTCCTTCCAACCCACAGGAATGGCAGACTGTGGCCTCCCTCTTTGCCCAGCGGTGGGACTTTCCTAACTACGGGGGGGCAATTGATGGGAAACACGTCCACATCGTCCCACCACCCAACTCAGGGTCCTACTATTACAACTACAAGGGGTTCAATAGTATTGTGATGTTGGCGGTGGTGTCGGCTACTTACGAGTTCCTGTATGTGGACGTGGGGAAGAATGGCCAGGTGTCAGATGGTAGAGTCATCGTCCACACGGAGTTCTACAGGCATCTCCAGAATGGCAGCTTGGACTTGCCACCTCCAGAAGACAATGTGGAACGACTCCCATTCGTCTTCATTGCGGATGAAGCGTTTGCGCTGGGGACCATCTTATGCGGCCATTCCCTATGAGGACCCTCACCCCGGACCAGAGGGTTTTTAATTACTGGATGGCCAAAGCCAGAAAAATGGTGGAGAACACGTTTGGAATACTGGCCAGCCGGTTCCGCCTATTTCTTACACCGATACACATGGCGGAGTATAAACTTAATCACATCATCCTGGCTTGCTGTGTTCTCCACAACTTTTTGAGGAGAAATTCTGTGAACTATGCTGGCTCAGTTGGGCCTGAAGCCGGAATAAATCTCAATGAACCAACCCTGACCACGCTTGAAGCTGGCCGTCCTGGCTTGCCCCCCCTGAGTGCCCACGAGGTCCGTCTAAGATACATGGAATACTTTGCGGGTAGGTGGGCCATCAATATATTAGACAATATCTGAGACATTTTATAAATAAAAAAATATTTTAAACTGAACAAATATTTGCTTACATTTACTGCTTGTCTTTCTTTTAGCTGACCATGACTGAAATTTGGGGAGTCCTGAAAATGGCGTGATTGTGTAAAATTCTAAAGCACTGTTGGGTGTTATTTACTAAAGGTAAAGACACATTGCACTCCAAGTGCACTTGAGACTGCACAGAAACTGCACTTGTAGTGCAAAGTGGATTTGCCCTTAGGAAATAACCCCCATTGTCACAGAAAACACCAATTTTACCACAAAAAAAGTTTTTGAGCATTGAAAGAAGAAGCCACACATTGTTGATTATCAATATTTGTAATACAAGCACAATCACATGTGCATTTATAAAAGGTTTTTAAAACAAACCAAAATGTTTGTAGTATAAAATATTTTTAGGGCACATTAATAAAAGTAAAAATGTCCTTTTAAGGTAAAACAGGCATGTTTAAAAACAACAAGAAATACACAAATCTGGAACTTACAAAGTTCAACTTTTGTAGAAATTGAAGGCAATATCAGACATGAGTATTTATAAACTGTGTTTGATATTGCATTCAGATGGGATGAAGTCACCCCTGGAAAAGCCAAATTTTGAAGATGCACACAAATTGCCTAATGTCAACATGTGCTAGCTGCCATCATAGGGTATCAAGGGACGTGTTTTGTGAGTGCAACCCCGTCCTCTGAGCTACTTTATTATTGAGGAAGGGGTTGCACCCCCAAAACACATTCATTGATCTCCCGTGATGGCAGATAGCACATGTTGACACACTGTGTGCATTTTCAAAATTTGGCTTTTCGAGAATATGTCAAAAAAAAGGACCAAAAATTATCAGGAGCAAAAACCAGAAATAATTAGGGATTTTGAGGGGGTTTAAACACTCCCTAAAACATCAATGATGTTCTTCATTTTGTTTTAAACATCATTGATGTTTTGCTTGATGTTTTCCAAGTCCCTATTACACCTTATGATCTCACCGATAAGGATCTGGGCACTTTCACTGGTGAAATGATCTTCATCCACAACATCACGATCACCTAAAAATATATTAAAAAAAAGCACCATGTCTTATAAATATGCCGGCATCCATCTCTTACCTGAGGCTGTGGTCGCAGACACTCACCTGTTGTGGTGACAATTTCCACCACGTCTCCCTCCTCCTCCTCCTGTTGTGTTTGTGGGATTTCCACTTCTTCCTGAAGTGGGGGGTCCATTGTCTCCTCTGATGAGTGGTGTCTTTTCTCCCCTATGTAAAAAAAAATAGGTATACTTAGGACACAGATATTTGCTGGCAGAAAAAGGAATATGAAACATTGCTTGGAAGGGGGGTACAATTGTCTATTTTGGCAGAGTTGCAAGATGAAGAAATATTTTTTTCCTTTGTCAAGCTGGAATACTTACCTGTTTTGTACAAGCCTCACAGATGGAGTCACCCCTATAGTATACACTGGAGCACCTGTGTGGGCCCCCTAATAAAAAGGGTGCTTTGGTGTCTCACACTAGTGCTCCAGCGTCCAGATGTGTAAACAGCTGCTGAGTGTCCTCTCCTTACACAGAATCTAGTTTGCATTTCATTCTAGTTACTAACCTATCTAGACACCAAAATTATTTTAAGAGAAGTAGGCCAGAAAAAATGTATAGAACTGCATCTGGACAAAACATGTTGTTTTATAGGCCGAACGAACAATGTTTCCTACGAACAAATAATGTGTCTATGAACATGAAAGTTGCCATTTTAAACTGTACAACAGTAAAGAAAAGCACATGGAACAGCATGAACGTAAGAAAAATAAAGAGTAGGAAGAAAGGACAACTACTTACTTTTTTGAAGCACTCTCCTGACCCTTCTATACTGATCGTGCTCCCTTAATTTGAGGTCCGACCACCGCCTCCTCAGTTGATCCTTGGATCGAAGTACCCCAAATTTCTGTGCAGACTCTTCACAACTTTCGCCATGATCTTGGCCTTTCTGACATTGTCGGTTGGGGTAAGGTCCATACTTCCCGTCATATTAGTCCCTCTTTAGTATGTCGACCATCTCCACCATCACAACAAAGGACATATTTGCCTTAAATCTTCTCCTCCGGGATGGGGACGTTTCTGGCTCTGGGCTTTCCTCCTCCTCCTCCTCGTTGCTGTAATTAGCACGCACCTGTTGTGTCTCCACCATGTGCTCTTCCCCACTGCGCCGAACGAGAAGGGGTGGGGAATAGACTAGAAAGAAAGTCAGGGGCGGGCGGAGTTTCACTCATGCGCAGTGTATATAAAGCGTAACACGCGTGCGTAGTACGTATGATCTGTGAGCGGAGGAAGGAGTATCGGAAGCGCCGATCGTGATAACGAAGGTAACATTTAAACTTGGGCCTATACTGCTTCTAGATTGAGGCCTATATTGGGACAAGATTAGGAGACTTTAGCCTGACATTAGGGTTTGTCTTTTGTATTGCAGATAAAATGGACGGCTTCAATGACCATTTCCTCCCCCTGTTCATAGACAAATACAGGGAGCTGCCCTGTTTGTGGCAGATCAAACATCAGCATTATAATCATAAACAAAAGAGGCAGGCAGCGCTGGAGAAACTGCTGGAGTTGGTGAAGCCGGTGGTCCCCACGGCAAACCATCCCCTATTTAAAAGCCAAAATTGGTGGCCTGAGGAGCACATACCTTAGGGAGCGCAAGAAGGTTCAGGATTCCCAGAGATCAGGAGCTGCAGCAGATGACATTTATGTCCCCAGGCTGTGGTACTATGAGAGACTTCGTTTTCTGTCAGACCAGACTGAAGTCAGAGAATCCCTCTCAACCCTACCTTCCACTCTTCCTTCCACCCTACCTTCCACCCCAGCTGAGGCTTCCGATGTCCATCCTGGGATTTCCAGCCAGGAAGAAGTGGAGGAGCCCAGCTGGAGCCAGGTATAGCATTCTTCTACAGATTTCTGGTCAAGAAATAAATGATGCTTACTAAATGTTATTATTGATCACTAATTTCTGATTTAATAAAGTGTTTTACATATCAATAGACAGTAGTGGGCAAAAAGAATTGGGACAAGAATGAAAAATGCTGGGTTTAGAATGATAGTCTTTTATATTTGTTAACATTCAATTTGCAACAGTCATGAGGTGAAAATTGTGTGTGATTGATGAAGAAAAAAAGCCAGGAGGAGGCTGTGGAATGTGGCACACAGGAGGAGGCTGTGGAATGTGGCAGCCAGGAGGAGGTGGGGCTAAGTGGCAGCCAGGATAAGGCTGGGCCCAGTAGGAGCCTGACAGAATCACAGATTCCTCCCCTCCGCCTTCCAAAAAAAAGACCCAGGAAGGGGAGTAACGTGCAGGATTCAGCACTCAGGCTGATTCAGGAGGCTTCTGCGTCCCTCAGAGCCTTCCCCACTCGTGAAGAGGCATTTGCCTGCATGGCTGCCACAAAACTGCAGGGCATGCAGGGGGGCCAACGCCTCACGTGTGAGGAACTCATTTATCAAACCTTAAATAAGGGGTTGAGGGGCAAAATCACACCCATTACCCACCTGAGTGAGTTGGACCATCCTCCTACTCCTCCTCCTTCTCCTCCTGCCACAACTCCTCCACCACAGACACAGCATGGAAGGAAGCATGGAAGGAAGACCAGAGAGTGATGACCTGGGTTCAGTCTGGTCTGACAAAAGATGCAGGCTCTTGTATGACCACAGCCTGGGGACAGATATGTCATCTGCTGCTGTTCATGATTCTCTTGGACTTCTGGACCAGATTGAACTCCCTTATATATGGACTCCTCAGGCCACCAATTTTGCAGTAAAATAGTTGATGTGTGCCCTGGGGGCAAAAGGCTTTGCCAATTTCTGCAGTTTCTCCAGCGTTGCCTCCCTCTTTCTTTGGTTATGACCCCTTAATAAATTTTTGGTTTGTTTTATTATACTCGCCTATTTGTGTTTTCATTCAAAAAGGACAGTTTGTTTGTGAGGAGGCAAGTACATTTCAAAAATACAATGTCAAATTAACAAGAGACACCAACATCAAGCAACCTCCTTGAGATTAAATAATACAAGATAAGAATCGTGTTGTGGTAACTTGACACACAAAACACACATCAAACTATTCTGGAGTAAACAAAAATAAAAAAAATAAGAATAAAACACAAGATCAGGATTTTAAAAAATAAAAACATCCCAAAAATATTATTTTTTCGGCAGATGTAACAAATAAAAAAATTATATTGAGGAAATCACAATAAATAATAAAGAAAGAAGTTTGTGAGAAGTCTGTGTGAATATGAGCAGCAAAACAACTTCATTCTTCTAGCATTATAAAGAAGAAGAGAGTACGCTGCATTAAACAATTTAAAACATTGCAGCATGACAAAAGTGCTATATCCATTCTGAACGCTAATTTTACCAGACTGAGCAGTTCCGTCTCGGAATTTATTCTGAGCATGCGTGGCACTTTGTGCGTCGGAATTGTTCACACGCGGTCGGAAATTGACGCAATCGGATTTTGTTATCAGAAAATTTTATAGCCTGCTCTCAAACTTTGTGTGTCGGAAATCCTGATGGAAAAAGTCCGATGGAGCCCACACACGGTCGGAATTTCCGACAACAAGCTCCGTCGGAAAATCCAACCGTGTGTACAGGGCATTTGGGTACTTAGTGGTAGGCCCAGATAGGTCTAGGTACCTGCTAACCGCCCTAATAAGGATTTAACCCCTTGATCACCCCCTGTCACCAGTTATCACCATATGTCACGGGTGACACTGGTTAGCTAGTTATTTTTTATAGCATCAGAACACCCGCCATATATTACCTTAATAAAGGTTTAACCCCCTGAACACCTGGTGGGTGATATCAGTTAGGTTTTAGTGTCAGATAGGGTCTGCGTCGCCCCAAGCAGTGTCAGATTAGTGCCAGTAGTGCTAACATCCACGTAGTAGTATAGTGTCTGAACGGATCAATATCTGATCTGATCAGATCTATACTAGCGTCCCCAGCAGTTTAGGGTTCCCAAAAATGCAGTGTTAGTGGGGATCAGCACAGATACCTGCTAGCACCTGAGTTTAGCCCCTCCGCCCAGCCCAGCCCAGCCCAGCCCACCCAAGTTCAGTATCAATCGATCACTATCACTTACAAAAACACTAAACATATAACTGCAGCATTCGCAGAGTCAGGCCTGATCCCTGCAAATGCTAACAGGTTTTTTTGTAGCGTTTGAAGCAGTCACTGACAGTCAGGAGCTCTTTTTCCTGTGAGTCTCACTACTGTACCAGTAAATTTAGAGACCAAAATGTCAAATTGAAGGTACAGTAGTGAAGAGGCCAAGTTTCTGAGCATGACAGATAGTGAAGATTCAGGCTCAGAATACAAACTGGTAGACAGCAGCGGCACCCTGACAGATAGCTCTGACGACCAAGTAGTGGTCCCTGCCAAGGTCAGGAGTACCCAACCCCATTCTTCTGCTGTGGTTGTGGTGCAAGAACTACAGGGCTCCCGTATGGAGCAGAGAGCCAGTACTAGTGCCGCTCATCCTTCTGGTGAACTGGCAAGCACCAGCGGCCTAGTAAATCCTGGTCATACATCCAGCACTGCAGTAACACTTGGTGGCGTGGCAAGTCCCATAAGTGCAGTTCAAGCTGGTGAGGTGGCTAGCACGAGTAGTGTCCCGCAGCCACCAAGAAGAAGACAAACACAGGCCCATAGTGCCCTTCCTGCTGCATTTGTCAATCTGAATTTGGAGCCCACCACTTCTGCAGCACCCGTACTTCCCCCATTCACTGGCCAACCCGGAATTCAGGTGGAAACAATTGATTTTACATCACTTGATTTTTATTTGCAGTTTTTCACGGAAGATCTCTATAGATCTATTGTGGACCAAAGCAGTTTGTATGCTGGTCAATTTATCGCCGCTAATCACCAGTTGACCCTTGCCAGAGATTGGAAACCTATTACGGTTTCCAAATTTAAGACCTTCCTGGGCCTATCCCTCCTCATGTGCATAACTAAAAAGAGTGAGTTGCTGTCATATTGGTCCACTGACGCAATTCACCATATGCCCGTGTCCTCTGCCTCCATGACCAGGACACGATATGAGCAAATCTTGCGATTCATGCACTTCAATGATAATGAACTCTGTCGTCCTCAGGGTGTCCCTGGATTTGATCAGCTCTACAAAATTCGGCCGCTTGTAAACCACTTCAACCAGCAGTTTGCAGCCTTGTTTACTCCCAATCAAGTTGTCTGTGTTGATGAGTCCCTGATTAAGTTTTCTGGAAGCTTGTCTATCAAACAGTATCTTCCAAACAAGTGTGTCAGATATAGGGTCAAGATGTATAAGCTCTCTGACAGGGCAACAGGCTATACATATAGTTCTATGGTTTATGAGGGAAAAGATAGTCACGTAGAGCCAGAGAACTGCCAAAACTACATAGGGAGCGCTGGTAAGACTGTGTGGGACTTGGTGTCAACCTTATTCGGAAAGGGGTACCACTTGTACGTGGACAGTTATTACACGAGTGTGCCACTTTTTAGTCACCCTTTTGATTGTGGAATTGGTGCATGTGGCACCATGCGATCTAATCGCTGGGGCTTCTCCCAGCGGCTTGTAGAATCCCGACTTAGATGGGGAGAGAGCCTGCTTGAAGTGTAATAATTTGTTAGCAGTGAAGTGGAGGGATTAACGGAATGTTTTTGTTCTGTCCTCCCTTCGCGCAGATACGACAGTCCAAATTCCTACGGCGACTGGTGTTGTGGAGAAACCCCTCTGTGTCCACGAATACAACCTTAAGATGGGGTGGACCTCAATGACCAGTTGTTGGCGCCGTACCTAATTGCCCGTAAGGCCAGACGCTGGCACAAAAAAGTATCTGTATACTTATTTCAATTGGCTCTGTTGAACGCTTTTGTGCTATACAAAGAGGTCCGAGAGGTCATCAAAACACTTAAAAAGGGCTCAACCCCAGGCCCTGATGGGTTTTCTACACAGTATTATAAAACATTTGTAGATGTCCTCTCTCCTTACATGATCCGGCTCCTCAATTCCCTGAGCAAAGGCTCTCCCCTTGAACCTGCTGCAAATCTAGCGTACATTTCTGTCATCCCTAAACTGGGCAAAGACCAGAGTGAAGTTTGTAATTATAGACCAATCTCACTAATCAACAACGACCTGAAAATACTGACCAAAGTTTTATCAAACAGACTGGCATCCTTCATAGGATCATATGTCCACAAAGACCAGGTCGGGTTTATACCGGGGAGGCAGGGGCCGGACCAGATAAGGAGGGCAGTTGACATTGTTTCCTTTCTCAATTCAGGATGGGATGGAGGACCTCCACAGGATTAGGAGACAGCCGGACATCCATGGAGTCAAATGTGGCCAGTTATCACATAGATGCGCGCTTTTTGCGGACGACATCCTTCTTTTTATCACTTCCTCACTCATTTCCACCCCTAACATTCTCCAGCTTCTAAACAAATTTGGTCAGGTTTCAGGCCTAGAAGTCAACATGTCCAAATCTGTTGCCCTCAACATCTCCACCCCCCCACCACTGTTAGACAGACTGAAAAAGCACTTCCCCTTCACTTGGAATTACACATCTATTTCATACCTAGGCATCCAACTGGCAAACAACATAAATCAGTTGTACAAACGTAACTATCCACCCATGTACAAAAAGCTTAAAGAAGACTTAGACCAATGGTCATTATATAAGTTGTCCTGGTTGGGCAGCGTTAACGCGGTCAAAATGACCCCTTTACCTAGAATCCTCTACCTTTTCTGCTCTCTCCCCATCCCTATCACCGAACTCCGAATTAAGTAACCCTCACTCCGCCATGATCCTCTTTATCTGGGTAAAATCTAGCCAACACTTGGCAAAAACAGTCCTTTTTAGACCCAGGAAGAAAGGGGGTTTAGGGTTAACAAACTTCTGGTGGTATTACCAGGCAGTACAACTTACCCAAATTTCAACCATTTACACCAGGGGTTCAAAACCTGATTGGATAGGGATGGAGAGACAGGCGACCTCCAACTTCACTACTGACTTTTTACTCTGGTGTCCTCCCAAAAGTAGACCTCCGATTCTCTCACCGCCATTATCCCACTCATTAGCATTATGCGATTCAATACACAAAAGGAACTTAATAACCTCCAATTGGCAACCCCTGGCTCACATCTTCCACAACCCCAGTTCCCCCCAGGAATGAACATTAAGGTCTTTCAATGGTGGCTAGATAAAGGACTCTATCGTATAGGGCACTTCTTTAACTTATCTGGACCTCTTACACTGAATTACTGCACCACAAAACTAGATATGCCCCCTTCAGAGAAATTTAGCTTTTTCCAATTATCTCACTTTCTACAGTCCATTTTAACCCAATATACCCAAACCCTATCTGTAACCCCATATGAACAATGGTGCTCCACAGCCACGGATACGAGGAGGGGGTATTTCCTTGATATACGCAGCCCTAGCTGAACCGTTGGGAAAAGCGTCCTACATGTTAAACTGGGAGCGGGACCTTGACATAGAGTTGGACTTAGACACTTGGCACTCTCACTTTGCTAGCGCTTATAAGGGGATGCTAAATATATCATTGATAGAAGCTAATCTCAAAGTTATTTCCCGCTGGTACCTGGTGCCCGCGTGCCTAGCTAAATATTACTCGCAGTCCTCACCACTCTACGACCACTTAGGCACTATCTTACACATTTGGTGGCAGTGTCCCCGAATCATAAGCTATTGGAATAAAATCTTCAGGTTAATACACAAGATCACAGGGACTGCGGTCATTCAAGACCCTACAATAGCCTTCCTCAATCACAGGATTCCAAAAATATCCAAATCCACTCAGAGCTTAATACATTTTATTTTCCTGTGAGCCAAAATTACAATAGCACGAGCCTGGAAATCCCCCTCAGTCTCATTTTTCTTAACAAAACAAAAAATCTCTTGGATCATGTCACAAGAGAAAATCTCCAACACCATCCTGGATAACGTGGAGAAATTCAAACACATTTGGGAGCCCTGGGCACAACACGTCGGAGTAACCTTATAATCACAAGACCTCCTACCAAATACTGTGTAAAAAAAAAATTGCAACACCCACTATTTTAATCTGTGGGGCCTTTGCTTTAAAAATATATAATGTTTGAGGCTTCAAAGTAATTTTCTTGCAAAAAAAAATATTTTCATGTAAACAAAAAGTGACAGAAAAGGTTGTCTTCAAGTGGTTAGAAGAGTGGGTGATGTGTGACATAAGCTTCTAAATGTTGTGCATAAAATGCCAGGACAGTTCAACCCCCCCCCCCCCCCCAAATTACCCTATTTGCTGATAGGCATGTTGAGTCCATGGAATATTTTATATTTTGCCACAAGTTGCGGGAAAATTACATTTTTTTTTGCACAAAGTCAGCACTAAATGATATATTGCTCAAACATGCCATGGGTATATGTGAAATTACACCCCAAAATACATTCTGCTGCTTCTCCTGAGCACGGAGATACTACATGTGTGAGACTTTTTGGGAGCCTAGCCGTGTACAGGACCCCGAAAACGAAGCACCGCCTTCAGGCTTTCTAAGTGCGTAAAATGGTGATTTCACTTCCTCACTACCTATCACAGTTTTGCAGGCCATGAAATGTCAAGATAGCACAACCCCCCCAAATGACCCCATTTTGGAAAGAAGATACTTCAAGCTATTTGCTGAGAGGCATGTTGAGTTCTATATTTTGTGGCAAATGATGTTGACCACACCCCCTTATGCCGTCACAGTCCCAGCATGCCCAGAGACTGTGACGGCATAAGGGGGCGAGGTCAACACCTATATAAGTCACATCAGAGCCGGAGAGAGCGTTGTGTCAACATCGGAAGAAGAGAAGAGGGAAGAAGGCAGAAGACCGGGCCACCGCTAGCAAAAGAGCGGCAAAAGAGCAGAAGAAAGCGGAGGAGCCCGGCAGAAGACCCGGAGAGAGCGGAGAACAGGTCCAACAATGGGAGAAGAGGCTGGGGACAGCGAAGAAGAACCGGAGAGACCCCTGAAGTTGGAAGAAGACCCCTGAAGCCAGAAGAAGACCCCCGGAGCTGTCTAATAAATTACTTTAAAAACCTGTGTAGTGTGTTTTTTTTATTGACACTTTTTCTCTAGGTGAATGGGTAGGGGTACCATGTACCCCATACTCATTCACATAGGGTGGGGGGCCGGGATCTGGGGGACCCCTTATTAAAGGGGGCTCCTGGATTCCGATAAGCCCCCCACCCACAGACCCCGACAACCAACGGCCAGGGTTGTCGGGAAGAGGCCCTTGTCCTCATCAACATGGGAACAAGGTGCTTTGGGGGAGGGGGGGCCACAGGGTGCCCTCCTCCCCCAAAGCACCCCCCATGTTGAGGGCATGCGGCCTGGTACGGTTCAGGGGGGGCGCTCGCTTGTCCCCACTCCCTTTCCTGACCGGCTGGGCTGCGTGCTTGGATCGGGGTCTTGTATGGATTTTGGGGGGACCCCACGCCGTTTTTTTGGCATAGGGGGTTCCCCTTAAAATCCATACCAGACCTAAGGGCCTGGTATGCCCCGCGACGGGGCTAATAAGGTGTCAATCTCGCTGATAAAAGTGGCGAGATTGACTTCCTTTTCTAGTCCCGTCGTACCCGAGTCATGTTCAAAATGAACAGACTTGTCCATGTGTGGGCAAGTCCGTTCATTCTGAAAGTCCGCCGTAACTCTGGCGAAAGTCCGTCGGAAAGAGTGGCGGACCTAGTCTGCCGGAAAGTCCGGTCATGTGTAGGCAAGTCCGTCCGTTCAGAAAGTCCAGCAGTAGTCTGCCGGAAGTCCGGCGCGAAGAACGTCGGACCTAGTTTCACAGAAAGTCCGGATGTGTGTACGCGGCATTAGAATTCCTGAAGGCAGTGCTTGGTTTTCGAGGTCCTGTACACGGCTAGGCTCCCAGAAAGTCTCAAACATATGTTATCCTCATAATCAGGAGAAGCAGCAGAATGTATTTTGGGGTGTAATTCCACATATGCCCATGGCATGTTTAAGCAATATATCATTTAGTGACAACTTTGTGCAAAAAAAAAAAAAAGTTTGTCATTTTCCAGCAACTTGTGGCAAAATATAAAATATTCCATGGACTCAAAATGCCTATCACCAAATAGCTTGGGGTGTCTACTTTCCAAAAAGGGGTCATTTGGGGGGGGGGGGGTTGTGTTATCTTGGCATTTTATGGCCTTCAAAACTTTGATAGGTAGTGAGGAGTGAAATAAAAAATTTACGCCCTTAGAAATTCTGAAGGCGGTGCTTGGTTTTGGGTTCTGTACGTGGCTAGGCTCCCAAAAAGTCTTGCACATGTGTTATTCCCATACTCAGGAGAAGCAGCAGAATGTATTTTGGGATGTAATTCCACATATAACCATGTCATGTGTGAGCAATATATCATTTAGTGACAACTTTGTGTAATTTTATTTATTTTTTCATTTTTCAATCACTTGTGATAAAAAAATAAATATTCAATGGGCTCAACATGCCTCTCAACAATTTCCTTGGGGTGTCTACTTTCCAAAATAGGGTCATTTGGGGGGGGGGGTTGTACTGCCCTGCCATTTTAGCACCTCAAGAAATGAGATAGGCAGTCATAAACTAAAAGCTGCGTAAATTCCAGAAAATTTAGTTTGTAAACGCTATAACTTTTGCGCAAACCAATAAATATATGCTTATTGACATTTTTTTTACCAAAGACATGTGGCTGAATACATTTTGGCCTAAATTTATGACTAAAATTGAGTTTATTGGATTTTTCTTATAACAAAAAGTAGAAAATATCATTTTTTTTCAAAATTTTTGGTCTTTTTCCATTTATATCGCAAAAATAAAAATTGCAGAGGCAATCAAATACCATCAAAAGAAAGCTCTGTTTGTGGGAAAAAAAGGATGCAAATTTAGTTTGGGTACAACATTGCATGACCGCACAATTACCAGTTAAAGCAGCACAATGCCAAATTGTAAAAAGGGCCCTGGTCATTAAGCAGCCTAATCTTCCGAGGCTGAAGTGGTTAAAGGAGCTGCAAGAATATCTGGCAAATACTGGCTGTGTGGTACATGTGACAATAATCTCCCGTATTCTTTAAATGTCTGTGCTATGCGGTAGAGTGGCAAGATGGAAGGCTTTTCTTACGAAGAAAAACATCCAACCTTGGCTAAATTTTGCAAAAACACATTGGAAGTCTCCCAAACACATTTGGGAAAACATGTTACAGTCTGATGAAACAAAGGTTGAACTTTTTGGCCATAATTCCAAAAGAAATGTTTGGTGCAAAACCCACACTGCCAACATCACCCAAAGAACGCCATACCCACAGTGAAGTATGGTGGTGGCAGCATCTTGCTTTGAGTCTGTTTTTCTTCAGCTGGAACAGGGACCTTAGTCAAGGCAGAGGGAATTATGAACAGTTCCAAATACCAGTCAATATTGGCACAAAACCTTCAGGCTTCTGCTAGAAAGCTAACCATGAAGAGGAACTTCATCTTTCAGCATGACAACGACCCAACGCATACAAATCAACAAAGGAATGGCTTCACTAGAAGAAGATTAAAGTTGTGGAATGGCCCAGCCAGAGCCCAGACCTGAATCCGATTGAAAATCTGTGGGGTGATCTGAAGAGGACACAGGAGATGTGCACAGCAGACGCCCTTGCAAACTGACAGATTTGGAGTGTTTTTGCAAAGAAGAGTGGGCAAATATTGCAATAGTCAAGATGTGCCATGCTGATAGACTCATACCCAAAAAGACTGAGTGCTGTAATAAAATTAAAAGGTGCTTCAACAAAGTATTAGTTTAAGGGTGTACACACTTATGCAACTATATTATTTTAGTTTTTCATTTTCACTTCCCTCCACCTAAAAGATTTCAGTTTGTTGTTCAACTGAGTTGTACAGTGTCTAGGTCACATTAAAGGTGGAAAAAGTTCTGAATTTATTTATCTTTGTCTCATTTTTTTACATCACAGAAACCTGACATTTTAACAGGGGTGAGAAGACTCTTTATATCTACTCTACCTGTTCTGTGCAGTGATTTTGCACAGAGTCGCCCCAATCCTCCTCATCTCTGGTCCCCCCGCCGGCGCTCTGGGTCCCTCCCCCTTGCTGAGTGTCCCCATAGCAAGCTCCTGAGACTGCTCTCTGCATCCATAAAACACAGAGACCGTGGTTCAGCCCTGCCTCCCGCCTCACTAGCTGTGATTGGCAGCAGTGGGAGCCAATGGCTTCTGCTGCTGCACCTCAGCCAATCAGGAAGGAGAGACCCGGGAGAGCCTTGGGTCTCATGCACATCACTGGATCGAAATTGAGCTTAGGCAATCATTAGGGGGGCTGAGGGGGGTGCTGCATTATATGCATGAAGGTAAAAAACTTCAGCCTTTACAACCACTTTAAGGGCTGGACTGTTGGTTCTGCTTCAAGAAAGGGACTAGTTTTGTTCTTGTTACCATAGGGGTTCTGATATGGTCCAGGGGATGGAAGAAGGAGAACATTCTGCAGTCTGATACAGGGATTGTATATAATTTTCCTGAATTGTAATAGCACTGCTATTTGGGTACATAATTGCATTGGAGATACGTTTTAATCGGCTTGTCCATCTTGCAATAAGAATCTATCAATAAGATTGGTATTTATTGTACATACAGTATATATGTGCTTAATGTGTTATAGGGATATACACCTGTGTGGATGAAAGTGTAATTCCAGCAATTAAAGTTACTAGGCCCCCCAGTTTTCATTAGTCTATTTTGATTGGGTATTGGTAGTCCCTTTTTTCCAGTCCTCATCTGTTCTGTTAATTTAAGGTAAATGATGGGGGCAATCTCTGGACTTTTAAACACTACAGTATGTATATATGTGATGAAGTATATTATCACTCTTTTTATCATTTGTAGTATTCTTATTGGTATCCTCCTTGAGTATTCTGAACAGCTATTCCGTGTTTGGTGTTTTTGGAAGGAAATATATTGGTTTTATTAGGGTACAATTACCTCAATGCTTTTTTGTTTTGCTTAACTTTGTTCCCTGTAGGGGATCCTAGTGACAATTCACAGTGGGAGATGAAATCCATGTAGAGCTAGGCTTGGCTACTGATGGGCTCTCAATTGGTTCCAGTCTGTGGCTTTTCCCCCGCTCATCACATACTCATAGGGGTCACCCCAATAAAATTACAGCAGATGATTAATTCTTTTAGCAATTTTTATTGTTTCTGTTAGGATTACTTTGTGAATAAGAATTTTGACGGCTCCTGGAGAAGTGGATTATGTTCATGACACGTGTCGGCCCACAAGGAAGGAATCCTTTATGACATAATGTATTGCTTTATCACAATGATATTTTAATATTTGTACTATATTTGAATGCTTTATGATATATTGTGGAATAATATGGAAAATATCTTTATGAATATTGATATCAAATAAATAAATTGTTTTTTTAGATGTGCCTCAAAAGTCAAATTTTTAGTACACCTCTTTTTTGTTTGGTATCCTTATGGGAATGTGGCACCATCCTTTTAAACAATTCCAATATAGTAGCCATAATGTATTTTTTTCCTGATGCACTGTATTCAGTATGACTGAAGAACATTTGACCTGGAGAGAAAATAGCCTAGTAACATTTGATTTTGCCAATATTCACACAGTTTCACAGGATGAATATTCTGTCAGATGGGGCTGTCAGTTAAATGTAAAATGCTCTGGTGAAATGCAATGGAAGAGGGAAAATGTGAGTTTAATTTGCTGCTCTGTGGCAAAGTCTGCAAAGCTTTCATTGTGATGAGACACCTTATTCACAAGCGAAAAACTGTTTAGGTTTTAAAATTGCTGTCGATTTTGTTTACATTAAGCTGATTTTCATATTACACCAGATTGATTTTCTTTGTTTAATAAAAATTACATGTTTAAATTGTAAATTAACATTAACCACTTAAGGACCAGCATCGTTTTGAAATTTAGGTGTTTACATGTTTAAAACAGTTTTTTTTGCTAGAAAATTACTTAGAACCCCCAAACATTATATATTTTTTTTCTAACACCCTAGAGAATAAAATGGCGGTCATTGCAATACTTTTTTTCACACTGTATTTGAGCAGCGGTCTTACAAGCACGCTTTTTTTGGAAAAAAATTCACTTTTTTGAATAAAAAAAAAAGAGAACAGTTAAGTTAGCCCAATTTTTTTATATTGTGAAAGATAATGTTACGCTGAGTAAATTGATACCCAACATGTCATGCTTCAAAATTCCGCCTGCTTGTGAAATGGCGTCAAACTTTTACCCTCAAAAATCTCAATAGGCAACGTTTAAAAAATTCTACAGATTGCATGTTTTGCGTTACAGAGGAGGTCTAGGGCTAGAATTATTGCTCTCGCTCTAATGATCGCGGCGATACCTCACATGTGTGGTTTGACCACTGTTTTCATATGTGGGCGCTACTCATGTATGCGTTCGCTTCTGCGCGCGAGCTCGTCAGGACAGGGCATTTAAAAAAAAAAAAATTATATATTTTTTAATTATTTGACATGATTTTATTTATTTTTACACTGTTTAAAAAAAAATTGTGTCACTTTTATTCCTATTACAAGGAATGTAAACATCCCTTGTAATAGAAAAAAGCATGACAGGTCCTCTTAAATATGAGATCTGGGGTCAAAAAGACCTCAGATCTCATATTTACACTAAAATGAAATAAAAAAAAGTCATTGAAAAAAATAACATTGAAAAAAATATGCCTTTAAGACGTATGGGCGGAAGTGACGTTTTGACATTGCTTCCGCCCTGCAGTGTCATGGAGACGAGTGGGTGCCATCTTCACCTTACTCATCTCCATGCACAGCTAGGCAACGGACGCGATCGCCTCCGCCGCTACCGATGGCTCCGGTAAGCAGCGGAGGGCACCGGATCGTGGCGGGAGGGGGCCCCTCTCCCACCACCGATAAAAGTGATCTCGCGACGAATCTGCCGCAGAGACCCCTTTTTTTCTAGTAGCCGTCCGCCGGCCGAAAATGGGGATGCTGGGGTTATGGCAGCTAGCTGCTGCCATAACAACGATATCCGTCCCCAAAAAAGAGACTACATTGGCGCGCGGTGGTCGGCAAGGGGTTAATGAGCCTGGTACATGCTATGAGTTTTTTCTCTTTCAACCCAGCGGGTTGAACGAAAAAAACTCTTGATCAGATGTTAGTACATGCCCCCTCCCCCCCGCCAAAACAAACACTCAAATCAGCACTCTTAGCGATTGGCTGAGAGTGCTGATCGGGAGCTGGTCGGCTGCTGGCTTTTCAGCATGCTCACCTGACAGAAGCCAGCCAAACAG
Organism: Aquarana catesbeiana; assembly: GCF_042186555.1. NCBI lineage: Eukaryota > Metazoa > Chordata > Amphibia > Anura > Ranidae > Aquarana > Aquarana catesbeiana. Next base: position 505,407,646 of record NC_133328.1, read on the forward strand.
CCAGTTTCTGTCGGACCGGCTGGCATACACATGGCACACGGGCCATATAATGGACAGTTTTTATTGAACCGGCCAATGTCACCTGGCATTCGGCCCGTGTGTACAGGGCTTTAATCTTGAATTAACCCATGACTGATCAATAATACAGTTCTCTTTGGAGGCTACAAAATGAAGGGCATCATAATGGGAAGCAGTTTTAAAGGCTAAGTGTACTTACAATACATTTTCCTTAATTAGGTACCCTCAACTTATTCAAAATTGGTGCTCAGGTTGAAGATTTTGTGAAGACTCTTTGAAGTGGTGGGCAACCCATACAGCAAAGATTTCAGATGAATATGTTTACAGGTAACTGCATGGAGGAGGGAAGTGAGACCAACTAAGGGTAAGTGCACATACTATAACACACTATAGCAGTATTATTTATTTTTGCTTACATTCACATGCAAACAATGTACATGTGGCTGATAAAGATGATCTAATACCATGTACACATTCCTTTATCGGATTAAGTACACATTGTTCTTATTTGTTGATAACTATTATCCACTATTAAAAATCTACCTAAATAAATGTAATGTTTATTTGCACTGACTAGGTAGCCACTTGCACATCTAACTTGAATTGTGCATTGTGATTTGCTTGCTACCTAATCTATCATGTGATCCACATGTCAGTTCCCCAGCAATGGGCAATACAAGTGAAAGCCATGGTCACAGAATTCCAGTTTTGTCTCATCAGTAGCATCCGTGCAGGTTTGGTACACTGATGATGTGGATAGAGAAGTAAGTAAATTACAGGGTGATGGATAGATTCACCTGTAGTTTGCTTGACAATGCAATGCTTTTCTTCTTGTCATCACGTCAAAGATGGTTACTGAAACTGGAAACAGCTATTCAATGGATATCTAAGGCAAACTCTTTATTTCTGTCTTCTTTGGATTCCTCTGCATGGAATCATGAATTTTTACAGCCCAAGTTCACTCAAATGTGGTTTTAAAATCTTAGAGAATGAAACAAAATTGACAACTTTTTTTAGGGGGAATTTCTCTAGGAATAATAGACCAGTCTGTAAGACCCCTCTCAAACTGCCGGCGTTTTTCAGGCACTACATCGCTAAAAATAGCGCCTGCATAGCGCCTGGAAAAAGGCTCCATTCACTCCAGTGCTCGGGCTTTCACACTGGAGCGGTGCGCTGGCAGGGCATCAGAAAAAGTCCTGCCAGCAGCTTCTTTACAACGGAGAAGGAGCGGTGAACTCGCCGCTCCTCCACCACTGCTCCCCATTGAAATCAATGGGGCAGCACTGCGATACCACCTCTGGCTGCGTTTTGTGGGCGGATTTAACCCCTTTTTGGCCACTAGCAGGGAGTTAAAACCTCCCCGCTAGCGGCCAAATAGTACCGCTAAAGCTACGGTAAAGTGGAGCTAAAAATAGCCCTGCCTTACCGCTGACACCTTAGGTGGCTCGGTGTGAAAGCCCTTTAAGTAATTCAATGGCTAAGAAAAAAAAAACATCGGTTTATAGCTTTGCAAAATATGACTTGTTGTGCAGATAAATAATAGTATAAATGGTAGAGGTGAAAAAATTGATAAATTCCAGTTAAAGTGGCTGTAAACCCTTACATATACCCAGTGAAGTGAACAGCCTCAGATGATATACAGAGAAAACAAATTCTCCTACATAGAATTTACTTGTTTACCTTATAAAAGGGCAAAAAATGTTAAAATCCTTCTCCATCTGTCAGGAGCACAGAGGAGGGGGTGGAAAGCTGCAGTCATGGTGTGTGGAGCTGATTGGAGGAAAGAAACACACTCCCCTCCAAAGGGCAGAAGAACTGTGTTGTGAATAGACAAGCTGCGTGCTGAGCTCCCTCCCCAACACACATTTTATCTTGTGTCAGAAAACTTCTCACAAGTGACTAATGCTGATAACAGTGGAACAAAGCACCAGAGAGAAATGACACTTAAAGCTTTGAAGAGAGATAAGAAAACACTACAGATATATTGTGTGTGCTTTGCTCATATTTCTTGACTGAGGGTTACAACCAATTTAAGGGGACTAAATATAGGTTCCAAAAAACTATACCAGCAAAGAAAATTGTAAAAACTCTTTTCTCTCACTGATCTCTGCTGTATTGAAGAGAAACTACCACAAGAACCTTCAGAACCCTACATGCCACAAAATGACAGATGCCTGGTCCCCTACTGCTTGATGTGGTTTTTCTATCAAATTCTACATCACTACAGGATGCAACAGTGATGTAGAAAGTAAACAAAAAAATGAAAAAAATCTCCAGTGCAAAATACTAATAGATAATTCACAGTAGTGCAAAACATACATCAGTGCACCTTTACATCAAAAAGCAAATTAACAAATATATAATAAAAAGTGAGTCCATAAAGTGAAAAAAGTCCAAATGAAAAGTGATACTGTGTGAAGGTCACCCTGTGACGAAGTCGGAAGTGATGAAACATGTCAGGGCGTGGCTATGCGGTGGCCAAGAGACGAGTTATGCCGGGCTTCACAAGTGGCAAGACATTAACAGCAGTTGCTTTACCAGCGTAGGGGGGGGTGAGATAACGGCAATGTGCCACTAGACGGCTCTTATATGTTTTAATGCAAGATACAAGAATTGTAAATGTGAGTTTAATGGAAGTTTATTAATTCAATTAATTGTTTTTGGAAGTAATGCAGGATTGGAGGTCCCATTTGCTTTTCCTTTTTTCGGAATGACACATGGTGAGACGAGACCCGTGTACATAAGCAGAGGGAGATTATACCACTGATTAAAGCGACATTATCTTTCATGAAAATACCAGACATATTGGTCTGGTGAGTGTTTACTCCATAAGTTGAAGGGAATCACATCAAGCACTCTAGTGGTGTATGTATGGTGCATTAATCATCCTTTAATAGTACTTCACATGGATGTTTATCACTTTTCATTTGGACTTTTTTCACTTTATGGACTCACTTTTATATCATATATGTGTTGACTTTGTTTTTTGATGTAAAGGTGCACTGATTTATGTTTTACACTATTGTCAATTATCTATTAGTGTTTTGCATTAGAGATTCTTTCATTTTTATTTTGTTTGTGTTCAATAGCAGCATCACGTATTATTTTGAAGCGATTGACCCATTAGCCCAGAGGAAAACATTTATTTAGTACAATTCCATTTTTGTGTCTTTTTAATTGATACCACAGTGGTGTAGTGGATAGCACTTTCACCTAGCAGCAAAAAAGGGTCGCTGGTTCGCATCCCAACCACGACACTATCTGCCTGGAGTTTACATGTTCTCCCTGTGCCTGCGTGGGTTTCATCCGGGTACTCTGGTTACCTCCCACACTCCAAAGACATGTTGGTAGGTTAATTAGATCCTGTCTAAATTGACCCTAGTATGTGTATGTATGAATGTGAGTTAGTTAGATTGTAAGCTCCTTGAGGGTAGGGACTGATGTGAACGTACAATGTATATGTAAAGTGCTGCGTAAATTGACGGTGGTATATAAGTACCTGAAATAAATAATAATAAATTGATGTAAAAAGGCCTGCAGATCAAATCACTGAGCACAGCAGTTAACCAGAAAGTCAACACACCAATGAATATTAATATTTTCAGGTGGTTGTTTCTCTTTAATGCATCATTGATTATGGTGTAGGCAGCAGTAAAGGTCAATATTTACTATCTGCTATGCAGAAGATCCTTTTTTTTGGAACATATATTTTATGGATAGATTGATTTTAAGCTGTAAGATCCTTTTATATCTATTAATACAGTATATAAAAGTTCAATGCCGAGAAACTTTAAAATTATCCCTTGCATTGGGGCTATACCTGCATTGAAAAGGTTAGCTGTAGACATGTGCACTGACAAAAAATTTGTTTGTTTTACTCAGAAATTTGAATTTCCAAATCTCCTAATTTTTGGAATTTGAAAATTCGGAAATTAAAAAATTTGAAAATCTGAAAAAAAGAAAGAAAATCAGTAAAATTCAAAATAATAACTAACTATTAAATTATAGGTATTGGATTGGAATTTCCTTTCAAATTCGTCTGTTTGTAAACGTAACAAATTCAAATTTATCTGAAGTTACCAATTATCCGAAATAACGAATGCCACATCTAAACAAATGGAATGGAACAAATAATAAATAATAATAATAAAAAGGTTTTATTATTATTATTGTTATTTATTATTATTAGATCTTTACGTTCCATTCATTTAGATACGGCATTCGTTATTTCAGATAATTCGTAACTTTGGATAAATTCATACACATTACGTTCACTAACAGCCAAATTTGAAAGGGAATTCCAATACCTATAATGTAATAGTTATTAGTTAGTTATTATTTCAGATTTTCGGGTTTTCAAATTTTCTGATTTTCATTCTTTTGAATTTTCAGATTTTCATTCTTATTTTCAGATTTTAAATTTCCAAATTTCCAAATTTCAGGAAATTCAAAAACTCGCAAATTCAAATTTAGAATTTTCGAAATTTCGAATATCCAAAATTTTCCAATTTCTGAAATGTCCAATTTCCAAAATTTAGAATTATCCAATTTCCAAAATTTAGAATTTCCGAATTCCGAATTTCTGAAATTTAGAATTTCCGAATTCCGAATTTCTGAAATTTAGAATTTCCGAATTCCGAAAATTCGGAAATTTGAAAATTTGAAAATTCGGAAATTTGGAAATTTAAATTTCAGAAATTGAAAAATTCGGAAATTCGGTAATTTCGGAATTAACAAATTTGTCAACATTTGTTAATAAACAAATTTGAAACTAAACGAATTGCACTTGTCTAGTTAGTTGCTTGTTTAGGTCTAGGGGACACAGATAGGAAGATTGACTTATCTGATCCTACACTCTTCTGCACTGCTAGACCAGTCCCTGCCCAAAGCCCTGCACTGAACATGATGATGCCAAGGGAAAATATACTGCCAGTTAGAGCTGCACGATTCTGGCTAAAATGAGAATTGTGATTTTTTTTTGCTTAGAAGATAGATCACAATTCTCTCATGATTCTTACGGCGTAACATCATCTTTCACATTAAACAAAACAATTGTACTAACTTTACCGTTTTATTTATTTTTTTAATATTCATTGAAGTGTATTTTTCCCCAAAAAATTGCATTTGAAAGACCACTGTGCAAATACAGTGTGACATAAAATATTGCAACAATCGCCATTTTATTCCCTAGGGTCTCTGCTAAAATATATATATATATATATATATATATATATATATATATATATATATATATATATAATGTTTGGGGGTTCCAAGTAATTTTTCTAGCAAAAAAATCTGATTTTAACTGTAAGAAACAAGTGTCAGAAAAAGGTTTAGACTTTAAGTGGTTAAAATTCCTGCATATTCACACAGAAGTTTTATCCCTTTGATCTAAGATGGAAGAGTTACAATGTTGTTAAAAACTTGGCAGACTGCTCGGTTTGGCAGACTGCCAGAGTGAGCAGAGTACTCTCTATACTTGTTACATGAAAGAATCGGGAAACTCTGCAATACAGATCGTCAGGGGTGTTGAATCAAGATCGCGATCTTTTAACGATTAATTGTGCAGCTCTACTGCCAGGGTACAGAAGAGCGGGGTAGTGAAGGATCAGATACTGTAAGTAAAAGTGCTTCTTCTCTGCCCTAGGTGAAAGGGGCACTTGACTCTTAAAGGAGGGTGCAGGTCCACTTCAAGGGAGCATTTTAAAGTTTCTCAGAGTTGGGCTTTAAAGCTAAACTCCAGGAAAACAGCTAAATACAGAATTGTATTGGATATTTGGGAGCTGTCTTACCTGCCAATGGATTTGTATATCTGTCCAATCAGTTCTGACAGTTACACTGCTCTACTACACAGCACAGCTCTGTTTAGCAGGGCGGGAAACCTGATTTTTCTTTTCTACAGTTAAGTAGTATTTACGGGTCTATTGTCATACCCAGCCTGTGGCTAAATAGTAAGAGTTAAGCAGCTGACTGATAAGCTTATCATTCTGCTCTCTTTTTTTGATCAGTATGCTCCTTGTTAGTACATGACCACTGTAGTAGGACTGGGATGTGTTGCTTCTCCCTCTCCCAGTCTGAGGTCTGATGTACAGTGGACTGAAAGAGGGTAATACCAAGGTAAATTTAGGTATTTCAATGCTTGAATTTTAAAATACCTTTAGTTAAAGATGTGTGAATATTCACTTTAATCATTCAATCATTAGCTGCTGAAATGTGCTTTAATGTGAATAATTTGCTTTTCACATGATTGGATAAATAAAGTGAATCTTTATTTTGTGAACATACTCAATTCTGTAAATAAATTAGCCTCTTTGACTCTAACAACTAAGAATAATTTACATAAACAATGTAATTGTTCAAACAAACACAATATTGTGCATTTGGGTTTTATTACCTGCATCTGCTATTTATTTAATGGTTAGTTATGGCTAAGATGTGAGTGTGAAAACGTATAGAACGCAGTCTTTCACTGACACAGAATCTTATAAGGAAAACAATTAGACACGCATGGATCATTTCTTCCATGTAAACTGCATTGCAGTTTTCCAGTCATGTATCTTATGTTTATTTTTTAGATGTTCCACACTTGCTGATACATTGTGCAATTGTTCTCATGTGCAATATTTTGCAAAAAAAAAAAAAAAAGCTTTATTATACAATATCAGATCACTTCATCTGACAATAAAACATATCCCTTAAAGCTTATTTTGAAATAGTAATTTCTCATTATATAGATTTGTTTTCTTTTCAAATTAGTGCAAATAAAAACTTTCGAGCCTGAGCAACTTATGTAATTACAATGGACACATGTTAAACTGAAACAAAAAAAACAAAACAGACTCTGCTGAGTGGTTATAATTATAATATATATTAAGTATGTCATTAGTAAATATTATATACAATGTATTTAAATAAATAGAATTGTTTTCGGCCCTGTTCAATGTTTTAAAAAATGTTTTATTCACATGACTATGGAATGTTCAATGTAAAGAAAAAGATGCTTTAATAAGAAAACAGTAACTCAGATCATCGTGGTATAGACGTCCGATTTCAAGGCACATTCTTGGCAAATCAGAGTTCTGTTTTAATAGATCAGACCTGGAATTAAAGGAAAAAATTATGTTAGGTACAAGCGCTATGAACAGCATTTTAAAAGATCAAGATAGCCTAATTCCCTATTACAAATGTTCGTACAGTTTGTGAATTTTTCAAAATGTCCTTCTCTTGGTAACAGGTCACTACAGGGGTTATTTACTAAAATAATAGTCACAAATTCAATGTTAATTTAACAAAGTGATTGTTTACTTTGATTAGTGCACAGAGTGAAGTTTACTTTAACCCTTGATAACTTTATTACTGGGCCATAGCTGAAAGATGGCCACAACATGGCTCTCTTGTTCTGGGAGGGCGTCCATGGAAGTCCTCCCAGAATGTGCCTCCCCGGTTCCCCCAGGGGCGTACATTGGGTGAACTCTGTAATCGCTGTGTCCTTTGTACACAACTGATTACACATCCAGGAAAAGGGCCAATCACAGCAGCCCTTTACCATGTGATCAGCTGTGTTCAATCACAGCTGATTACATGTGAAAAAACTTGCCGGTTATCGGCATTCCTTTCCTCGCAATCTGTCACTGTGTGAGGAAAGGAGAGATGCTTAGCGGCAAGGCATACAAGGCTAACATTTACAGTGATAATCAGGGCACTGATAATTAGTGCCCTGATCATCAGTGCAGCCCCATCAGTGCCCATCAGTGCAGCTTATCAGTGCCCATCAGTGCTGCCTATCAGTGCTCATTAGTGCCACCTCATCAATGCAGTCTCCTCAGTGTTGCCTCATCAGTGTCAATCAGTTCTACCTCATCAGTGCAGCCTCATCAGTGCCCATCAGTGCAGCCTCACTAGTGCCCATCAGTGCAGCCTCATAAGTGCTTGTTAGTGCAGCTATATCAAAGCACATAAGTGAAGAAAAAAATTACTTATTTGTAACATTTTAATACAGAAACATGAAAAAAAAGGTTTTCCTTCAAAATGTTCGGTCTTTTTTTAATGTATTTAGCAAACCAATTAAAAACCTAGTGGTGATTAAATACCACCAAAAGAAATCTCTGTCTCAAAAAATTTTTTATAAAAATTTAATTTGGGCACAGTATTGCATGACTGCGCAATTGTCATTCAAAGTACGACATCGCTGAAAGCTGAAAATAAGCCTGGGCAGGAAGGGGTTGAAAGTGCCCAATAGTGAGATGGTTAGATGCCCAATCATGTGAAGTGGAATGAAATAAATCAGAATTTTACTTTATATATGACAGAATGATTGAAGTTAACACAACTTAGCTTATTTGCTAAGCTTACTGAAAATTTATTCTGCAGAAGGGACATTATCTATTTCTTTAATAAATCAACAAAAGGAATGAAAACACAAAAGATGTAGGGGAACGTAACACCACAGTGATAATTTAAAATTAAATTAATCATTTTAAAATTTACGCCTATATGCAGTGTATATACCGTATTTATCGGCGTATAACACGTGCCAGCGTATAACACGCACCCCAAGTTTAGGAGGGAATTTTAAGGAAAAAAACTTTTAGGAGGGAAGTTTAAGGAAAAAAAACTTACATTTAAATGCCCATCAATGCAGCCTTACCAGTGTCCATCTGCAGCCTTGTCAGTGTCATTGAAGCCTTCTCAGTGCAGCCTTGCAGCCATGTCAGTGCAGCCTTGTTAGGGCACCTTTCCCCAGTGTCCATTGCAGCCTTGCCCCAGTGCAGCCTTGTCAGTGCAGCCTTGCCCCAGTGCAGCCTTGCAGCCATGTCAGTGCAGCCTTGTTAGTGCAGCCTTCCCCAGTGTCCATTGCAGCCTTGCCCCAGTGCAGCCGTGTCAGTGCAGCCTTGCCCCAGTGCAGCCTAGCAGCCTTCCCCAGTGTCTATTGCAGCCTTGTCCAGATTTAAATATGGTGCCACGGAGGGACTCGGTGGAACAGAGCGAGCGCCACTGAGATCGCAGGGACTGGGTGGAGCCAAGATACACATAGCCGAGTGTGCTCGGCTCTTCTCGGCTCTGCTCACAGTCACGCCCAGTCCCGCCCTATAATGGACATAACACAGGTCCAATGGTGAGACTGGGCGTGACTGAGCGGAGCCGAGAAGAGCCTAGTACACTCGGCTATGTGTATCTCGGCGTGATCGCTCCACTCCACTCACAATCAGCGGAGATCAGCGGGGAATCGACGTATAACACGCACCCATGATTTTCCCCTGATTTTAAATACGGTATATATACATATAAACAGTATCTCACAAAAGTGAGTACACCCCTAACATTTTTGTAGATTTTTTTTTTTGTAAATATTTGAATATATATTTTCATGTGTCAACCCTGAAGAAATGACACTTAGCTACAATGTAAAGTAGTGAGTGTACAGCTTGTATAACAGTGTAAATTTGCTGTTCCCTCAAAATAACTCAACACACAGCCATTAATGTCTAAACCGCTGGCAACAAAAGGGAGTACACCCCTAAGTGAAAATGTCCAAATTGGGCCCATAGTGGCAATATTTTGTGTGGCCACCATTATTTTCCAGCACTGCCTTAACCCTCTTGGACATGGAGTCCACCTGAGCATCACAGGTTGGCACTGGAGTCCTCTTCCTCTCCTTCATGATGACATCATGTAGCTGGGGGATGTTAGAGACCTTGCACTCCTCCACCTTCCATTTGAGGATGCCCCACAGATGCTCAATAGGGTTCAGGTCTGGAGACATGCTTGGCCAGTCCATCACCTTTACCGTCAGCTTCTTTAGCAATGCAGTGGTCATCTTGGAGGTGTGTTTGGGTTTATCATGTTGGAATACTGCCCTGTGGCCCAGTTTCCGAATGAAGGGGATCATGCTCTGCTTCAGTATGTTACAGTACATGTTGGCATTCAGGATTCCCTCAATGAACTGTAGCTCCCCAGTGCTGGCAGCACTCATGCAGCCCCAGACCATGACACTCCCACCACCATGCTTGACTGTGACACACTTGTCTTTGTACTCCTCACCTGGTTGCTGCCGCACATGCTTGACACCATCTGAACCAAATAAGTTTATCTTGGTCTCATCAGACCACAGGACATGGTTCCAGTAATCCATGTCCTTCGTCTGCTTGTCTTCAGAAAACTGTTTGCAGGCTTTCTTGTGCATAATCTTTAGAAGAGGCATCCTTCTGGGACAATAGTCATGCAGACCAATTTGATGCAGTGTGCGGCGTATGGTCTGACCACTGACAGGCTAACCCCCCACCCCTTCAACCTCTGCAGCAATGCTGGCAGCACTCATACATCTATTTCCCAAAGACAACCTCTGGATATGACGCTGAGCATGTGCATTCAACCTCTTTGGTCGACCATGGCGAGGCCTGTTTTGAGTGGAACCTGTCCTGTTAAACCGCTGCATGGTCTTGGATAACATGCTGCAACTCAGTTTCAGGGTCTTGGCAAACTTCTTATAGCCTAGGCCATCTTTATGTAGAGCAACAATTCTTTTTTTCAGATCCTCAGAGAGTTCTTTGCCATGAGGTGCTGTGTTGAACTTCCAGTGACCAGTATGAGAGTGAGAGCGATAACACCAAATTTAACACACCTGCTCCTCATTCACACCTGAGACCTTGTAACGCTAATGAGTCACATGACACCGGGGAGGAAAAATGGCTAATTGTGAGATTTTAGTAACTAGTTTTACAGATCTATCTATCACATATTTACAAACCTTCATTTTAGCCTACTTTGATCATCTACAGTAAAAAGCTTTCTCCCACCTTATTACAATTTAGAATAAGGCCATTGTCGTAAGACTGAAAACAATTTGTGGAATTACATTAACAAGATATAACTTTTATAAGATTTAAAGACTAAGCTCGTGTTTACTTTAAAAGCAGATCATGTATGGCAGCCAAGCAACTGACATTATCAAAAGAAGAGAATAACTGAGACAAAGTGGAACTTCTGATAGTAGCAAATAACCACAAAGGAATTTAATTTCTTGCAATTGCTATGTACAACAACTTCATTTTACCCATGGAACATGTCTCTATTCTTTACTCAATAAACATAGATTTGAATTCAATGTTTTATGTATACGGTCATTTTACTTACACCATTAATTTAGGGTTGTGAACACAACTGACTCTTAGCCAATCTTATTAGCAGCCTTGCACATCTTTTGTAAGCTGTAAAGAGAAAGTATAATTGATAAAATAATATATTTTAAATATGTGTTTAAGTACTGTAAGGCAAAACATACACAGTTTGAGCTACCCAAGTATTTGTCAGCTCAGTAGTAACTTGTAAAACCAGGGCTTGGTAAAATATTTCAAACAGCTTGCTCCAACAGTAAAAATGTTAAAAAGCATTCATGGTTTTTAATCAATTTTGTTGTTATGTATTTTTCTAATAAAATAATTTTTTATAGAATGTTTATGTAGTTGTGCCTAAAAAGTCCAAAAGTCCCCCCTGTTTGTTTTTTGAATACGTTATTGTAGGACGCGGCACAGGTATTTTTGGTGTATCCACGGTGCCACTCCGTGTTACGATACATCCCTAACATTGTAAAAAGCATTCATGCATCAACAGTAAAAAATAAAAAATTATGGGAATACAAATTATGTATTTGTTTTCATTTTTATGGATCCATATGGCTTCATTTGTCTCCTGAACTAGCTTGGTGATCTTGGCATTGGTCATTTGCTGCAAGCAACATGATTACAAGTGTGACTTGGACATAAAATCACACCACAACTGCAATTTATGTACTTTTTACCAGTAATTTTTTTAACTACCGCGTTTCCCCCGAAAATAAGACCGGATCTTATATTAATTTTGGCTACAAAAAACACATGAGGGCTTATTTTCAGGGGATGTCTTATTTATTTACAGTATGTACAATGATGATCTTAAAGTACTTGTAACCCTAAAAAAATATATTAATAATATCCTGATCCTTTAACGCATGATAGAAAGCACAGTGCTTGTGCTGTGTCATTTACCCCTCTCTATGTTCTAAAAAAGTTTTAAAAAGTTCCTGTGTCCCCTGTCTTCTCTCCCCCTCTCCCCGTCAGCTTAGGAGTCAGCATTATGACATTCTGTAATCCCAAAAATAAACCTCAAAGTCATTATATAATTATTTTACAAAACGGATTACATAATTTTACAATATGCAGTATGTCGCCTTTTGAACTTTATTGCGGAAAATACCTTATTTACAGTGCTGCTGGGTGCTCACGTGACCCGCTCTTCTTCCCCGCTCCAAATACTGCAGAGGGAGGGGCTGAGGAGAAGATCTCTGGCAGGTGACGTGAGCGCACACTGCAGGACACACTGCACATTATATAATCTTTTTACAAAACTGATTACATGTTTTTACAAGGACTTTAACTTGGGATTTTTTTGGGGGTAGGGCTTATATTGCAGCCACCCCCAAAAATCCCGCTGGGTCTTATTTTCGGGGTAGGGCTTATTTTCGGGGAAACAGGTTAGGTAATCAGACTATCCCCCAATACCTTTCTCCAGTAATCCTCAATCCACACAAAAGCATAATGTAATCCCTAGAAACTCAGCAACTTGTAATTCACATCAGAAACCCCACTCCTTCTTTTCAATGATTCACCCCTGAGCACCACTTTGCATTACCTTTCTCAGTAATCCCCAACCTCCACACTCACATCATGAATTTAATTCCTAGCAAATTATAATAAATTATAAATAACAGCAGTCCCCCCACCCCCGGCATCCTTCAGTGCCAGCTGCTGCTCACTACCTGCTACTGTGCAAGTTTTTGCTGTGAGATGGAGTGGTATTCTACCCACACAACACTTCATCTTCTCTCAAGCAAGCAGCGTCCTTCACCCTGACCTGTAGCCCAAAAGGTAGGTGCCTCCTACCTCTACATGTATAATGTATAATATATGTATATATATATATACATACACACACACAGACACACATACATTGTATGTGTGAGTGCATATATATATATATATATATATATATATATATATATATATATATATATATATATATATATATATATATATATATATATATATATATATATATATATATATATATATATATATATATATATATGAACCCTATGGACTAAGACTGGGATGACATTGAAGTTCATATGCGTGTAAAGGCAGGTGTCCCAATACTTTGGGTAATATAGTATATATACACTGACACACAGAAATTCGTTTTAAGCTTTTTCGCATGTAGATTTAAATAAAAAGGCCACAGTTTTTATTTAATTTATACTTACAAGTTGATGTTGAACAGTCTTTGGTGTTGTGGTAGAGTCGATAGAACTGTTTACTGCACTCTGGTGAGAATATTACTGGACCTGCTAAAATAAGAGTGAAGGCAATTTGTTTACTTGAACTTTTTTGCAGACATAGGCTGATTCAATAAGGCAGTGTAGAGAGTTAGGGTGTACAATAACCCATAGCTCCCAAAAACTCCCTCCTTACTTTTATTTTATAAACTTGGACAATGAAACGGACATCTGTAGGAACAAACCATAATGCTCCACCTACTGGCTGCATTTGGTAAAAACGAAATAGGCAATATGTCATATTTTCCTTACCAATATCAAACATGAAACAGTTTTTACTCTTTAGTTTCAATAGTTTTTATTGATTTTTAAAGTTTACACAAAAGGAGACAAACCTTTGGGTAGGATTGAAAGTTGTAGATAATATTGGGTTACTTTTGCAGGGAGTATTGTGAGTAATTGAGAATTCTTTTTCAGTAGGTGAGCTATCTGCGTATATTTATATTGCTCTTTGAGGGGCAATTTGTGTCCTAGTTGTAAGGTACCAAAAGGTTTAAGTGATGGGCCTTCTAAGATATCTTCTTTTCCTTCCATGTATTAAGGTTAATATCTGGTATGATTTGGGCAAGTGCAGAGATGAGGAATATCAAAGGTGTTACTTTACCACTCCACTGTTGATATTTACGAAGATGAACCCTTGCTCGTATTTATGCTAGGATGGGGGGTGCTAGCTTACTGTCTAGAGAGGTGTTATAAGGAGCAGTTAGTAAAAAGTATTGTAAGTTCCCCTTTGGGATTTGAGACTGTTCTAATTCAATCCATAATGCTTTGGAATTAGGTAGCATCTAGTGATGGAGTTGTGCTAGTATTGTTGCAAAATAATAGTCCTGCAAGTGTACATGACCCACTCCACCCTCCTTCCTGTGTTTAATTAACCTGCTAAATGCACATCTGGCCCTCTTTCCCTGACAAAGGTATTTATTTAGTATTGGTTGTGGGATTGGTAAAGTCCTAAAGAGATACAATAATTGTGGCAATATTTGCATCTTAAAAGCTGCCAGTCGACCCATCCATGATAATTCAGTTTGAGCAAGTTTGTTAAACTTGGACCCTAATGAGTTTAGGAAGGGTGTGTAATTGGCTGGTATAGGACCTGCAAGTTTAGGAGTCAGCGTGATGCCCAAGTATTTAAAACCCTCCTTTTTCCATATGTATGGAAATTGTTGGGCTAGTTTTTGTTTGGTCTCATTCGGGATACCCAGGTTTAAAATGTAGGATTTGGTCTTGTTTACTTAATAGCATGATACACCATTAAATGTTTGCAATACCAGGTGGACTGAAACCAAGGAAGTGTCTGCCCTTGTGAGCATCAGTATGATGTCATCAGCGAATAAACTGATGGTGTGGTGTCTCCTGCCAACCTGTATACCCATTATGTGAGGATGTGAGCATAAGTAGGAGGCCAGGGGTTCCATCAACAAATTGAAAATCAGTGGGGAGAGAGGGCAACCCTGTCATGTCCCGTTAGGTATTTCCAATGGGGTACATAATGCCCCTGAGATGTAAAATTGGGCCGATTGGTGGATGTAGAGTGCCATTATGGCTGAATAGATGGAGCTCCTAAAACTAAACCTAGCCAACACCTGTGCTAAGAACTGCCAATTTATCCTATCAGATGCCTTCTCTGCATCCAATGCTAGGAGCAGAGAAGGAGTTTTGTGTTTATTGGCCACATGAATCACATTTATTAAATGTCGGGTAGCATCAGCTGTCTGACGTCCCTTAGTAAATCCAGATTCAAGAGAAGGTAGGATGTTTAACAGTCTGGTAGCCAATAGTTTTGAGGGATGGGCCAAACAGATCCCTGTTTGGTTCGCAACAGAACTTTCGAACACCGCAAAAGTTCGGACACGAACAACGAACCCCATTAAAGTCAATGGGACCCAAATGTTAAAAATCAAAAGTGCCAATTTTAAAGGCTTATATGCAAGTAATTGGGCATACAATGGTTATAGGGGTCCGGGTCCTGCCCTAGGGGACATGTATTAATAAAAAAAAGTTTGTGAAAAATGTAATTTTTAAATGAGCAGTGATTTTATTGATTTTGTGAAAGTGAAGTGAAAGCCTAAAAATGAAAAATTCCTTCCAATATAGTGCCTGGGGTGTCCCTTTAGTCTACCTGTGGCAGATTTGTACCATGCCTAGAATCTGCTGCAGCAATAATTGCATTTATAAAGCCAAAAAAAAAATCATTTTCCCTGCAAGCTGCCTTTATTAGCAACAGCTGGGAGCCAATGTGTATGATAAGGTCACAATGTAGTGCACTGGGAACAAGATTAGAGTTTTTTGGATACATTTTGGTGTCACTTTGACTTTGTATAGAAGTAACGGGTGCAGAAAAATTGGTCTTTGGTACTCTTGATAAAAGCAAGAATTGGTCTTGCCGTAAAAAATTGCAATGATATGCACCTGTCAAACAGGTGCAGACAAATAGGTCTTTGGGTCTTAATTGTGCCCATGAAACCTATACCAAAAACATTCTTCCAGATGAAATGATTAAACACCCTCAAAGCTAGGCGGCCTTGAAGTTCTGCAGAGATTCCACATCCCAAAAAGACTTTATCAGTGACATCGGCATCAGGGGCTTCATAGCTGGTAATCCAGGACTGATTCATTTTTTATAAAAGTCAAAGGGTCCACGGAGTCTGTGGACAGACGCATTCTATAATCCTCATCCTCCTCCCCTTTCTCCTCCTGTGTGTTCTCTGACATAGGAATGATGGTGTCTGGATAAAGTGGGCCTTGAGAGGAAAGGAAGTAGTCCTCTTCCTCCTGCTGCTCTGCCTCCAGTGCCCTGCCCATAATGCCATGCAGAGTCTGCTCCAGCAAGAACACAACAGGGATTGTGTCACTGATGCATGCACTGTCACAGCTCACCATCCTTGTGGCCTCCTCAAATGGTGACAATACAGTGCATGCATCCTTAATGATCAGCTATTGGCGTGGGGAAAAAAAGCCGAGGCGGCCTGAGCCTGTCGTTGTGTCGTATTCGCACAGGTACTCGTTGACAGCCCTCTGCTGCAGCATTGACAAAGTCGAGTTTCACCTGGTGGGCATGTCACAAATCCCACGGTTTACGGCCAGGTGGTTTTCCAGCTGAATTTCAGCCAACCGAGCACTGGCTGTGTATGACTGCCTGAAATGGCCACAGACTCTTCTGGCCAGCTTTAGCACATCTTGCAACCCTGGGTACATTTTTAGGAAACGCTGCAGCACCAACTTTAGGACATGTGCCAGGCATGGCAAATGTGTCAACTCTCCCTGTCTAAGGGCAGGCAAGAGGTTTGAGCCATTATCGCACACCACCATTCCTGGCTCCAGGTGGCGGGGTATGAATCACCTCTTGGCCTGTCCTTGCAGAGTTGCAAGAATCTCTGCTCCGGTGTGGTTCCTGTCCCCTAAACACACCAGCTGAAGCACTGCATGGCTTCTTTTAGCCTGACTCTGGGTATAGCCCTTTGAACGCTTAGGGGGTACCTGATGTTTATAGGACAATTCTGCAGAGGAGGGCATGGAGGTGGCGGAGGAGGAGGGGGTAGAGCTCACAGGTCTGGCATCATCACCACCAGCTGTATGGAGACGTGGGGGCACAACAAGCTGCAGCACTGAGCCCTGTCCTGCATCCTTTCAAGTTACAAGCAGCATTACCCAGTGTGCTGTGAACAAAATATATTGTCACTATCCATGCTTGCTGGACCATGTGTCAGCAGTAAGGTGAATTTTACGGCTGACTGTGTTGCCCAACAATGCCAGAACATTCCCTTCCCCATGATGGTAGAGAGATGGCATGGCCTTATGTGTAAAGTAGTAGCGACTGGGAACCTGCCATTGTGGTAAAGCAAACTGTGCAAATTCACGGAAGGGGGCAGAATCCACCAGGCTGAAAGACAGAGGTTGAAGAGCCAACAGCTTTGACAAGCTTGCATTTAGACGCTGGGCATGCGGGTGGCAGGGACTGTATTTTTTTTTCTGCTGCAGCAGATGGGGCATAGAAATTTGCCGGTTACTGTCTACAGCTGGTGGTGTGCTGCTGGCAGATGTGCTGCTAGGACCTGGGACGCCCTGTGCTATACCATCATCCCTGTCAGTGGAGGCTGCTGAGAGGTAATGACTCGGTATAGCAGGGGCAGACTGAAGTGGGTAAGGAGGAGGAGGAGGAGAAAGAGGAGGAGGAGGGGGGACAGATTTGTGCCCCTTTTGTGTGGCTTTTAGGTTCTTTTGCCAACGGGCTGAGTGGTTGGACATTAAATGCCTTGTTAAGCATGTGTTACCCAAATGGTTGGTGTTTTTGCCACGTTTGATGTGCCTGAGACACAGTTTGCAAATAGCAACAGTGTGATCTGCTGCAGATGTGCTGAAAAAGGTCCAGACACCAGAGCTTTGGGGAGTGGGCCAGGAGATAACAGCTGCAGAATGTGATAGAATAGGGTGGCTGCTCTCTACTCTTTTTTGATGTCGGCCTCCTTGGGTTGTGCCGTCGCACCTTCAGTTTCCTCCTCTGCCCTATCTGGCACCCAAGTCGCATCAGTGACCTCATCATCATCATCATCATCTCCATCTCCTCAATCTTCATCATTACCAATGGAGACAACTTGGCAATACACTGCGGCTTGGGCAACATGAATGCCAATTTGTCTACCAGTATTCCTCCCTCTTTCTGGGCTCATGTTTCTTTCATCCTCAACCTCACAACCAACTTCTGAATTCAGTAATGTCTGGGCATCATCAAGGGGCAAGTGGCTGACGCTGTGGTCAAATAACTCAGCTGACTCCTCAATGGCTGATGTTGGGGCTAAGGCAGGAATAGATGTGGACAAGGAGGCAGGTTTATCCACTCTGGCAACTGCAGGGGACTGCACACTTATACTCTGTCATGCAAGCAGAGATGAGGAGGATGAGGAAGGTTTAGTAAGCCAGTCCACCACCTCCTCTGCATGCTGTGGCTGAATAGTACAGGCAAACTCATTAAACAGAGGAAATGCTGCCCAGCCTGAGGACTGACCACCACGTCCACCTTTGCCTGTGGACACATTTGTTGCTGGTTCCCTTGCAGTGCAAAGAGAATGTCTGCTTCTCCTTGTTGTCCTTCCAGACATTATTGGGAGGGAGGGGGCGGTGATTATAAGCAAATGTAAAGAAGAAGTTGAAATGTGTACGTAGATGCACTTTAATCAATGTAAAGAGGTGTTTGGTGCACTTTAATTTGAGTACTCACACTACACAGACACACTCCATGGATAAATAAAGTGAAAAGTCGCGCTAAGCAATGAGATTTGCAAAAATGAAAAACAAACAAATATTAGGTGAATAACAAACAACCCAATATATACTGATACATAGTGATATCTGCAAATTACAATAGGTGTATCTGATAACCCATAACGTGATTATACACCAAAAGTGAAAAAAAAAAAATTATACATATATATGGGATATTGGGACTCAGCGGTGACGTCAGGGCATAGCTCCTCCTCCCCAGGAGGAGAGGAGGAGCTACGCCCTGATGTCACCGCTGAGTCCCGGAAGCATACAGGCTTTGTACAAGCCAGCCGGCTAATCTTTCATATGCGTTTTAAACTCTCTTTTGATGTAAGTTGCCACCTGTTTTTATACTTAAATAAATGTAACAGGTTTACACTATGTGGAGTTTTCTTGTTTTTTTGGTATAATACTGGTTCCTGCTGATCCTGTCTGCTGACCACCTTTGCTGACACTTTGGAGACCAGGGCTTGCCAGTGGGATCCCGGGCTGGGGTTGCAGCCATTCGCTTTGTGTGGTCCCCTGTAACAAGGGACCAACACTTTCTGGTAAGCGGCAGTAATTTTCAGTGGTGGAGGAGATTTTCACATTTCACTAGTCACTTCGGTGTGAACTTTCACCATTCACCACTGTGGATTCACCTTCTATTGGAATCTATTGGAATCTTTGATGTTTACTCATACAGACTGTTTTTTTTTATGGACTGAATTTGTATAATTTCAAATCAATATCCCATATATATGTATAAATTTTTTTTTTTCACTTTCACATTTGGTGTATAATCACGTTATGGGTTATCAGATACACCTATTGTAATTTGCAGATATCAATATGTATCAGTATATATTGGGTTGTTTGTTGTTCACCTAATATTTGTTTGTTTTTCATTTTTGCAAATCGCATTGCTTAGCGCGACTTTTCACTTTATTTATACATATGTTTGGTGTAGTATAACACTTTTAGTCGCAGCTCTTTTTATGTATTTTACTTATAGCGCAGTATTTTTTATATATACACTCCATGGATGTACTATAATATACTGCAATATAATGCACCAAACGTACAGTGATGCACAGAACTATATGGCGTTGAACTGGCAGTAACGCATACAAAAGTAAATGGTGTTAAACTGGCAGTAATGCACAAAACTATATGGTGTTAAACTGGCAGTAACGTACACAGAACTATATGGCGTTAAACTAGCAGTAATGCACACAGAACTATATAGCATTAAACTGGTAGTAACGCACACAGAACTATATGGCGTTAAACTGGCAGTAATGCACACAGAAGTAAATGGCGTTAAACTGGAAGTAAAGCAAAAAACTATATGGTATTAAACTGGCAGTAAGGCACACAGAACTTTATGGCGTTAAACTGGCAGTAACGCTCACAGAACAATATGGCATTAAACTGGCAGTAACGCAGTCAAATAGATGATGTTCAACCGTCACTACACTGACGCTATCTGAACTGTCCCTACTCTAGCTATACACTAATGTAAAGATTACTGACACGGTCTCACTACGCTGCAACTATCTCAGCTGTCCCTACTCTACACTAATGTATGTATGAATGACATGAATGACACTACAGTGAAACTATCTGAGCTGTCCCTACTCTAGCTGCACACTATGCAAAGCTGAATGATGGTCCTCCTTACTACAATCACACTATCCCTAGACTGACACTAAACTAATATTCTACACTGACAACTGAAGCAAAATAGCACAGTATAGCACACTAACTAATAGCACTGAACAGAGCCCTGTTCTATCTCTCTTCATGCCGAAATCACACTGAAAATGGCTGACATTGAAAGAATACTTTTATACTGTGGGGCGGGAATGACTCTGACAGTGCTCTGTGCCCTGATTGGCTGAAGCTTTCACTGCTTCAACCAATCAGGGCTTGCAATGCACCGTTCAGTACCGCAATGCATTGTGGTCAGTTCGGGGGGGGGGCGAACAAACGGTCGAACGACCCGTTTGTTCGGCTATTCGCCGAAAGTCAGAACAGTGAAAGTTCAGCCTGAACGTATCCTTGGGTCGAACTCTTTACCCATCCCTAATAGTTTTGCGTAAATTTTTAGATCATTGTTAACTACTTGCCGACCAGCCACCGTCATTATACTGCGATCCCGTGGACCGTCATAGATGTACATTGGTCCCTTTAAGCGGGATAGCAAGTGTGCGCGATCGCGATGAGCAAGCGTGCGTGATCGCGATGAGCGATCGCAGGCACGAGAGGCAGAACAGGGACATGTGTGTGTAAACACACACATCCCAATTCTGTGAGGAAACATTCCTGAGTTGCTACGAGCTGGGAATAGGGATGAGCCTAACACCCCCCAGTTCGGTTCGCACCAGAACTTGCGAACAGGCAAAAAGTTTGTTGGAACACGCGTTACAACACCGTTAAATTCTATGGGACACGAACATGAATAATCAAAAGTGCTCATTTCAAAGGCTTATATGCAAGTTATTGTCATAAAAAGTGTTTGGGGAACCAGGTCCTGCCCCAGGGGACATGTATCAATGCAAAAAGAAGTTTTAAAAAGTTTTCTGGAGCAGTGATTTTAATAATGCTTAAAGTGAAACAATAAAAGTGTAATATTCCTTTAAATTTCATACCTGGAGGGTGTGTATAGTATGCCTGTAAATGGGCGCATGTTTCCTGTGTTTAGAACAGTCTGACAACAAAATGACATTTCAAAGGAAAAAAGTCATTTAAAACTACTCGCGGCTATTAATGAATTGTCGGTCCGACAATACACATAAAAGTTCATTGATAAAAATGGCATGGGAATTCCCCACAGGGGAACCCCGAACCAAAATAAAAAATTTTAAAAATGCGCGGGGGTCCCCCTAAATTCCATACCAGGCCCTTCAGGTCTGGTATGGATATTAAGGAGAACCCCGTGCCAAAATTAAAAAAAAATGGCGTGGGGTCCCCCCAAAAATCCATTCCAGACCCTTATCCGAGCATGCAACCAGGCAGGCTGCAGGAAAAGAGGGGGGGATGAGAGAGCACCCCCCTCCTGAACCTTAACAAGGGGACCCCCAGATCCCCGGCACCCCCTGTGTGAATTGGTACCATTTCACAAAAAATGTGTCAAAAAGGTTAAAAAACACAAGAGACGGTTTTTGACAAGTCCTTTATTAATTTCTTTTTCTTTCAGCTTCTTCTTCCATCTTCTTTCTTCTGGTGTACTTTCGGTGTTCTTCTTCTTCCTGCATCTTCTTCTTCATCTTCTTCTTCTCCATCTTCTTCTTCTTCGTCCTCTCTTCTCGTCCCGCATCTTCCTCCAGGCTTCTTCTCCGCTCTGTCCACACAATCCGCCTCAGTGGGAGTCTTCAGCCGTGTGACGCTTCGCTTAATCTGACATTTCTTATATAATGGAGGGTGGGGCCACCCAGTGACCCCGCCCTCCTCTGACGCACAGGGAATTCACGGGACTTCCCTGAGGCTTTCCCTGTTTTGTCAGAGGGGGGTGGGGTCACCCGGTTACATGACCCCGCCCCCCTCTGGGGAGTTTAGAGGTCACGTAACCAGTTGTTTAGGTTCATAAAGTGTACGGGAGTAAGCTTGGTGGGGTTAATTTTGTCTTGAAATGTTTCTATGATAGCTGGTGTTGGTTGTGGTATGGTGGGGTTGTTTATATAGTCATCCATAATATTGACTGAAGGCATCCGCTATGGCTTGGGGATTCTACTGTTTTGTTTGGATGTTGAGGTGTAATAAGTATGGGATTTGAGTTTCATATCTGTGTCCTCTAATCCGGTTAGCCAAAAGTTTTCCTGCTCTGTTGCCACTCGTGTAGTAGGACAATTACTCCAGGAGGAGCAGTCTGAGCTCATTGCGCGATTGTGTCAGTTGATCTGTCAGTTGTTGGAAGGGGTGTGTCATATTTTGTTTTTCAAGAGTATCAATTTTTGATATTAGCACTGCCAGTATGCTGCTGCCTCGTCCTTTTAATTCCCGCCGCTTGTTGAATAAGAATACCTCTCACAAATGCCTTATGGGCATTCCATACAGTAAATGGATCGGTAACCGATTCGCGATTATTCTTTAAAACTTCGTTGAGTTGCTGTTCAGTTTTGGACTTGGTTGGAGCATCCTGGAAAAGTTGAGGGGTTGGACCGCCATAGAAAGGTAGGGTTGTGGGTAGTAGAGTCCCCTGCTACTAGCTTCACCAAGGAATGGTCCAACCAAGTGATAGTATTGATTTTGGCAGATTTACATTTGAACAGCAACCATTTGTCTACCAAGAACAAGTCAATTTTGCTATAGGACCTATGACTGTTAGAGAAGAATGAGTAGTCTTTCTCGTTAGCGTTGAGGCATCTCCAGGTGTCATACAGTTCGTAGGTTTTTATCACCGATTTTAGTGACGGTGTAGAGCGTTTCGTTTTTGAGGTGAAGTCAAGGGATGGATCGGGAGTAATGTTGAAGTCCCCACAAAGCACCAACATACCCCTCTGTATTGAACAATTTTTTTTCATAATCTTGTGGAAGAACCTGATCTGTCTTGTATTGGGAGCGTAAATATTTGCCAAAGTGTAGGTAGTGGAGTTGATGTCACACACGAGTATTATAAAGTGGCCGTGTGGATCTGTGAGAACCTTGTGAAGCTGGAAAGCTACTGTATCCCTCACTGCTACCATCACTCCCTTCTTTTTTGCTTCTGCATTGGCAGTGTATGTGAATGAAAACATAGGGTGCATGCACTTAGGAGGTGCCAGGTTATGAAAGTGTGGCTCTTGGACACATACAATGTCACATTTTTGCTGGAGAGCTTCCGTCCAAAGAGATCTTCGCTTGGCCGGATGGTTAAGTCCTTTAGAGTTAATGGTCAGAAAATGTACCGCCATAAGACATGAGTATGGTAGTGCTGGGTATTGCATAATCTGAATGTTTCACTTACATTTAGCGATGTCACAAACCATACAGAAAGGGGGAGTGACGTCTGATGAGGCTCTGAACTCCATGTTCTCATCTCGATGGTGCTCTTTGGGACATTTAGAGAGGAGAAATCACTTCTGACTGTTGAAATAGAAAGGTGAGGCTTACATGAACAATACAAGAGCATAACATTGGCAAGTAGCCAAACAGGAAAAAAGGGTGGTTGGGTGTGGCTCATACTCAGAGATGTAGTGGGGAAAAACAAAAACAAAAAAAGTTTGGATCAGAGGAAAATCCTCCCAAGCGGGTGTATGTATGGATGAGCATTACCCTTGGCCAGGTTAGGTATGAGTACAGGCATTCTTGTGAGTTACTGTGCGCCAGTCAGGGTCAGGGCTGGCGGAGTTGCCACTCTGATGGGGTTGTGTCTGAGGTTCAGGGACAATCCCCCATGCATTTAGCAGGGCCATGCCTCTAGCAACCAAATCCATCACATGCTCTTTGCCATCTTTGGTAACGATTAGCTTTGTCGGTAATCCCCATTTATAATTTAGCTTGTGATTCCTGAGTGCTTTTGTGATGGTATTCAGGTTTCTGTACTTTTGGAGCGTGTACTGAGACAAGTCAGGCAACTGGTCCCTCTGTCTGGATGCCACCATTAATCATTCCTTAGCATGGTAGAAATTAAATCTCAGTATGACATCCCTAGGTATATTGTCAGAGAGATAGGTGGGTTTAGGTAGCTGGACAGATTCCGGGATCCCCCTTATCTTTACATTGTTCCTTCTGGATCTCTCCTCTACGTCTGCCATTTTGGCCTTAATCACCTCCAAATCATCCTCTTTACTTTCATTAGCATCCACCAAGTCATGAATTGTGGTTGCATATTCCCCCATCTTGGTCTCTATGTGTGTCACTCTAGCTGAAACAGACCGTAGTTCTGTGCTGAACTTATGTACACAAGAGATCATGTCTGAATGGAGAGAGCTTCTCAGGGAGACTAACATCTCCTCTAGAACAGTGTCTATAATAGGCTGATTATTTGTAGGAAACAGATCTATGGAGTCTGGCAGCTCCCTGGTGTCATCGCCTGAATCATGGAGAGAGTTCACCTCATGATCTGCATCCGCAGTATCCATCCAGAATCTTGCCTTTACTGGGCTCCCAGAGGTTGGTGTGGCTGGCAAAGATTGTGGACTTTTAGGAGGGCTGCTCCTTTTTTGAGTTGTCCCCTTCTGTGCGGAGTGTTTTGTAGAGCCAGATGCCAGGGTGAATGAGGAGCCGGCGCCATATTGTTTAGGCCCGGTGTGGAAGAATGCCGTTCTTCAGTTTCTGAGGGCAATTCCCCTCCTTCCTGCACCTGGGCATGATGACTCTTCATTCCTCGGGTGCTGTAGAGCTAGAACACTGGGTTTGGGTGAGAAGAGATGGCCCTGGTAGGTCGATGTGAGCTGTGTTTGTCCCGCTGGTACCGGAGCTCCGCAACTAAGGGTGCATCACAGTCTCCAGCTAGCTCTGCCCCCTATGTTTTACTCTTTAATTCTGAATACAATATATTAGTAAAGTATGTAAAAAAATAGAATAGATTCTCCTTCAAGTATATGTAAACCCAATCTGTAAAATCTTATATAAGCTTTAACATATCAATTTCAATTTCAAACATTATTCATTTAATTATAATACTACCTGGTGATCCTCAGAATATATTTAAAACTGGATAGAAGAGTAGTTAGGGGCACTAATAGATGGGGGTATATTTTATTTGTATTGTATAACATTATAGGGGTACTGCTATAGTATATTGTATTATGTGATTTTAATTGATACATTAAAAAATATACATGAATTTGTGTCGAAGTGACACCTTTAAAGTATTGTGCTGTAGCGTATCCATAATACATTCTTTATAGAAATAAAAAAGAAACACCTAACAGTTCAAAGTGATAACATATCTACTTTATTATTGCACAGCCAATTGAAGGTGTTAAAAGGAAAGGGAGGACATTGCAGGGCAGTAGTCTAGAAGTGAATTGGAGTTGTACATCATACCTCCCACACCTTTTATGTTAAACTTAAGTTTGCTATACTGTGTACCTCAAGTACAAAACTATTCTTTGAAAGGTTGAACAGACGTGACCATGCACAAAATGTAATTATTAGCAGTCACTATGTAACCTAAACACACGGTTGAGATAAAAGGATGATACAAAATATGTCAATGAAAGCTAGGTTTCCTTTTAAAGATAGCATCTACAATATAGAAAACCATTATATACCACATATCATGAAGTTTCAATAGAGGAAAAATAGTACATATTTAAAATATTTCATGAAGAAACACGGGCCAGAGCAAAAACCAGATGTTTAACTAGTATGACGCCATTACACCACAAAATCATGCTGTTTTTCCTATATAAATGATGGGATTTCTGATTACTGTAATACATTATGCTAGTATATACCAGATGAACTATTGTCCTACAATTCATTTCACCACAATTGTAATACTTTGACCTTTTCTTTGATTCAGATTGTGCTATAAATTACAGTGAATGATACTGTGGATACCTGCAGAAAGCCCAACAGCAGCTTTTGTAAACAGATAGAAATGAGTCCTAACTAGAGCAGCTGTTAGCCCAGACATAAATGCTTAGTCTGCCCTCCAAGACCCCAGTCTTTTGGAAAAAAGTAAAATGCAAGTCCAGAATCACAATCCTAACAACATTAGAGTGCAGAAGTCCTTGCAATGAAGGAGAAACAGTAGAGCCCCACAGCAGAAAACATAGTCTTAAAAAATGTCTCTAGTTAGGATAGAGGCCAAAAGAATCGACTCTATGCAGTTAACCTACAATTTAGTGCCTGTTCTTCACAGTATGCAGGGTCAGTTATCTGTCCAGGTATGGCACTTTATAAGAGTTTGAGGGCAGAACTGCCACTAGGTCAGGTATCTGCAGGGACTCTCTACCCTCTCCAGTATGACATAATGCCCTCTGTTCAGCACAGAGAACATTAATATTCACAATTGTTCTACATTTGATTCAAAATGGAGAACCGCTCAAACACATGTCAGGAGTTGAACTGTGCCCTAATTGCTGATTTCTCTAAATGCTGAACAGAGCATCACACCCTGCCTGTAAAACAGACACAGACTCTTCTTCTGACACCTGTTGACACAAACTTGCATGTTCCTCAGATTACAGTGCCAAATTCAGATAGCCTTAGGGAAGAAACCTCAAATTTGACATTCAGGTAACCCTATAAAAGGGAACCTCCAAACTCTTCATATTGATAAAAAGAAATTATACATTTACAGACTTTAATAATAAAGAGTTTTTTTGCAGTATCACATTATCAACTTTACCAGTTTGTGGTGAGCAGAATTGTTATAATACACTGCACTCAAAAGCAGAGGTATCCATGTAACTTTAAACATTTAAAACATTTTGCATTGATAAATATATCACGTTTGTTGCATTATCTGATTTGCAGGTGTGCAAATGTATCTAGAAAGTTATTTGTGCAATAACACATCTTGTGGGGCTTCAAAATGTATGCTTTGTCCGAGCAGATATAAATCACTACTTTAGAAGTTATGCTGGAAGTATCCCTGAATCAAATACATCTGTGCTTTCCAGCAATGGTAGTTCAAGCCTGCTGAGTTCACATATGCTTTCCCATTGGTTACCCCTCAATTGTAAAGTGAATCTATCACAAAAAATTATGTTTGCTGTTAATATGCGCTATATATAAGAAGGCCAGGGCACAGAGTGATTTTCAACTACTCGTGGAGACATTACATAGAAGTGTTGAAGCTTGCCAATTTTTTTTGTAATATATGATATGTGTACTTTTTGGGATAATTTATTCCTGCAAATTGTGTAACATACAGTGCCTTTGTCAAGACAATATGGTGAATTCTGACAAACTAATGTAAACACCATAATGCTTTACTAATATTAGATGCTGCAGAACAGGGTATAAGTCCTCAGAAACAAATCTGTCAGGAGAAATATATGTTGGCTGCTTTTGACAACCTTTCAGAAAATTCTAGTTTCCTGGCTGTCTTTCTATACACAGAACAGCAATAATGCACAGTGGGGGTTATTTACAAAAGGCAAATCCACTTTGCACTACAAGTGCAAACTACAAGTGCAAAGTGCACTTGAAATTGCACTGAAAGTGCACTTGGAAGTGCAATCGCTGTAAATCTGAGGGGTAGATTTATAACGAGGGGAAGCTCTGCTGATTTTATCATCCAATCATGTGCAAGCTAAAATGCTGTTTTTTATTTTCCTTGCATGTCCCCCTCGGATCTACAGTGACTGCACTTCCAAGTGCACTTTCAGTGCAATTTCAAGTGCACTTTGCACTTGTAGTTTGCACTTGTAGTGCAAAATGGATTTGCCTTTCATAAATAACCCCCAAAGTCAGTAAACATTAGCCATGAATTACCAGGAACAGGTGAAATCTGACTAGTTGGCTGCTTCGGGCTATAGAATTTTTCAAAATGTTACTCCTCTTTGTACTTCCTTATTAAAAGGGACAATGAATGGTTTGCATTGAAGTTACCATGCGATACCATACTGTGATAGATCTGTATTGCATATCTGTACATAATGAACACATTAAATGCATGTGGCCCACTAAAAGTACATTCCAGGGAAAATTAAAACGTATATATCTTGAAATGCATACATAAACACAGTGCGCTTGTTCAGAGCCTACTTTTCCATCTAGTCCTTGCTGCAGTGTACCTTTTAATCTCAATATCTTTTTTCCATGTAATGTGATAGTTTGACATCCCCTTTTGTTTATTTGTTTCTAACATAGTAGAAAACCTCCACTGCAAACTTGTGACATCTCCCGGATACAAAAAGTCATGCTTTGAAAGTTTAAATCTTTTTTGAGATACATCAAACACAGGTAGATGAAGGTACACAACAAAGGTGTAAGAGTGCAGAACCACCACATGGTTGGAGCTACTTGGAATCAGGCAGCCAAGACCCTTCTAATACATTTAAATCTACTAATATTAATGCCTTTTCTTTATTGTTCTTTCTTATTCTGATGACTGGTCTCTACGGCAAGCCTTATAAGCACCAGGAGACTGGACACCTACCTATAGCCTGGAGGCTTTGAAGGCTTACTAAATTAAAAGGCTAAGTATTTGCATTTTTTGCACTACCCAAACTTGAACTAGCATCATTCAGATTGAGATGGAGTGAAGAAAGAGCACAGGGGTACAGCCAAAGTAGGATTCCAAGCCACTGACAACACCATATTACTGACATAAGATCACAGCAAGTTTACAACAAGCCCTAGATGCATCAAAATCATTCTTGAAGAATTGCCCCTCAGTTGCTACTGTGATAAAATAAAAGCGAAAAGCTACAGTGCACCCTTTTTTTAATTAATCCACTTTTAGTTTTTTAGTAGTGTTGTTGAGAGATGGCGTCAAACTGGTTGTTACAGTTACTTCACTTTCCACAATAGCATTACTCTTTGCACTGCCTTATTGAAAACACAGAATACTCTGTTATATTTTCCATAAATTAAAGTGTTGGTAAATGAAATGTAGTCATGGATAATCTGTAGCTAAAATGTTGAATTATTGACTTTGTGATATTTTATTTTAATATTTATCTGTCTCTCATCTCAAAAACATACATAACATTATTCGCTTTAGATAGAAAATTCTCTTTCTTTAAACTTACAGTCTAACATTTTGTATGAATTACGGAAAATCGCTTGAAGCACTAATGGAGTTTGAAAAATAAAACTCAATGTATCATAAATATCCTTACCTGTA
Organism: Aquarana catesbeiana; assembly: GCF_042186555.1. Taxonomy (NCBI): domain Eukaryota; kingdom Metazoa; phylum Chordata; class Amphibia; order Anura; family Ranidae; genus Aquarana; species Aquarana catesbeiana. The sequence continues at coordinate 505,437,009 of NC_133328.1, forward strand.
AAGTGATTTATCAATCTGTCTCTAAGGGTGGGATCTCTGGAAAGTATTTCTGGAAAATATTTATAAAAACTCATGTTAATAGTATTTTTTTGTGTCGAGTATAAAAAACAATCTAAGTTTTCCTGTAATAAAACATCTATAATTGTCAGTCAACACCTCAATATACATTTTTTGTAGGTACAGCAGGAAGATAAAGAAAACAAGGGTTTTCAGAATAATTTAGGATGTGATGTTGAGAAACAGAAGCTCTATAAAAAAAACAGTCAATGAAATGCAAAATAATAAGACTTGTATCTGCAGGAAAGTCTGCCCATAGGTACTATGGAAGTGACTAGGAAGTAAAAGAAAAAAGCCCAGAAAACTATTATAAATGTAAATGTAATAAATATGTGACAGGCTTCACAGCTCCATGGGAACATAGGCCACACCTCTCCTTCCCCGAATACAAACAGTATTAATTTCTAATAAATAAAGACACTCAACGCCGAAGTTTGGTATATAATTGGCCATGGCAAGTTTAATGGTGTAAAATTTCAACAAATTAAAATCCATGTAATCATTTTTATTTATACATACATTTCTTAACTTGTACAAAACAGCTAAGTCTTCAGGACTCGAGCAATACCGCATATAAATAAACACAAGTCCCCCCTTAAATGTAAAGTGTGACCAACCACATAACAAGCCTGCGACAAGGGGTTGGGGGGTTGGGAGCTTGTTGCTGACTTCTGCCAACAGTGGAATATTCCTGCGGGGGCCACCTTATATAGAGGGCCCCTTTTCTAGAAAGCTCCAGCTGATCATATGTCCCTCTGGGAATTTCCCCAGCAGTCATGTGACATTTCCCAATGTTACATAACCCTGTTTTTCCTGCCTAAGAATCAAATACATTTTTCTTAAAGTGGCCCTTTTTTTATATAACAAATAAGTTGGAAGGGGGGGGGGGACACATGCCTATGCTGTTCAGGCTCAAATACTGAAGCCCTCTCAGTCCATTCTTTTTGCTTACTGCACTTGTAGTTAGAAGTAAGCAACTATCATGAAAAATACTGTTTTTTAATAACTGTATGTGGTTAATATATGTATTTGTGTGTGTATTACTTTTGTATTTTACAATTATGATTACAATTGTGTTAATATTTTCCTACAAGGTTGGCATACTCAGGAACACAAAATTAACACTCAGGGGTGCTCTGCAGTCTTTTAATCTCAGCTCTTGCATGGAACTCCTAATCCAAGATGGGGCCCATGCAGCAACAGACATATACAGCAGATGTAGTTTTAAAAATCAGAAGAGGCTGTGAACCCAGAGAGGAGGAATCCACAAGCTTTAGACTTTTATGCCCGTACACACGAGCGGAATCTCCGTCGGAAAAATCTTGGATGGTTTTTCCGACGGAATTACGCTCAAGTTTTCCTTGCATACACACAGTCACACAAAAGTTCCCTGAGCTTTCGACCGTCAAGAACGCGGTGACGTACAACACTATGATGAGCCAAGAAATTGAAGTGCAATGCTTCCGACCATGCGTTGAATTGTTTCCTAGCATGCATGGCTTTTTGCGCGTCGGAATTGCATACAGACCAACGCATTTTCGAATAGGAACTTTTTCCGACCGAAAAATAGAGAACCTGCTCTCAGTCTTTTGCTGGCGTGAACTCCGCCAGCAAAAGTCCGAAGGAGCATATACACGGTCCCAATTTCCGACTAAAAGCTCTCATTGGAGTTTTGCTGGCGGCATTTCCGATCATGTTTAAGGGGCATTAGACTATAAAGCTTTTCAGCAGATGAGAGCACATAATTTAAAGTATATTTTAAAAAGCTCTATATTTTTCTACATATCTACAGTACGTACAGAAAACACTGTTCAGAAAAGGTGGCAGTGAAAGGAGTTGAGGAAAATTATAGCATTACAAGACATTCTTTACAATGTTCACCTTCTGCTCACATGACTTTGATAAAAAAAAAGTAGCTTCAGCTATTTGTGCTATTCTGGCCTGAGATGTGTTGTTTCCACACTTGCCTATGGAGAGGCAGGCCAATGAGAAGGGAGTTGCAATAGTCAAGGTGACAGATAACAAGGGAGTGAATGAGGAGCTTGGTGGTTTCATTTTTCAAAAAGGGGCGAATGTTAGAGATGTTATGTAGGTGAATTCAACAAACTTTTGACAACGATTGGACTTGAGGCTGAAATGACAAGTCAGAGTCTAGGATTACACCTAGTACCCTGGCGTGAGGGGAGGGACTGATAGTTGCATTGTTGATTTTGATGGAAAAGTCATGGAGGGGGGCACGGGCAGGGGGGAATATTAATAGCTCAGTTTTAGAGAGATTTTGTTTAAGGAAGTGGTGCGACATCCATGCTGATATGTCAGTTAGTAAGTTAGTAGTGCGAGAGGAGACTGAAGGAGTGAGATGAGTAGACAGATAGATTTGGGTGTCATCGGCGTATTGCTATTGGAAGCCATGGGCGGAGTAGGGTAGGAGCTAAGACGATTGTAGACTAAGCGTTCTAGAAGTTTAGAGGTGAATGGGAGCAATGAGATGGGTCTTAAGTTGTTCAGGTTGGTGGGGTCCAGTGAGGGCTTTTTTAGTATGGGAGTGATCTGCGCATGTTTTAGAGGGGAGTGGAAGGTGAACAGGGCATCACACCCTGCCTGTAAAACAGACACAGACTCTTCTTCTGACACCTGTTGACACAAACCTGCATGTTCCTCAGATTACAGTGCCAAATTCAGATACCCTTAGGGAAGAAACCTTAAATCTGACATTCAGGTAACCCTATAAAAGGGAACCTCCAAACTCTTCATATTGATAAAAAGAAATGATACATTTACAGACTTTAATACAAGAGTTTTTTTGCAGTATCACATTATCAACTTTACCAGTTTGTGGTGAGCAGAATTGTTATAATGCACTGCACTCAAAAGCAGAGGTGTCCATGTAACATTTAAAACATTTTACATTGATAAATATAACAAGTTTGCTGCATTATCTGATTTGCAGGTATGCAAATGTATCTAGAAAGTTATTTGTGCAATAACACATCTTGTGGGGCTTCAAAATGTATGCAAACAGTGCTTTGTCCGAGCAGATATAAATCACTACTTTAGAAGTTATGCTGGAAGTATCCCTGAATCAAATACATCTGTGCTTTCCAACAATAGTAATTTAAGCCTGCTGAGTTCACATATGCTTTCCCATTAGTTACACCTCAATGGTAAAATCTATCACAAACAATTATGTTTGCTGTTAATATGCGCTATATATAAGAAGACCAGGGCACAGAGTGATTTTTAACTACTCGTGGAGACATTACATAGAAGTGTTGAAGCTTGCCAATTTTTTTGTAATATATAATATGTGTACTTTTTGGGATAATTTATTCCTAATGTAAACACCATAATGCTTTACTGATATTAGATGCTGTAGAACAGGGTAAAAGTCCTTTTGTCAACCTTTTTCAGAAAATTCTAGGTGCCTGGCTGTCTTTCTATACACAAAACAGCAATAACGCACAAAGTCAGTAAACATTAGCCATGAATTACCAGAAACAGGTGAAATCTGATTAGTTGGCTGCTTCGGGCTATACCATTTTTTAAAATGTTACTCCTCTTTGTACTTCCTTGCTAAAAGGACAATTAATGGTTTGCATTGAAGTTACCATGTGATACCATACTGTGATAGATCTGTATTGCATATCTGTACATAATGAACACATTAAATGCATGTGGCCCACTAAAAGTACATTCCAGGGAAAATTAAAACGTATATCTTGAAATGCATACACAAACACAGTGCGCTTGTTCAGAGCCTACTTTTCCATCTAGTCCTTGCTGCAGTGTACCTTTTAATCTCAATCTCTTCTGTATGTAATGTGATAGTTCGACATCCCCTTTTGTTCATCTGTTTCTAACATAGTAGAAAACCTCCACTGCAAACTTGTGACATCTCTCGGATACAAAAAGTCATGCTTTGAAAGTTTAAATCTTTTTTGAGATACATCAAACACAGGTAGATGAAGGTACACAACAAAGGTGTAAGAGTGCAGAACCACCACATGGTTGGAGCTACTTGGAATCAGGCAACCAAGACCCTTCGAATACATTTAAATCTACTAATATTAATGCCTTTTTCTTTTTTGTTCTTTCTTATTCTGAGGACTGGTCTCCACGGCAAGCCTTATAAGCACCAGGAGACTGGTCACCTACCTATAGCCTGGAGGCTTTGAAGGCTTACTAAATTAAAAGGTTAAGTGGCTGCATTGTTTGCACTACCCAAACTTGAACTAGCATCATTCAGATTGAGATGGAGTGAAGAAAGAGCACAGGGGTACAGCCAAAGTAGGATTCCAAGCCACTGACAACACCATATTACTGGCATAAAATCACAGCAAGTTTACAACAAGCCCTAGATGCATCAAAATCATTCTTGAAGGATTGCCCCTCAGTTGCTACTGTAATAAAATACAAGCGAAAAGCTACAATGCATCCTTTTTTTATTAATCTACTTTTAGTTTTTCGTAGTGTTGTTGGGAGATGGCTTTAAACTGGTTGTTACAGTTACTGCACTTTCCACAATAGCATTACTCTTTGCACTGCCTTATTGAAAACACAGAATATTCTGTTATATTTTCCATAAATGAAAGTGTTGGTAAATGAAATGTAGTCATGTATAATCTGTACCTAAAATGTTAAATTATTGACTTTGTGATTTTTATTTATTTATTTTTTTGGTAAATGAAATGAAGTCATGCATAATTTGTACCTAAAATGTTGCATTATTGACTTTGTGATTTTTTTTTGTATGAATTACAGAAAATTGCTTGAAGCACTAATAGAATTTGAAAAATAAAACTCAATGTATCATAAATATCCTTACCTGTAAAGTGATTTATGAATCTGTCCCTAAGGGTGGGATCTCTGGAATGTATTTCTGAAAAATATTTATAAAAACTCATGTTAATCATGTTATACACAATCATGGATAATCAATATTTAATCACATGGCATGTTTAGGGTTTTTTTTGACACAGAGAAGCACGGCAGGTGAACAGAGCAGATATCTACCTTATGGTGGGGAGGGGGGGAAGAGATAGATAGCCTTCTTTTAATTTTTTTTTTTTTTTTGGGGGTGGGGGGGGAGGCTAGTATAACTGGTTAACTGCTACAGAGAGCCCTGTAACTAGCTTGTTTCTTGTCTATGTTTATTTATGTGTATTTTATGTAAATCATGGAATGAAAGAATGTATAATATTGAATTGTGAAATTTATAATAGAAAAATAAAGAAAAATTTTGATTATAAAAAAAAAAATTGTTTTTCTTTTTTGTGTCAAATATATAAACCAGGGATCCTCAAACTACGGCCCTCCAGCTGTTGCGGAACTACACATCCCATGAGGCATTGTAAAACTCTGACACTCACAGACATGGCTAGGCATGATGGGAAGTGTAGTTCTTGAACAACTGGAGGGCCATAGTTTGAAGACCCTTGATATAAACCAATCTAAGTTTTCCTGTAATAAAACATCTATAATTGTCAGTCAAATATACATTTTTTGTAGGTACAGCATGAAGATGAAAATGAAAATGAGGATTTTCAGAATAATTTAGGATGTGATGTTGAGAAACAGGAGCTCTATGAAAAAAACAGTGAATGAAATGCAAAATAATAAGACTTAGATCTGCAGGGAAGTCTGCCCATAGGTACTATGGAAGTGACTAGGAAGTAAAAGAAAAAAGCCCAGAAAACTATTATAAATGTAAATGTAATAAACTAATATGTGACAGGCTTCACAGCTCCATGGGAACGTAGGCCGCACCTCTCCCTCCCCGAATACCAACAGTATTAATTTCTAATAAATAAAGACACTCAACGCCGAAGCTTGGTATATTTTCAATAAATTAAAATCCATGTAATCATTGCAATCAAGCAGCACACAGAAAGTTTTTTACCTTCATGCATTAATGCATGAAGGTAAAAAACCTTCAGTCTTTACAACCACTTTCAAATCGAAAGCATATTATAATATTATGAAAGGCATAAGAAGTAGATGGATAGCACTCATACCTTACAAGTTAGGACATCACCAAGATGCTATTAGCATGGTTTGTACATTCTCCCTGTGTTTGGATGCATTTGCAAGCAGATTGGCCAAAAAAAGAATGGCCACATGCATGAGAGAAATAGAGATATTACATTTCAAACTTAAAAAAGGTTATGCAGATTATAGGACAACATGTCATAAAAGAACAAAATAAAGAAAAGGCAGTTGTTTTTCTGGCACAAAATCGATATTTTTTGGCTTACTCAATAAACAAGTGCATTTGATGTGCAAAGAGCATCAAAAATGATCTTTTTAACAGTCTGGCTACAGTAGACTGAATTCTGACTACCTGCTCTATTAGATGCGATGCATTCTTCTTGCTCTTCATATTTACTTACTTACTGAATAGGTGTTATACCTCTGGTACCCTTTTTACTATAAGATCTTAAATCTGTTTACCCAATCAGAACTGTTCTGCCATTCACTGTGCCTGCACCTAACCACCAGTGCTGGGCCATCTGGCTCAGTCTCTACTGACTCTTGCACCTTAGCATATTATATGCTTCTGCATTTGTGCTAGACCCCCCCTGTCTTATATATCCTTCCTACCTTTATTGGCTTTGGTTTCAGATTCTAATCTAACTCGTATTTGCTTTGGCTTCTGATTCTTGTTGTTAGGGATGAGCCGAACACCCCCCTGTTCGGTTCGCACCAGAACATGCGAACAGGTAAAAAGTTTGCTCGAACACGCGAACACCATTAAAGTCTATGGGACACGAACATGAATAATCAAAAGTGCTAATTTTAAATGCTTATATGCAAGTTATTGTCATAAAAAGTGTTTGGGGACCCGGGTCCTGCCCCAGGGGACATGGATCAATGCAAAAAAAAGTTTTAAAAAAGGAAGTTTTTTCAGGAGCAGTGATTTTAATAATGCTTAAAGTCAAACAATAAAAGTGTAATATCCCTTTAAATTTCGTACCTGGGGGGTGTCTATAGTATGCCTGTAAAAGGGGCGCATGTTTCCCGTGTTTAGAACAGTCTGACAGCAAAATGACATTTGAAGGAAAAATTCCATTTAAAACTACCCGCGGCTATTGCATTGCCGACAATACACATAGAAGTTCATTGATAAAAACGGCATGGGAATTCAACACAGGGAAACCCCGAACCAAAATAAAAAAAAAAAAAAATGATGTGGGAGTCCCCCTAAATTCCATACCAGGCCCTTCAGGTCTGGTATGGATATTAAGGGGAACCCCGGCCAAAATTAACAAAATGACATTTCCAAGAAAAAAAGTCATTTAAAACTACTCGCGGCTATTGCATTGCCGGTGACAATACACATAAAAGTTCATTGATAAAAATGGCACTGGAATTCCCCACAGGGGAACCCCGAACCAAAATGTAAAAAAAAAATGACGTGGGGGTCCCCCTAAATTCCATACCAGGCCCTTCAGGTCTGGTATGGATATTAAGGGGAACCCGGCCAAAATTAGAAAAAAAAAATGACGTGGGGGTCCCCCTAAATTCCATACCAGACCCTTCAGGTCTGGTATGGATTTTAAGGGGCACCCCGCGCCAAAAAAAAAAAAAAACGGCGTGGGGTCCCCCCAAAAATCCATACCAGACCCTTATCCGAGCACGCAACCTGGCAGGCCGCAGGAAAAGGGGGAGGACGAGAGTGCGGCCCCCCCTCCTGAACCATACCAGGCCACATGCCCTCAACATTGGGAGGGTAGCCCCCCAAAACACCTTGTCCCCATGTTGATGAGGACAAGGGCCTCATCCCCACAACCCTGGCCGGTGGTTGTGGGGGTCTGCGGGTGGGGGGCTTATCGGAATCTGGAAGCCCCCTTTAACAAGGGAACCCCCAGATCCCGGCCCCCCCTGTGTGAAATGGTAAGGGGGTACTTACCCCTACCATTTCACTAAAAAATTGTCAAAAATGTTAAAAATGACAAGAGACAGTTTTTGACAATTCTTTTATTTAAATGCTTCTTCTTTCTTCTATCTTCCTTCATCTTCTTCTAGTTCTTCTGGCTCTTCTGGTTCTTCCTCCGGCATTCTCGTCCAGCATCTCCTCCGCGGCGTCTTCTATCTTCTTCTCCTCGGGCCGCTCCGCACCCATGGCATGGGGGGAGGCTCCCGCTCTTCTCTTCATCTTCTTCTTCATCCTCTTCTCTTCTTCCTTCTTCTCTTCTTCATTTTCTTCTCCAGGCCGCTCCGCACCCATGCTGGCATGGAGGGAGGCTCCCGCTGTGTGACGGAGTCTCCTCGTCTGACGGTTCTTAAATAACGGGGGGCGGTGACCCCGCCCCCCTCTGACGCACAGTGACTTGACGGGACTTCCCTGTGACGTCACGGGGAATGCCACAGGGAAGTCCCGTCATATCCCGTGTGTCAGAGGGGGCGGGGTCACCGGGGGGCCCCGCCCCCCGTTATTTAAGACTTGTCAGACGAGGAGACGCCGTCACACAGCGGGAGCCTCCCTCCATGCCAGCATGGATGCGGAGCGGCCCGGAGAAGAAAATGAAGAAGAGAAGAAGAGAAGAAGGAAGAAGAGAAGAGGATGAAGAAGAAGATGAAGAGAAGAGCGGGAGCCTCCCCCCATGCCATGGGTGCGGAGCGGCCCAAGGAGAAGGAGATAGAAGATGCCGCGGGAGATGCTGGACGAGAACGCCGGAGGAAGAACCAGAAGAGCCAGAAGAACCAGAAGATTATGAAGGAAGATAGAAGAAAGAAGAAGCATTTAAATAAAGGAATTGTCAAAAACTGTCTCTTGTCATTTTTAACATTTTTGACAGTTTTTTAGTGAAATGGTAGGGGTAAGTACCCCCTTACCATTTCACACAGGGGGGGCCGAGATCTGGGGGTTCCCTTGTTAAAGGGGGCTTCCAGATTCCGATAAGCCCCCCGCCCGCAGACCCACACAACCACCGGCCAGGGTTGTGGGGATGAGGCCCTTGTCCTCATCAACATGGGGACAAGGTGTTTTGGGGGGCTACCCCAAAGCACCCTCCCAATGTTGAGGGCATGTGGCCTGGTACGGTTCCGGAGGGGGGCCACACTCTCGTCCCCCCCTCTTTTCCTGCGGCCTGCCAGGTTGCGTGCTCGGATAAGGGTCTGGTATGGGTTTTTGGGGGGACCCCACGCCGTTTTTTTTTTTTTTTTTTTTGGCGCGGGGTTCCCCTTAAAATCCATACCAGACCTGAAGGGCCTGGTATGGAATTTAGGGGGACTCCCACGTCATTTTTTTTTTTTTAATTTTGGTTCGGGGTTTCCCTGTGTTGAATTCCCATGCCGTTTTTATCAATGAACTTCTATGTGTATTGTCGGCAATGCAATAGCCGCAGGTAGTTTTAAATTGAATTTTTCCTTCGAAATGTCATTTTGCTGTCAGACTGTTCTAAACACGGGAAACATGCGCACCTTTACAGGCATACTATAGACACCCCAGAGGTACGAAATTTAAAGGGATATTACACTTTTATTGTTTGACTATAAGCATTATTAAAATCACTGCTCCTGAAAAAACGTCCGTTTTTAAAACTTTTTTTGCATTGATCCATGTCCCCTGGGGCAGGACCCGGGTCCCCAAACACTTTTTATGACAATAACTTGCATATAAGCCTTTAAAATTAGCACTTTTGATTTCTCCCATAGACTTTTAAAGGGTGTTCTGCGACATTCGAATTTGCCACGAACACCCCAAATTGTTCGCTGTTCGGTGAACTTGCGAACAGCCAATGTTCGAGTCGAACATGAGTTCGACTCGAACTCGAAGCTCATCCCTACTTGTTGTCAATATTAGTTTCGGCTCCTATGTGCGTTTGCCTGTCTGTGCAATATCATGTGTGGGGTACTGTGAGTTTTTGTGACATCCATGCCTTTAGAGTCAATCTAAACCTTCAATGGCTCGGGGAACTACTATACACTTCTGGTCCCTACATTTTATGAGAGTCATTCACCATAAACTGACAATCAGTGTTTATTTTGACGTCAAATTTAGATTTAGTCTTAGCTATAGTCTTTTGACTTAAATGCCATTTTAGTTTTAGTCGTATTTTAGTCTTTTGACTGAAACTGCATTTTAGTTTTAGTCGTTATTTAGTCATCTGAATTGTTTTAGTTGTATTTTAGTCGACTAAAATCTCCAGTACATTTTAGTTGACTAAAATCTATTGGGTTTATTTAACTTCCAATGCGTTATTTCTTTTGAATTGCCAAACATTATACATTCTTGGAGTAAAAATCTAGCAACATGTTATTATTTATGGTATTAAGGTTTGACCATGCACTACAGACACAGATTTAGCCGTTGTGATATAGAGTGTCTTTATAAATAAAACCAAGCTTAATAAACAAACAATATTGCTTTTTGACAAACAAAAGTACAACTTGAAAATATAAAAAAAAAAAAAAAAAACTGTAAACTCTATTGGCTGTAATGCCATTGCACACATTACCTGAATATACTACCAACATTAAATATTAAGAAAAAAATAAGAAAAGCCTTGTTTATTTTATTTTTTTCATTCAGCAGCTTAGTCGATGCCCTGCGGTTTTAAATTTTGACGTCAAATTTCAATTTAGTTTTAGTCATAGTCTTTTGACTAAAATGGCATTTTAGTTTTAGTCGTATTTTAGTCTTTTGACTAAAATGGCATTTTAGTTTTAGTCGTATTTTAGTCATCTGAATTGTTTTCATTTTAGTCATATTTTAGTTGACTAAAATAGTAGTAATTTAGTCGACGAAAATATTTTAGTCGGCAAAATTAACACTGCTGACAGTGTGGTATATTCATGTTTGCTTGTTCTAATGCTGTGCCTGCTCCCCTGTGTGTTTGACTGTTCTCAAATTTCTATTCCTGCTCTGCCCTGGGTTTCTATTATCATTCTTTTATCGGGTCCTTTTTCTGGAAGGTCCCAAAACCCCTCTATACAGCCAGGAGTTCCTGCTATCCGTTATATTAAGTGAATGCATATAAAACAAAGCATCTGTGAGTCCACGTGTCATACCAGCTTACATTTCTGCAGGATAGAAAAACAGATATTTCAAATCTGTAATCTGGCTGCAACCAAACCACGTGTTGTATTCATGAATCAATAAAATAGTCGGCATCCCACTGAGATGCTGACATCCATCATAAATCCAAAATATGGCTTCCTTCACCTGGGATGCCAATTTCTACTATGAATCAATTAATCATTCTCTTACCTTCAGAAAAGACAGCTATTTTGCAATACTCAGTATATAATCTGATGTGTTTCTATTATCAACAAAATGTGTAGTCTGTTAAGGCTTCCTACCAGTTGCTCTCATTAATCTGTGTCACATGCCATAGGACAAATCTAATTTACAAATCATGAGGTGGTAACGGGACCTATGGATCTATTACCTGGGATTAAGGAAAATTCTTATTAGAAGTAAAGTTAATGCAGCTCTGTTATAATGAATACATCATCAAATGTATTTTTTAAGCAAGCGCTGACTCCCTTATGGACAAACAGTGCATTGAGGTCAAATTGGAGACAATTTGGAGT